>NC_139953.1:15137166-15159666 GCF_963454915.1 Gymnoscopelus microlampas
GCGGCAGCGAGGGAGCTTGGGTGAGACGGGAAGGTTGTGGGGGGGAGTAAAATAATAATCAATATTAATAATAATAACATAACACCTTACCTGGATGACAGCTTCCCATTTCACTGGCATATAACTCGAAGTAATGATCTTGTTTTTAAACCTCTTAATCAGAGGTGTACTGAAAAGAAGAAACCGTATAAGGCACCAACCTGCTCATCGGGAGAAGTTATGGGTGTATAGCTAGTGTCTTGCTCAAGGACACTTTGACACGTGGCCAGGAGGAGCCGGGGATTGAACCAGGAACCTAATACGGTTCCAAGAAAGCCACTTTACCTCCTGAGCCACTGACGTCCCTGTCCAACTGAGAATAGAGCAACATCCACAGCCCTACAGTAGCTAGCCCTCCAGCGTCCCAGCACGCCTTCCCAATGTGGGTGTTGAGGTGCCTAATCTGTGGATAAGTATGGTGATATTCTTTGCCCCCCCCCCACTCCCCACCCCCTGCCGCGACACTTCCCTGGGGACGTCCCGGCTTGGCCGTCAGCTCAGGATTAATTAGAGAACCCCCATGCCCCCCCATCCCCGACAACATCCCGGCGGACACATTAGTGAGCTCAGCGGCGGTCAAACGCTAACCGCATTAGCGAGCCGTTAGCACTCCAGAGGCTGGTACACGGCGCTCTAAAACATCGGCAAACGCTATAATTAATAACCACCTCTCTACGCCGCCCCGTCATCACCGGATATTATTTACCACCTCCGACCCCAAGACATTTTGTTCCTCTCGGTGCAGAGAGGAACAAAACAGCTTCGCCATCTCTCTCCCTTTCTCTCTTTCTTTCTCTCTCTCTCTCTCTCTCTCTCTCTCTGTCTCTCTCCATATGAATAACAAGCAGGAAGTTGGCGGGTGGAGGTGTTCCGTTTAAGTGCAAAATGTTCTGTTCTATCTCTCTGTGTTCTCATGCCACTTACACCATTGCAAATGGGCTCCCTCTTATTGTCAGAATGACAAGCAAAGAGCTCGCCATTTGTGCTGTACGGTGTCATTATAGCACAGGCCATTTACAACAAGAGTAAAAAATAGAACAGAATAGAATAGAATAGAAATCTTATAAGCCAGAGCTGTAAAAGAGTTATTCGTTTTTTGGCAATTAGCATTTGAGACAATAAGCATTGGCAGAGATATTACTGGATTCATATTTGCCATGCAGATTGATTGTATAACAAAAGGAGATAATGTTTAGCACTCAACGAAATTAGGATGAATAATCATTGATTAATTCCATTCAGTCTCATGTGAAGGGGAAGATGGATCATTTTAAGGGCAAGGAGTCGAGGACAGAATTCTTCTAGCCATTGTCCTGTCATTTTGCCAGCAATAACCAACAGTCTTGCATGAGAGTTTTACATCACCCTTTTGGTTAGGCACATGGTTTGATTTGCCTCTGTTTATAGATAGATAGATACATTGATTGATTGATTTTGATATCCCCCTTATGGCTGGTGGGGATATGTTTTTTCCCTGCTTCTGGTCAGACTGAATTAAATATGCATTTCCTTTTGGGCAATGTAGACTCTTTGATATGCTTGATTATATCAATAACAATTTAACTAAACAATCACAGACTTTTTCCATTAAATAGTCAAAAGATTTCAAATTATTATCATTTATTTCATTCAACAAGCAATCTGCGTGTTGTGAGATTGTACAGTAAATATTTTCTCTATTTGTTGTACAACAAAGTACTGTATATATAGGGCTCAAGTGGTTAAGAAAATGTTTTTTCTTTTACAAATTGAACCCTGGTTATGCACCTTGATCCCCGGGACTGCAGAGAACAATATCTGCCCTCTGCCAACATTTCCTTTGGCACTCAAAGTTTCCTGTGTTTGTCTCCTTTCTGTCGCCTTAAGATCCGAACCGTCAGTAGCCTTTGCCGGCCCATCTGTCTGCTGAATAAACATGCGGCGTGGAGGATCAGGGCAGCATGGATTGCCTGGGGTTTGGGGAAATGTCACCACAGAGACAGAGCTGAAGTAGATGCAGGCTTGATCTGCTTGATCACTCAGTCACAATGCCTTCATACTGAAGGTTACAGCTACTGTATAGGTAGAACACACACACGAGCACGCACACACGAGCACGCGCGCACACACACACACACACACACACACACACACACACACACACACACACACACACACACACACACACACACACACACACACACATATTTGAAGACAAAGGCAGACACATGCACGGCACATATACACATGTATGCATACACAAATTCACACAAAGACATGCACTCACACACACACACACACACACACACACACACACACACACACACACACACACACACACACACACACACACACACACACACACACACACACACACACACACACACACACACACACACACACACACACACACACACACACACACACACACACACACACACACACACACACACAGAAAATCTCAGCAGCGCTCTGGATCACGACATATCCCTGCTGTCCGACAAGGAGGCCAGACTGGGAGATGGAGAGAGGCAAATCTGACCTGGGTTCAGGAGCCTGACCAGAGCCTTTGAAGGAATCCATAAGAATAGATAAGGATACGGCTGGGGGATAGAGCTAAATCCCTGCAATATTAATGTCTAAAATGTCATAGGAAAGCCAACCGTATCATTCAAAACACGACAGGCCTGGCCCCGCTGTGGAGTGGCTCCTTGAGCCTGAAAGAGACTCGGCTTGTATAATGAATGAACCATTGGTTTCCACCTTCAATCCGTCTTGGGTTTTTCCTGGAGTGAACGTGTCTGGGGCCGTCAAGAAACTTTCCATCTAGACATTTTCGGGGATGAGACGGAGAAAGAAAACCGGGTGCACCCGCATGGTCCGTTTCAAACAACAAATCTATCATCCCAACGGGGGAGAATTTCTAATTGGACCAATTGTTTGCTGATTGCCCCACTCGTCAAGGAATTCGCACACATCTCAATCTCCGATAAATCACCCATTCGTCCTCCATTCTCTAATCACTTACACTTCCTCCGCACAGATTTGGAAGTGGGAGGCGCACGGTCGTAAACGGGAGCATCAACTCCGCCACAAGATCTTCCTAGAGTCTAAGCTCCTTATAACGGGGATGGGTTGTTTGTCCTCCTCCGTCGCAAATCATTTAGTCAATTTTGCTCCACTTTTTTGCTCAGTGGGTTATGAAAATGAGCGACAAGCCTCCATCCCCCCTGCGTGTGGATTATGAGCCTAGTGTTTGTGAGGGCCTGCCTCTAATGGGCTGGTAATTACGGTTTGTTTATGAGTTTATCGATGCATATTACCAACGTGCCTGCATCGCAGGCTATGGGCAACGGCAGATAAGGATCATGCGTTTATTTCCATACACACAAACACCCCCGTTTTAAAGAGCGAATTAGCTCACATTGTGAACTCCCACTGCGATCGTATTACAAGGCCCCCGCACTTTTGATCTATGGCTGGTATGGGACTTGGGCAAGAATCCGTCTTGACTTTTGAAACCTTGGAATAGATACACAGGCTAATATCATTTCTCACTTTGATGTGGAAGCAACGGCTGTGAAAGAAAAAAACACATGTACAGAAATAGCTCATTAGTGCAAAGACTGGATCGCCCAATTTACACCTTGGAGAAGTCTCCACAGCAATGTTATCGTTCACTTAACAAGGTCAGGACCTACATGCTCTGCAAATTGCTAACACGTACCACTCCCCTCCCTTTCTCTCTCTCTCTCTGTCTCTCTCTCTCTCCTGTGTTTACTCCTCTTAGCGCGTTGTGCCGGGGCCCGGCTGGTGGGTCATGACCCGTGCCGTCTTGGGGGCTAGCCGGGTATTTTTCCACCACGACTTGTCAGCAAGGCAGCATGCAGCAGGCGGTCTCAGATCCGCTCCTGGTTTCCTGGGCTCCTGGCGACCTGTGCAGCATATGCTCTGGGAGCCCTCGACGCAGACCCACACGCCTCCATTTGTGTTTGTGCGGTCAAATTTAATCAAGACGGCATCTGTTGGTGTTTAATGTGAGTAATTGTCCTGGGTGTGCGCGCGTGTGTGTGTGTGTGTGTGTGTGTGTGTGTGTGTGTGTGTGTGTGTGTGTGTGTGTGTGTGTGTGTGTGTGTGTGTGTGTGTGTGTGTGTGTGTGTGTGTGTGTGTGTGTGTGTGTGTGTGTGTGTGTGTGTGTGTGTGTGTGTGTGTGTAAGAGTTGAGTGTGGCGTAAATGTGTTATATGTGCGGGTTTACATGTTCCTTCTCTCTCACGCTTGTGAGAGAAAGAGAGAAGAAATAATGTGTATTTGAGAGGGAGGGGGAGAGAGAGAGAGAGAGAGAGAGAGAGAATTACTACTGTATACGTAAAAAGTGTTTGGGAGATGCATCTACCTGCTTGCATGCTCAGGGATTCACCATTCTTACTTTGAACCCTTTTTTGGAACATCTGTGTTCATGGGCGCGTGTTCGTGTGTGGCCGCCTGCGCCGCTTCTGTTCATGAGTGAGAGAGAAAGCACAAGGCGAATGTGTGCATGCGCGCACCACACCACACCGCACACATTTGCACGTGTGTACAGTATAGTCCACTATGTGTGTTTGCATTAAGGTTTGCCTAAGAGCCCATTGTTAGCTTCAAAGGGATTCCTCCGAGGTTTTAATTATGCTACAGCTTAACTTGGCACCAGAGACAGAGAGTGATCCCTGGTTGAAACCCATAAATCTCCCGTTGCAGACGTGTGCACGCCCTCCAAAGCTCTCCACTCCCCTGGACCTCCCAGACGCATCGGGGAAGAATTCACAGGTCGGCCCCCGACCGCAGCCATTTCTGTAACGTACAAACACAAACACACACACACACACACACACACACACACACACACACACACACACACACACACACACACACACACACACACACACACACACACACGGACAGGTACACAAACTCACAAACACATACACACGCGGATAGTATAGTCGCTTTATGAATGTGCAATCCTGCTATCACCCGCACCCAAATACACAAATGCATGCTCTTTTGCGTACGTGTGCACAAGTGTTTTGCTTGCACGCTTTCACATGTGTTTTCATCCTTTTGTAAAGTGTGCAGAGAATCTTTGGGGTATTGCTGAGCTATAAATAAACGAAACTTGCAAACATGAGCATACATACACATGAGTGTATACTTGCTTGCTGTCACGCACGCACGCACGCACACACGCAATGCAAAACATCACACCTACCACAGACAGCTCCAGTTGAGTACCCTCATTAATC
This sequence comes from Gymnoscopelus microlampas, assembly GCF_963454915.1. Taxonomy (NCBI): domain Eukaryota; kingdom Metazoa; phylum Chordata; class Actinopteri; order Myctophiformes; family Myctophidae; genus Gymnoscopelus; species Gymnoscopelus microlampas. The sequence continues at coordinate 15,142,466 of NC_139953.1, forward strand.
AAAAGCCATGTCCCTGATCTCCGTGGGCCTTGACACCAGGATCTCACCTACCAGCCCAGGCCACAACCTGGAACCCTCGCTGGGGCCCGAGGGCTGGAACGTATACACCCCCCCCCCCCGTACCACCACCTGAACTTGGCTTCCCACAGGAATGTCTCAACAGAGCAGTAGAAAGTCAATCGGCTTGCATGGTAATAGCAACGGCATTTGTTTGTTTGTGTCAAGTTCTGCCCCCCTCTCACTATGGAATGGCTTTCTTGATGTCTTCCAGAGTGGATGCCATATAGTTAATGTAGTGTATCCCTCTGCCACCCTCCCTTTCTCTCTCTCTCTCTCTCACTCTCCCTCTTTTACTCCTCTGCGTTACCCATATGCCTCTAAAATCTGAAGTGGAATACCCCGAATTATCGCAGCGGATAACGATGATGGCTGTTGGGAGCAGCCAGCGTTGAAAAGACTGTATCTTCTCCTTCCTCCGCCTCTTGTTCGTCTTCTCCGTTGTACTGTAGCCTCTTTCTGAGGTAAAACAGGGAGCGAGGGACTTGAAAAGTGATACCTCCGTGTACCTGCATGAAAGGGTTTCACTTTCAGCGAGGGATTAAGAGCAGAGCGAGTTTTTTTACATTTTCTCTTTTTTCTCTCGCTTCTTCTCCCCTCTGTTATCGCTCGCCATCGCGGCACGCCCTCCTCATTAAAAGACGGTGCGTATTCTCCCAGGAGAGTCCTCCAACATTACAACTCTTCTCCACAGGTACAGCTCTCTGGGGCCCTGCACTTTCTCTCTCCCCTCCACTTCTCTCCCCCTCTCCTCTCCTCTCCCCTCTTCCCTTCTCTCCTCTCCTCTCCCTTTCATCTGTTCCCCACCTTTCTTTTCCACCCCTTAACTTCCTTTCCCCCCTCCCTCCTGTCCTTCCTTCCTCCCTGCCTCCCTCCCTTCCTAGCTTCGCTTCACTTTACTGTGGTGATGCGATGCGCTCCCCCTCTCCCCCTCCTTCCCTCTTTCTCGGCCTCCCTCTCTCCCTCCCTCCTTCCCTAGCTTCTTCTGCTCCCTCCTTTCCTCTCACCTTCCATCTGCATATGCAAGTGCTTATTTTGAAGTCGCAGCCCACAACAGATATTCAATATTAATGAGGGCCCTCATGAATTTTTGAGCTCTAATTAGACGCGCTCTCGGTTTGTTAACTGCGTGCGTGCGTGCGTGCGTGCGTGCGTGCGTGCGTGCGTGCGTGCGTGCGTGCGTGCGTGCGTGCGTGCGTGCGTGTGCGTGTGCGTGTGTGTGTGTGTGTGTGTGTGTGTGTGTGTGTGTGTGTGTGTGTGTGTGTGTGTGTGTGTGTGTTGTGGGGGGCTTAGAAGGTGGGCATGAGATAGAGGAACTGTCCCACCCTCCTCCACCATTCCTATCCCCCCCCCCCCTCCTCTCCCCCATCCTTCCTGCCCCCCCACCCCCCCCCTCTCCTCCTCTAATGACCCTGGATGTGGGATGCGATGGGGCATGGGGGTGTAATCAGTGGGCCTGCATCGCCGGGGCTCATTATAGGACAGCTGGCCGCTGGTTTGTGCTAGGCCCTGCACATTGTGCCACATTCTCTTCTGCGCACTGCCCTCCTGCTGGGACATTATTTAGCTATTCTATTTCATCGTCACTTCAAATGATGCAACGGGCCTTTCAGGAGGAGGCAGACAGACACGGGAGAGTGCTGAGGAGGTGACACCTCCGCCCTCAATGCGGTGAGAGGCTCTGGCTGCTTTTCATTAACGGGGCTGTTCAGGGCACACGCACTCATGCGCGCGCACGCACACACACACACACACACACACACGCACACACACACACACACACACACACACACACACACACACACACACACACACACACACACACACACACACACACACACACACTTCCCTTCTTTGACCAGTCACGGGCGCGACCTTTCACTCCAACCACCATGCTTTTCGTCACTACGTCTGGGTTTTTCATCATGTTGCCAGCTCGTCATTCCTGCGCCCTCACAGCCACCATGTCACCGAAGAAAAACAGACTTATGGCTTGCCCCCCCCCCCCCACACACATTCCATCCCACACCTCTCTTTCTCTACCTTTTGCTCTCACAACTTCTTGAGGAGCGCTTCTCTCCCCTGTCCCTCGCTTCCTTCCGATTCCCAGAGGTGTGTCAGCATCATTGCAACACAGAAGAGGCACTCACGCCCCCCCCCCTGCCCCCCCACCCATCCCACGCACCCTACTCACCCCATCCCACCCCATCGCATTCATCCCTGCCTGCCTGCCTGTGCATATGCAGAGGAAGAGGAGCATCTCTGCAAAACAGCCAGCACTACAAAAGAGACGCGCACCTCTGACGGTAACCATCAAGAGGGGCGTTGACAGAATAAGGGCGGGAGACAATGATCTGAGAGGCAGAGATGTTGAGAGGGAGACAGAGAGGGGAGGGGGGGGGGGGGGAGGAGGAGGAGAGAGAGGCTTCCTTTACTCTGTCTCTTGTAGTCACTTTTTTCAGATTCCCAGGATTCATCAAGCCCACCACACCCCACCTCCCCATGACTGACCGACCGACCAACACAGACACACACAGACACACACACACACACACACACACACACACACACACACACACACACACACACACACACACACACCTTGTCATGTGCCTGATTCGAGGTGGTGTTAATCTCCCCAGAGGGCGGGGTCCTCCGCTCCTCCCTCACCGGGCCCCTTTTTTTCCTTTTTTTTTTTGCATTTACATTTCAAAACAGGCACTGTGGCGCCATCAAAGACGGTCAGTGGAGATGAGGCTGGCGTAGAGCGTTGAGACGGTAACATCACGTGGATTTGTTGATTATAAGCAGGGTATGGAGATGTGATTGGGTGGGGCGTGTTGGGGGTTGGTTAGGAGCCGGGGTTTGGCACCCAGGTCGCGCGACGCTGCTGGGGCTCCTGTCATTGTTTTATAACAACAGTCAGACGGTCTCTGGGGCAAGATGTCGCCGTCGGGAGAAGTGTCGCTATAGGTCTCACCGAGGGACGTCTTTGTCATCCATGGCTTTGCTTTGCCACAGAGACGCCATGTAAGATCTCATAGGCTTAAAGCTGAGGGGTGTCAAAACCGGGGCTTAAGTGATGTTTTTGTTTATTATTTATTTATTTGGTGTTATAGTGCTGGATGGAACCTTCTCTGTGTTGTATGGTGATCTAAATATACTGTAACACACACACACACACACACACACACACACACACACACACACACACTCTCACACGCACACGCACACGCACACACCCACACCCACCACAGGGGTCAAAATTGATCACACAATACAGGAGTCAAAAATCTGAGCCTATACCTTACGAACACTTGCCTAGATTTTTGCCACTTGATAACTGGGAATGAGTGAATAGCAGGCCCTCACATTGAAGTACTGGGCTTGTACAAAAAGATACTGTGTGATAGAGCTCTTCACGGGTCCAAAAAAAAAAAACGGTCCAAAACCGAAATGGAAATTTGAAATCTGATCCAATTCCGACTTGTTCTGAGATTTAAAAAAGAAAAAAAACCCAAGTGGACCCGTGACCGTTTCGTCCGATTCCGGTCCGATTCCGACCCGTCCCGACTTTTTTTTTTATACGGATCCGGACCCTAATTAGACTGGGGAAATTTGTTCCGAAACCCGATTATTATCGAGATTTCACAGACTCGACCCTTCAAAAAAGCGCATATGAAACGATATAAAAATAAATAAATATGCGCAGAGGTATTAATGTAATATGTGTGACAAAAGGTTTTCTTTGTAAATAAATGTGGACTTCATGAAATAATAGCAGACCTAATTGACCAATGACCCTTTTATGATTAAAGCTTTGCTTTTACCTCGTTCAATTCAATTCAATTCAATGGGCTTTATTGGCATGAGAAAACATACGTTTACGTTCGTTCATTGAGGACAACGGTGTCAGAGGAATCCATGATTGCATTCCAGTGTTTTCAAATCAGCCTGGCAGCTGGCTTGCCTTGCAGTACGGTGCGCCTCAGTGGTGTAAAGTAACTAAGTACATTTACTCAAGTACTGTACTAATAGCCGATCTACAAGCTCACACTGCATCATGTGAGTCGTTGCATGAGTACTTTCTGCTTTTGTAAGTACATTTTGATACCAATACTTTTGCACTTTTACTCAAGTACATTTTTAATTCCAGACTTTTACTTGTAACAGAGTATTTACATTGCAGTATTGATATATTTTTACTTAAGTAAAAAATGTGAGTACTTCTTCTACCACCAACTCAACTTTTTTGAGCTACCAGCCTAGATGCAAAGCCATTCACGTCGCTGCTGCACTAAACCTGATCCTAGGTCTGTCTAAAACATCACATACAAGTTAAACAGCACTTCATTGCGTTTCTCTCCTGATTAGTGCAGCCGCGCACGCGCAGTAGGCATACTACGGGTCTTCTCGGATCCACTCGGGTATTACACATAATGATGGACAGACCCGAGTTCCGAGGTAATACTGACCGATTCCGACCCGACCCGATAAAACACGGATCAGACTCGTACGGGTCTCGGGTCTTGTCGGGTATTTTCGGAATCGGGGGCCCCGTGAAGAGCTCTACTGTGTGACATTCATTTTAGTAGTCATTTTGGCGACACCTCTCGTAGCTCCGTTATCATTAAACCTTTTATCTATCTAGGCAGGGTCGTAGTGCCCAAGGATGTTTTGGAATGCAACAACAATTTATCTGAAACAGTATTTATTAACTGTAAAAATACACGAAATAATGCATTTCCAGTACATTTCCAGTGTCATTTTGGCGCAAGTGTCACTCGCGAATAGAAATAGATAAGTTGCGTTTATTGAAGTTGTCAGAAAACACATTTATGTGTAATGCTTATTGTGCAAAACCGAAAGGTCATATCTGCAATAACTTTTGTTTAATTGGAAAACGTACACAGTATGACTTTAAGAAACTCAACACAATGAATAACTGTGTCATGCAGACCTCTGATCTCAGGGCTCATCCCCCTGGGCCAGGAGGTTATATTAGCACACCCATTCATCTCCAATCATTTAGTAATGTAGATAGAAGATTAGCTCTATTCCCTGTTGCCTGCCAACACCTGGGGCAGGGCTCTTAACTCAGTGCCTCCTTTAGTGCTGTATTAGTACTGTAGTACTGCTGTATTAGTGATGTAGTAGTGATGTAGTATTGCTATAATAGTCATGTGTTATTGCTGTATTAGTGTTGTAGTAGTGATGTAGTAGTGATGAAATAGTAGTGACATACTGTAGTATGATGTAGTAGTGACATAGTAGTAGTGTGTGTTGCAGTCTTGTAGTAGTAGTTCTGTAGTAGTGATATATTATTGCTGTAGTTAGTAGTGACTGGGATGTAGCAGTCTTGTAGTAGTAGTAGCAGTAGTAGTGATGTAGTAGTGACTGTAGTGATGTAGCAGTCTTGTGGTAGTAGTAGTTCTGTAGTAGTTCTGTTGTAGTGATATAGTAGTGACATAGTAGTGACATAGTAATTGCTCCCGATGAGCAGGTTGGTGCCTTGCATGGTTTCCTCTGCCATTGGTGTATGAATGTGTGCGTGAATGGGTGAATGTAATGCACAATCTATGTAAAGCGCTTTGGATAAAAGTGCTATATAAATGCACCATTTACCATTTATTTACCATTTTTAGTAGTAGTTATGTAGCAGTGATATGGCAGTGATGTAGTAGTGTTGTAGGTGGTCTGGTTTTCTGCACACACATTTTATTGAAAATGACCCTGATCTCCAGGGAGCCAATTCAACAGCAGCTGACCAAAACATCCCAACCACCCACACTCAGCCACACGCACGTACAGTAGGCGCGCGCACGCACACACACACACACACACACACACACACACACACACACACACACACACACACACACACACACACACACACACACACACACACACACACACACACACACAATCAGAGACACACAAACATAATTATGCACGAAAAACTGACTCACACATACAAGAATCACACACATCCACGCACATGCACAAAAATCATATGCACATGGGCATGCAAATGCACACGCACACGCACACGCACACGCACACACACACACACACACACACACACACACACACACACACACACACACACACACACACACACACACACACACACACCAACACAGTCTCATACAAACACACACACACACACACACACACACACACACACAGTTTCCAAGATAACACATGAAGGTGTAAGAGGAACCGGATCAGGCATGTTAATACATAATAGCTCTAACATATCATTTTATTATGCTCTCTCGGTATGTAACCGTGCCCTTTTTTCTGTAATTATATCCGGCAAGTGGCAGAAGGAACGCTGTAATTGTTTTTGAGGCAGGAATGGCTGTGGCAAAGATAGATTTCAGATGCCGTTTTTCACGCCGAGGAATTCGAGCTGCCCTCCCCACCCCCCACCCTCTTTCTCTCTCATTCTCTCTCTCTCTCTCTCTCTCTCTCACTCTCTCTCTCTCTCTCACTCTCTCTCTCTCCTGCCCCCCAAAAAAGTACCCTGTCGTTTCCAGGGCTTCATGCTCCCGGGGTAGTATGCTTTTTATTATTTTTCCAATTAGAGTCAATTGACCTGACAGAATGGAGGGCAATTAGTAATATTTCCCCCCCTCCTCGCAGGCCTGCGGGGTAATTTACTGGAGGTTCTCAGCAGCGCTTTATGTAGATCTATGCTCCGCCCCACAAGCCCTCTCCGGAGCATAATAGCTTATGATTTTTCAGAATACCGCATATCTCCACTTCCTCTTTCTCTGTCATTCTATAAAGTACAATTACAGAGTGATGGGGATGGGTGTGGAGGCTGTCATCCTTTAAAATCTCTCTCTCTCTCTCTCTCTCTCTCTCTCTCTCTCTCTCTCTCTCTCTCTCTCTCCTCTCTCCCTCTCTCCCTCTCTCCCTCTCTCTTTCTCTCTCTCTCCCCCCATGTGTCAGATGAAAGGAGTAAAAGGATGGTCTTATTGGCTGTATATGGAAGCAATACTAGATATTATATGCATACCAAACATACACAGGAATCAGATCCCTGTTGTTGTTGTTGCTGCCGCTGTCATTGTTGTTGTGGGATTTGTTGTGGGGTCACATCTTCCTATACCTACAGTATGCTGTTGGTTTTCAGAAAATACCCACCAGAGGAGGCCTCGTTCTTAACAAACCACTCCTGCCTAACTACGCAGCAGAATTAACCTGTGTGCTCTATAGCACTGGTTCTCAAAGTGGGGTCCGGTGGGGGACCCCCAGGGGTTCCCCTGCAAAATGTGTTAACACATTGGTCCGGACCGTTTTTGGCCCATTTTTTTTTATACGTGGGGCCCACGTGGGCGCTCTAACGAAACTTTGGGATCATCCAAGGAGTCTCTGAGAAGGAGAGGCCGGATGTCGATCCATGTCAAAAATATTTCCGGTCGGCCGCTCCAATGTTAACTCCTTGACTAAAAGCTTAATATCTCCATTTCTTTTTAACGTGGTGGAAGTGAGCCGTTTTCGATCGGCGATCACTCTGCAATGGAGGATCGCGTTAGAAATATTATTGTTCCAGGCGTTAGTCGGGACCCTCCGCCGTCTCGCACGCACGCTTTGTTTACATGTACTTCCGCGTCGGGGCTTCTACAGCACGAAACATATCAACGCAAGTGGATGGAAGATATGCTGGCACTGAACGTACCCTATTTTAATAAACCTCTGGCACACAATGTGTTAATATAGCATCACAATAATTTCAACCTTTTATACTTTGGCTATTCAAAAATAGCTCATAGCGCTATGAGCTTGCAGATCTGCTATTTTTGAAAAATCTTGAATTTTTTTGCAAAATCTTTGAATATATATATTTTTAAAGCAAACATTTGTAACTTAAATCTTTGCTTCGGGGGGGGGGGGGGTCCCTGGAACTAAATATTTTGAGACCGGGGTCCGCGGCCATATCATTTTGGAGGTCCTTGACATGAAAAAGTTTGAGAACCATGCTCTATAGAAGCAGACTTTACTGAGGGGACTTTGGGAGGGGTATGGGGGGTTGCACGGCTAAGCTATTTGGCTTAAATCCCGACTTTGCCACTGATAAACTTGATGAATGTAATTTGTGCCTCACAACCTTTCGGCTATTGTCCCCTCTCCCCTCCTCACTGTACCTGTGGTGCCAGAACGCTCTGTTCCCTGTGTACAGCAGAGCAACAATGGCCCCTAGGTTTTGTGCAGCCCTCTCTCGCCTCAATACCTGTATCTGCCTCCACCTCAGCCCCGGCAGCCCCCCGACACACAAAGACGGAGAGAGGGGGGAAATAATCTTCTGAACTAAGCACGTCTGGCATATCCATCGCTGAGTCTATAAGAGCGCATGAAAATCTCCTCAAAGTGATGCACTGAAATAAATACGCTTAATTCGCTCACCCCCCCCCCCCCCCCCCCCCCCCCCGCTCCCTCCCCCATTCCACTCATACAGAAGAAGGCACATTGATACGTAAGACCTGTAAAGGCCGGCAAATAAAGAGAGCCTTCTACGGAGTTGTTTGGAGAGGGAAGATACAAGACAGTGAGGGTTAGTGGAGCATGCTCCGCAGTATAGCGAAATGCAAATTCGTCTGACAGAGAGAGAGAGAAGGGGGTATCGGAGGGGAGGCAACAAAAACACATTTGATACATCGGGTGAAATTTATTCCATGCATGCGAATGCGTTCGCCCCGGCCCAGGAGCCCATCATTTGCTTCGGCATTCAGTACATCTGTTGTGTTAAGTGACTGTAATTTAGGTGACATTGGCACAAAGCCTCTTAATGTGGCCCCGGTGGACCCCGCTGTAAGAGGGGGGACCAAACAGAGGCATCTCACAGCTGGAGCCGCGTCAAGGATCATTTCCCTCCTCACATGATTAATTACAGTTTGATCACTTAAATCTAAATCTGATTAATTTTGGTCACATGTCAGGGAGGCGTCAGTGGTCTACATAACGTGCGTGGCGTTTGTAATCCGTTTCCCTGGCCCCTCTCGCCCCTCTCTCGGCTCGGCGGCTTTATGGACGGGCTGACATGAAGGTTACAGCATGTGAAACTAACGCAAGTACACGTGTGAAGTGTTGCGGCAATCAGGAGGGGTGGGGGGGGATTTTACACATTGTGCGTGCGTGCGTGCATTTCGAAATTAGCATGCTGTCGCTGTTGGGCAGAAACCTCTTATCTCCATATTTTAATTTTTTGTGTTTTTTTCCAAAAATGAACGCCCTACCTGATCGTCTACAGCGTCACACAAAAGCATCAAAAGTAGCAGATCTGCAAGCTCGAAATGCGGCGCAAATTGGCGTACAGGAATAAGAATGTAGTTTGTGATGTGATGTCCTGATGGTGTCTGCATGCGTACACGGCGCCGGCATGCACGTGATGTCAGCTATATTTACACAAGGTGTCTTGCCCGCACTATCTACAGTATGCATGACAAATGCATGGTCGCTGTATAGGCGGTGTGCGTGTGTGTGTACATGTACAATGTTTACCTGCTTCTGGCTATAGCCTGATGGGGTGTGTTTAAGGAGCTTCTATCATAACCATGTCACTCATGGCTGTTTTCTTTAGCCCTGACCCCCTCTAAAACACCCCAGGAGAAAGGGCCCCAAAGAACAACACGCACACACACACACACACACACACGCACACGCACACGCACACACACACACACACACACACACACACACACACACACACGTACTGTACTGTATGTTGACGCATGCACCTGTGCACATACTATTGCATCCATGCAGAATGTGGACACACGCACACACAGATGCTCAAACGCACATTCTCTCAGGACCTCAGGCCAGATTCCTGTCTTAAGTGGTTGTTGTGAGCTGTCGAGACCTCACGGTAAGCCCCCGTCACGGGTCACGGCAGGGTGTCATACAAACAAATTCCTCTGGAAGGCGACGTATCAGTACAGCCTTTCACTCTGTTGCTTTCTGGCCTTGCTTTCATTGTGATTTTTGTATGTTTTTATAGTCAAGTGTCACGCTGGAAAAGAGAGTCATATTGTTAACTCTGTGTATATAGAAGCTTAAAAAAAAATCAAGATTTTTGTATCTATTCTGAGAGTTGCTGTGTGTGTGAGTGTGTGTGTGTGTGTGTGTGTGTGTGTGTGTGTGTGTGTGTGTGTGTGTGTGTGTGTGTGTGTGTGTGTGTGTGTGTGTGTGTGTGTGTGTGTGTGTGTGTGTGTGTGTGTGTGTGTGTAAGGGGTGGGGAGGGAGGGGTTCTAGGACCTTACAATTATGGCTGGAATGTGTTGTGCGTGACAATGGCTCTGTGCAACAAAAACAAGTTGAGGTCACGGGTCACTGTTATGGTGCAGATACAGTACATGTAGGCAGAAGCAACTGAAGGTATTAACATAAGTGGACATGTTTCTTTAGATGTTTCTTCAGCGTGCCAGCCGTTGTACGTCAAATAGAGAAAATAGCTGATCTAAAAGCTCACAACGTGTCAATGCATTGTGTGCTTGTAGATCTGCTATTTTCACAGAATGTTCGCCTATTATGACATGCCTAGAACATATAGGGAATATAGGGTTCATGTGGTTAACTGTACAGGAGTTGTCCATGATGCTTTGAAATATATACTAACAATTATTATTGGCTTCAGCTGACACCGGTTAGCCATCTGTCACTCTGTCTCTCTGAATTGGTACAGAGAAAAAAACTAATGCAGCATGGTGAAAGGTGTTGGAGATGTGTGGGCATGTGTAGGTGCGTGTGTGCGTCTGTCTGTCTGTCTGTCTGTCTGTCTGTCTGTGTGTGTGTGTGTGTGTGTGTGTGTGTGTGTGTGTGTGTGTGTGTGTGTGTGTGTGTGTGTGTGTGTGTGTGTGTGTGTGTGTGTGTGTGTGTGTGAGAGAGAGAGAGAGTGAGAGAGCATATATTCCCTTTTGGGACACATTTTGGACATGAAACAAGTTGATTGAAGAGTGAATAAATAGGGACAAATTGATATTTACTGCAGTTATGGTTATGTATATATCTGTTATATTTAAGGTTAGGGGAATAGGGAATTAATTTAAGTCAATGCATTATCCCCAAAGGTTTGACAAACCAACGTGCATGTGTCTGTGTAGTCTCTCAAGACATGTTGGCTTCCACAATTTTCAAATGCCTCCACCTAACTAGCCTGTATTTCTGTTCTGAGAATGGGTAGAAAATCCCCCACTTCTGTTTCGCCTTTGAAGTTGTGTATATAACTCTTACTGGAAGCCAAATTAGTCGAAGCCTATCTGCCTAGCTGCTTAGCAGCAATGGAAACTCGAATACCCTGCCGCCTGAAGAGCAAATGACACCTTCCTGTTCTCACCTTTTTTCCATGTGGAAGTGCAGACTCTCGTCGTGTGTAGTGTGTGTGCTATATTGTATACGTATGTCTGTGAGTGTGCAAAGAATTGTGTGAGTAACTTTTGGCTCCTGTGACTCTGATTGGATAGTTCAACTCATGTCAAAAGAGATCTGAATGATAAGCCAGAAGGCTGCAAATTAAATGGAGGAGAATTCCGTATGAAGTATTTGCATAGTGTACTTTCCTACAAGAGTGTCCGGTTCCTCTGTTTATTTTCATCTCCTGGGCCTTTTTTCAAGCGTCAGGTGGAAGTTTATTCAAAGTGGTATAAATCTTCAATTGCAAGATGACAGGTACCAGTCCATCCCGAATATCTAGCTATGTCAAACATTGCTTAGTATAATTGGAATCACCTCGGCAGTGCATTGCGAGTAAACAAAGGAGCTACTGTAATCGCCGGCATACTATACATTTTCCACACAACGGCATGAAAGAGAGCAGGCACGGGGACTCTCACGCGGAGCCGCTCAGTGAAGAAGCACAATCGAGCTCGGGAACTGTGATCCTCAAGGGTGAAAACAACGGGAAAACAAAAGGCGCACAACAGTCGTGGCCTACATTCATGTCGGAGTGCTTTCAACGCCATCAGAGCTTATTTTCATACACCATTAATTGCCCGAATAGATTGCCTGTTGAATTCTTAATGCGCTATAACTTCTATGTTTGTTTTCCCCCGAGCTGACATCACATGAGCATGTCAGGTCTCGTCCTGTAATCAGCGATGGCCTTGGAAAAAAACAAAAATGATATATACCGGTGTATATATATATACACCCCCCACCACGTGCGCACACACACACACACACACACACACACACACACACACACACACACACACACACACACACACACACACACACGCTCTTTCTGCTGTTCACAAACTCTGTTGCTCAAGTGCTGTTGTTACAAAGGTTTTGCTGGCACAATGTAAGTGTGTGCACTGAGGCGTACTGTACTGTACACCAACAGCCTTGGCATCTATACCGTACATTGCTCCTAAGTGCAACGTGCAGCACAGCCAAATAGATATTTTACAGTTGGTGACAAATGAATGGATATCTCTGGGTGCTCATATACACCACTGTGTGCTGAGAACTCAACATGGTTCCTGTCACAGGCTTCAACCCATCAGTTCCCACACTTTTTCAGTTGGATCCAAACAGAAATACATTACTTAAGCTTTATTTAAAATATATTTTTTTGAACACATACGATCTACAAGATTACAACTTTGTGAGCTTGCAGATATGCTATTTTCACTATTTCTGTTTATTTTATTTTATGTCAAATGTCAAATAAATAAAAAAAGAAAAAGAAAAGAAAAGAACTGGCAGGAAAGGTTAAAAATGTATCCAAAATGGTTCGTGAGTCGTGACCCTACAGTATATGTTTGGGAAACGCTGCTTTAACCTGTAGGAGTCAAATCTGTCTCACTCTTTCTAATTCTCTCTCTCTCTCTCTCTCTCTCTCTCTCTCTCTCTCTCTCTCTCTCTCTCTCTCTCTGTCTTCCAATCCATTTTAATGCATAACCAGCAGGGCTTTCCTTTCCAGCTTAATTCGTATACGCGGGGACTTTGCATGTTTTAAGCCCTATGCAAATATTATTGGATTTTCAATGGATTTGGGCGGATTTCCTGCCATGGATTTTCTTTTACAAAATGTCTTTAGAAAATAAAGTGAACCTATTTTATTTAAATTCGGTCTAAGGAGGCAAACAAATATTTAGATGCTGAAAATATTCTCAAGTACAGGGACAAACTTTTATTTCAAAAAATGTTGGTTGTGGTTTTTCTTCTCATGAATCGTACAGGAAATAATACTTTTCTTTTTCCGATCAGATTCAAAAAGGCCCACATCCATCCATTGTCTCTCATCATCACGGTTATGCCCACACATGGCTTCTATCTACTGTGGTGCTCAAATTATCTGGACACACACACACAAAAAGGACATGGATTATGGCTTCATATTTCTGCGTAATGATCCACAGCGTTGTTTTCAAACGGCCTTGACAGATAGTGCGTACATGGACCTGGCCTTGAAAGGCAATACTGACAACAGCACATCCTTGAGCAAACGAATAAGGGCTGTCCGGAATAATGGGGTTGCTGTTGTACTGCTGTCATCTGAGAGGGCGGTGTGTGCAGGATGACAGTGGGCGGCCGGGTGGGGGTTTGGTTTGTCTGGACATGACTGTGGAGTCTACACCGTCCCTTCTAGCCATAGAAGAAGACTTTGGCGTGAGAGAGAGAGAGAGAAAGAGAGAGCGACAGAGAGAGAGAGAGAAAGAGAGAGAGAGAGAACAACAGGTATGACTGCCCTCCTTAGAAGTATTGAAACTAAAAGAACAGGCTCCTCTGAGTGAAAGACAAGACAGACGGACTAAATTCTACAGACCACGGTCGGCCGTGTGAGCGAGCGTGCGCACACGTGCAGGCGTGTGAGCGAGCGAGCAGTGTGCTCGTGACGGCAGCCACCGTCCTCCTGCCACTGGGGGGAAAAAAGGAAAAATTAAAAAATGCCCAGACGAAGGTCTGAACCCAGACAGCACTATAATGTGGGTGGAATTTGTGGCGCGTATGTTTTTGATTAGCGCTTTATTCATACACTGCTCGAGCAAAGGGCATCGCTCTCACTGCCAACATTCTCAGCCATAACTCCCCCCTCCCTCAAAAAAACAACAACAAAAAAACACAACAAAAAAACAAAACAAGAACATCTCTCACAATGCCAGGGTTACATTTTAAGTGACCATCTCCCACCCCCTCTGTCTCGGCCCCTTCATTGCTCTCATAGTTTAGTCTGTTGGTGGCTTCTCAGGCCGACGGGGGGAGAAAACCAGGCCCCGGCCGCAAGCTGAAGGCTTGATTGCAGTCCTGGCAAGAGAACAGAAAAGAAGAGGGGCAGGAGGGGATAAGGGGATGGAGGGACCTCAGGCCCTGACTAGAAGCAGCTGTGGAGGGGGCCGGGGGTGAAGGCCCCATCTTTTCTTAAAGTGCTCAGGCACGCTGACCGTACCAGCGCTTGCACATGGAAGCGCTAAGGCGTCTGTACGAGCTGACCCCGCGCAACAGCATGCAAAATCCTGAGGGGCAATTTAACACAGTTGTGTGTGAGTGTAAAAATTGAGCCATTAGGTTTGGGAGTTAAATCGACTCTCTGGGTTTTACAGAGAGAGCAGCATCAATCGGCAGTTTGTGCTGGTTGGTTGGGTGAGTCTGCTGTGTGTTTTGATTTGAGATGTCGTGGATTGATTACAGTACTCATACATAAAGTCATAGCGTTGTGGTTATCATCTAATACTTTACTCATAGTGACAGTGTTGTGATAATAAAGTTTGTGGGCATTAAATAAAAAAGAAGATATAAAAAAAGTGTAAGAAGTGGCGCTGACATTTGAGAACATTCGTTAAAACTGGAGAGCCGGCGCGACTGGCTATTGAACCATCAGCGATTCAAGTGACTTGATGTTCTCTTCCCCGCAAAGCTTTTATCTATTCAAAACAAAAGAAAAAGAGAAAAATGGTGATGAGCTGAACGAGGGGAGAGCGCTGCCAGGAATAATGATATATTCAAAGTAAATGGATTTGAGAGAGAGCTCCCTAATGGCAATGTTCAGGAGCCAAGTAGCTCCGGTATTGTTGAGCACGGCGACAAGGCTGAACTTGCACCGTGGATTTACATGGGGAGATATCTGGTCGACTCCCACTCTTTCCCTCGCGATATGAAGGGGCGGTATTCTGGTACATAAAAGATGTGCTATCTACTCTTGGTGTCCTAGCATAGCATCCTCGCACACCCACTAACCTTCTGTCAGTATGGAACTGAATCACCGGAGTGATGCACCAAAGGAAGATCAAGATTAACCATTAGCATAACCCATGTCAATAATATCATAATATTTCACTGAAGACCTATATACTTTGTGAAAACAAAGAGTGAAAGTAGCCGATTTACAAGCTCACAACGCGTTGCATGGCGGCTCATTGTGAGCTTGTAGAGCTGCTAATTTCACAATTTGGGAAAATTTCCACCTATGACATGCCCAAAATAGGGATGCCAGGTTGAAAGTATTCAACAATACACAAATAAAAGGGTTGAACACTGCTACTGTATTTTTATACTTAATTACCTTGTCAATATAGCAAACGCAACCGAAATGAGAGAATGTTTTTTTTTTTTTTTTCTTGTCCTCTGCCTGACAGTGAACAGTGCGGTTTATTAAAGGTATGTCTGTCTCATCCCGACGCTGTGGGGGGGTGACCGCTCCATGCTGACTGACAGCTCGTCTCTGCCGGAAGAAATCAAGGCAACACAGTTCCGAATGTGAAGCAGAAGTCAGAGGGTCACCATCCAACACTCCGCTTGGGGGTTCAGGCACTAGGTTCAGGCAGGATTTGCCCGTTTGAGCAATACACTTTTCCGTGGATCAAACCGACTTTTTTCCCCTTTCGTTTTAATGTGAGGATCGCATGTTGTTGATGTTTTGGGCAGATTTGCGAGGCAGTCTTAAGTACCCCCCACATCCCCTGCCCCTTGAATGTGAATCATCTCATTACCAGGCATTCTCTCGGCGAGATAATGTGTATTATAATGTAGTTTAGATCACCATGGTTTGAAATGGGGCCAGACCAGAACTCTGTGTAAAAAAAAAGAAATCCCCTATTCTGTGGCATTATTTTGGTCGTCAGTAGCATAAATTTGGTTGTGAGAAACATCAAAGCCCCCACATAAATGCCTTTCTCTTCATGTTGTCATCCTATCTTTGAATCACTCCCCCTCCCCCCCAGGGCCGTGGTTATTTACATTTTCAAATCTGCATTTTTCATATAGATCTGTCTGCCTCTGATTTTAATATCAGAGATGTTTCCCACGACACCTTTTGTTTTATTATGCATTATGAATTTCTTTCCCCCCTCTCTCACTCACTCACTCACACACACACACACTCTCTCTCTCTCTCTCTCTCTCTCTCTCTCTCTCTCTCTCTCTCTCTCTCTCTCTCTCTCCCCCTCTCTCCTTCCTCTCTCCCTCTCTCCCTCTCTCGCCTCCATCTTTTTCTAATCCCTATCCCCCCACACAAGGCTTATGAGTGCCAGTGTTTTATCATGGGGAGAGAGATTTATCATTTCAATCTCATTTCAATAAATAAAATAATCTCTCTTCTCCTGTACGTGACAGCAGCTAATGGTATTTTGTTATCGTGGAGTTGAAACTTTGCAGACTTAGTGCACACTTGCTGAAATGCTTGCGCATTGGCATTCCGTGGCACGCGTGGCACACGGGCGCATATCGAAAAATGCTTATTGCACTGCGAACCGCGCCCCGAGCGCAGTGCATTGCAATGTACGTCGAACCAAACACGTACAGCTCCAGCCCAGCGATAAAAGGGACGATACTCAATGTTCCCATGTCACCATAACAGTGTATTAATTGTCTTAATGGATGTACGGTTGTACCTCTCTCCCCCTTACAACGTCCCCTCACCAGATATTGGCTCTGAAACGGCGTCTTGCGGAGGTTAAACGCAAACATCGTGTTAGCTGCTCGGTAATTAAGTGTGTAATGTGTTTATTGGGGTTTTAGTTTGTAGTATTGCTTTCTGTGGTAGTATGGACCCCCCCACCCGCCCCCACTTGTACCAATTCTGTCCTCTTAAAAGCTACTGGGCCCCACTCATGTATGCTTTTATCTCTCCTCCAGGATGTGTTCTTAAAGCACGGTCTGTCAGATCCGCCCTGCGCTGCTGGTGTGGAGCCGAA
>NC_139953.1:15164666-15167166 GCF_963454915.1 Gymnoscopelus microlampas
ACACACACACACACACACACACACACACACACACACACACACACACACACACACACACTTGAATTCAAGTTTTTCTTTATTAATTAATTTCCTCTCGACCTAAAACATGCGCAAAATGAAAGTAACTGGGCATCATAACACTGTGAGGTAATTGGAATCGAGAAGGGCTCTTCTGTCCTGTTTGAATTTACACGTCCTAAAAGCAGGTGAACCCAAAAGGTAGATGCAAAAGAAAAGTACCCCGCCGACTCCCCCATTGTTTGTACAGTATACTGTATGCGTGAGCACGAGCGCGTCCCCGCGTGCTCACACGGTTGTATATATAGAAAGCGATAATTGAGTTGTGATTGTCATTGTGTGCCTCATCAGGGGATGCACAGCTGCCCCCCCCCCCCCACATCCCCCCCACATCCCCCCCGCCCCCCTTCCACCCAATGTCAACGTGAGATTGTACCTGTGACACATCTCTGTGACAGATATCACCGATTCACTCTCACCTGATAATTACTGTACGGCAAATTCAATTAAAACTAAGGGTCTCTAGGAGGAAAGAGATGGCTTTGATTAAAATCTGAGAAAGTACGGAAAATGTTACAAAAAATATCAGTAATAATAATATATGTTGTGCCTTCGAAACTAATAGATGCCTTGTAAAACATGCCTGCACGTGCAAATGATGTACACGCACGCACGCTGGTACAAGCACACACACACACACACACACACACACACACACACACACACACACACACACACACACACACACACACACACACACACGCACACACAAAATTCAAAGAGCTTTATTGGCATGAGACACACACACACACACACACACACACCTTAGTTTTGTCTTTGTGCTATCATAGAACATATGGGTGAGTAGCAGCTTGCAGGACTGTACAGACATATTGAAGAAGGGAGGTGAGAGGTGATTTTGCACCCTTAACTACACATCTAACCACAACACATGCACCCTGGCGTTCCTTTTTAAAGCTTGTAGATCGACTGTTTTTCGGCCAAGATATTTAGTGTAGAGGGAAAATAGAAGTGGGCCTAGTATAGAGCCCTGGGGTGACTCTGGTCAACTAAGAATAGTATATAGCAGTGGTTGTCAACCAGTGGTCCGGGGACCACCAGTGGTCCTTGGGAGGGTACCAGGGGGTCCCCAGCAAAATGAGTTAACACAGCATCACAATCATTTTAACCACTTAGCTTTGGCTATTCAAAAATAGCAGATATACAAGCTGCTATTTGTGTGTGTGAGTGCCGCGCTATGAGCTTGTACTGTTGATCTGCTATTTTTGAAAAATCTTGAAAAGGTGTGGAAATCTTTTTTTTCTTTTTTTTCAGCGAACATTTTTCAACTCAAATCTTTGCTTCTGGGGGTCCCTGGGACAACATTTTCAGATGGGGGGTCCGCAGCCAAATGTATGTCAATTTAGGGGTCCTTGGCATGAAAAGGGTTATATAGGGCTAAAACCACTTGGACGAGGGATGGGATTCCCGTTGGATGGATGAGGGCAGATAGTGGCGGTGTACTGTGTGTTGCCTTGTTCCAGGTGGAAAAGTCAGCTAACGACATCTATTCAAAAACAAATATATGAGGAAGGCGTGTTGTGAGTGGATGAGGAGTAGAGGCAAGGGATCTCTGCTCCTGTGGCTGTTACAATCATACATAAGTCAGGCACTTCCCTCTTTGGCGGAAACACACACACACACTCACACAAGCTCGATCTCTGCTACAGAACAATATTGGGACTAGGTTAATAGAGAACAGATTATTGCTGCAAAACAACTTCACACACATCTTGTAAAGACAGTAAACAAACTCTATATATGCTTCCGTGTTTTCATGCTTTGCACAGGGTAGGAGTTTTCTTTTTTTTATTGTTTTTTCTATTAAAGTCAATTACTTCCTGTATGAACGTGGTTTGACAAAAGGGCCTCACAATTCAGTTGTTAGGGGAGGGAGAGAAAACATTTTTTTGGAGCACGCTTGCTCAGTTTAGAGGAAGCAACTTTTTAATACCCACATGTTTTAATGACGGCTCTGCAATTAGAGCGGCTGCATTTTTTTGCTCTAGCCGCGAGTAAAAAAAAAAAGAGGGAAAAAAAGAAAAGAAAAAACAAAACAAATAAAGCAGCTCGATTTAGAAACCTTATTAGACTTTGAGTCCCTGAGCAATTAAAGTATTACAGCTCGAGTGCTTCTGTGAACCCGCCGATGGAAATCATTTATAGGTGGTCTCCACTTTACTGGTGGTCTGTTACCGGCCTTTTTTCTCTCTCTCTCTCTCTCTCTCTCTCTCACTCTCTTTTCCCCCTGCCTTACCATCCTTTACCATTTAGCACTGTCATTTCTTTTCATTGTTTATGTGCAAGTGCCATTGATGGTAAAAAAAAAAAAAAGGATTAAGTGAATGAGGGAGTCTTCCAAATGATGTTTATGTTGATGCCAAATTTCAAACATTTGGACCTGTATTTATAGTTGTTCTGT
>NC_139953.1:15172166-15212166 GCF_963454915.1 Gymnoscopelus microlampas
GAGCAGCATTAGTTAATAACAGATCTGTGAAGCTTTTTAAGATCCCGAGAGATAAGGTGAAAATAATGATTCTGTGAATATATAAATATATATTTCTAATGTTTGTGTTCTGTTAGACGCGTTCCATATACCGTAGATCCCTTCCCAAGAATCAGCACAGGGGGTTGTCACAAAGGTTCCACAAAGAACTTTTCTCTTATTTAGAACACATATCCTGTCATAATGACCCCAGGTGACTTCTCTGGGCACCCTCAATTGATTGTCAGACATCTAATCTCCTAAAACGTCCATTAAGGTGTGAGGGAGTTTGTCTGCAGAGCAGATTGTAATTGATGGGATCAGATGACATTTCAGGCAGACAAGGGGAGGACAGATTCCTTTGTGTGCTACGCAGTAATAGAATTAGATGATAGCGCAGGGGTGGCTGCCGCTGGTGGCCTCGGCACACTGCCATGGACTGTTTGCTACTGTAAAGTGAAAAGAGGAATGAAGATGGCTCATGGTGCAATTGATTGTACATTGTATTGTAGTGTAGCTAATGCTTTCATATTTGAATAGGAATAGGCTACATACTGTATTAAAGTGTATCTATCTATCGATCTATCTATCTATCTATCTATCTATCTATCTATCTATAGATATATACAGTAGAAAGAAAGAAAGAAAGACAGAAAGAGAACGAAAGAAAGAAAGAAAGAAAGAGAACGAAAGAAAGAAAGAAATGCTGACTTTTCAAGGTTCAGTTAATTCCACTGGATCAAAGGGAGAGAAATGTCTATTTTTCTCAATAAAAAAAAGAGAAGGCACTGTAAATGCAAATCCAGCAAATGGCAGATGATATCTTAATCACACGGGTGTCTGAGAAAGCGTCACTCTGGTGAGATAGTCTGTAGATTAAAAGCGTTGACTTCCTCAAGCCATGCCTTATCTCCCCATCAGATTAGATCTCCATCCAGGTATTGTCTGAACCTTCAACGGTGAGACGTTAACAGCGCAGGCAATCCTCATTAAAAGGGCAAATGAATAGTAATAACAGCCTTTATCTGAAAGCTAATTGCCATAATCCATAAATCATCCTCGCCGACTGCATCACCTCAGGGCTGTCAAGTATCATTGAAAAGATAGATGTATGATAAGACGTCAGATTCCGTTAATTACCTACGACACCGTAAGAAACAATGATTGGTTGACTTCCCTTTTGGATGGGCTAGAACAAGAACAAGGTAATTTGACCATGTATTTATACACTGTGTATACTGTAGTAACAGCGGACTGTGCGTGTGCGTGTGCGTGTGCGTGTGCGTGTGCGTGTGCGTGTGCGTGTGCGTGTGTGTGTGTGTGTGTGTGTGTGTGTGTGTGCGTGCGTGCAAGTATTGAGTTTGGCTATATATCTGAGTATGTATGTGCATGTACCAGCGAACATCAACTGGCTGCCTGTATACTGTACATGCCAGAATGGATTTTAACATTTGACACTGTAACTTTTAAATCACTGCATGTTCCGGCTCTTAGCTACGGAGCTTGTATGAGCCTTCTCTAGTAGCTTGAGATTATAAGGCAGGTTCCTCATGACAAATGTTTCTCAACGTAAGGTCCAGGGTCCACCAGGGAACCAAATGGACCCTTATGGATCCTTCTGTAACTCTGAGAGTAATGCTAGCTTTTATTTATAGTGCACTTTACACTTTAAACAAATCTCAGTAAAGAGCAAAAACATTTGCATAAAAACAACACATCAAAAAGAAAATCTAAGAATGTATATTTTTTAATCACATGGGAGCATAAGACCTAGGAGGTAAAACCCCTATAGCTAAACAAATGCTTTGTTAAAAAGGAACGTCTTATACTGTAGTCCTGTCTTAAAAGCACCGTGAAGCTCTCAGGTGGTCAGGGAGGGCATTCCACATGAGGAGGAGGTTATTGTTTCCAATTATTTTCAGTTATTTATCTTTTGATTTTATCATTGATATACTATTGTGTTTTTAAACCTTTAAGGCACTTTATGACTGTTACTCAGAGGTGGACTGTAACTGAGTAAATGTACTTGAGTACTGTACTTAAGTACATATTCTGAGGATCTGTACTTGAGTATTAGATTTCTTTGATACTTATTGCTCTTACTCGAGTACATTTCCAAGACAAATATTTTACTTTTACTCAAGTAAATTTCTAGGAAGGCTGAAAAGTACTGAGTACTTTCAGGTTGGCTGGTTGTTGTTTTTCCCCCTAAAATGCAATTGGCCACACATTGTATTCGTCAAAGAAGGAACCCTATCCAATGTTCCCTGTAGCGTGTGCCCATGCGCCCACGCTCACACGGCCGAACGTTGATGCGCACATGGCCGAACGATGAAAGAAACGCTGATATCTGTCGCGCACAGAAAAAACATCCACATGTGCTCCACTCAGTCTGTGTCAGTTCAGGCTGCAGGCAGGACGGCTGCCTGCAGCCTGTGTGTGTGTGTGTGTGTGTGTGTGTGTGTGTGTGTGTGTGTGTGTGTGTGTGTGTGTGTGTGTGTGTGTGTGTGTGTGTGTGTGTGTGTGTGTGTGTGTGTGTGTGTGTGTGTGTGTGTGTGTGTGTGTGTGTGTGTGTGTGTGTGTGTGTCAGTGCGTGACACACACAGACATTCACTCCACATTGCAATCACTCACGTTGTAGACTGCTCACAATATTGAGCTTGTTAAAAAAAAGAATCAAGCAAACAGCCCAAACAAAATAGTCCTTTGAAGTAGATAAGGACAACACTTGTTGTCGAGGTAAGCACAACATTTTAGATCCCTTTAGAGAGTTTTGGCTAGCACTAGTATTTAGCAGTGACATATGGTACTGTTTTTGCCTTGCATATTCTTGAAAGGCAAAGAGTGACATGGTTTTTAGTTTTTCACCTTGAAAACAATGCATGCGCCTTGAATGGGGAAACGTTTTTATTTTATTAGGACTCATAGAATCACAAAATGTCCCTGGGCTGGCACCCATTCAAATGACCACTCCTGGCACCCACTAACTACATTGAAAACCTAACATCACTGCTACTGCTTAGATCAGTGGTTCTCAACCTGTGGGTCAGGTCCCGATTTTAGGGGGGTCCCCAGATGACAGTGACGTGACAATTTAAGGTCTTTTAAGACCTTTTTAATATCTAAAAAAAGAAAGAAAAAAAATGAAAAAGTCCATTCTGCATCTAAAGTAAGCAACAAACTATAAAAAATGGTCAAACATTGGCCAAATTGTCAAATAATAAGACAGAGAAACATTTTGAAAATAGCTGATCTACAAGCTCACACAGTATTTATCTGTGGTACTCAAACTAAATGGAATGCCTCAACTCCTACATTCCAAGTGCTTATACTTTAGTTCAGGGGTAGGCAACCTTTATTATCAAAAGAGGGCCCAAAAGATTATTAAAAATCTGTCTCGAGCTGCTTTTTTGTGTGCTTTTTCTGGTGTTTCGATATAACGCAGATATAACGCAGATCAAGTATACCAGTAAGCTAGCAGCGTTGGTGGTGAAAGCAAACAAACCAAGCATCAATAAATTCTTTATTTTCCTTCAATGATTAGTTTCTTATTTTTATCTGGTGTATGGGCGACCCTTTTTTTGTACTAATAACTTTACTTTAATAACTTAACTTTATGCCTAAAGTAAAAAAAAAACAGAAAGAAAACCTCTTATTCCTTTGCATACTTCTTTGCCCAAGCAACTGGGAGCCACGGGAGAGGGCCCAAGAGCCACATGCGGCTCTACAGCCGCAGGATGCCTACCCCTGCTTTAGTTTATTTCAGTCAATTTTGTGGTAACAATACAGTCAGTTCAAATATGATTATTTTGGGGGGTCACAGCCTGAAAAGGTTGAGAACTACTGGCTTAGATGAGGAGTTATTTTGTTGCATTGGAATTGCTGAGGTTTTAGACATATTTTTGTTTGTTCAAGACAGTATATTTAAATGTAATATTTTGTGGTTATTTGGTTATTTTGTGCTGCACCACTAGACTATAAAGATATTAATTTAGTTTACTCGTTTTGAACCAATGCTGCATTAATTGGAAAAAAATACAGCAATTCATTGATGTGAAAAATAAGTAATGTACTTTTATTTATACTTTTACTTGTACTTAAGTTTTTTTAAAAGCATGTACTCTTGAATACTTAAGTATATTTAAAAGCAAGTATTTTTTTACTCTTACTTGAGTAACATTTTGACTGAGCTACTTTTACTTGTAGTGGAGTAAATTTAACCGGGAGTACTCTGTACTCTTACTCAAGTACTGGGGTCGAGTACTTTGTCCACCTCTGCTGTTACTGTCTGTGAAAGGTGCTCTATAAATCACATTTACTTACTTACTTCCTATAAAATAAGAGTGTCTGTCTGTCTGTCTGTCTGTCTGTCTGTCTGTCTATGTGTCCGGGGCTAATCTCAGAAACCGCTGGACTGATCAGCGCCAAATGTTTTGTGCACACTGCCAGTAGGCCACAGAAGTACCTCCACTATTAATTTTCTTAGGTTTTATACTTTTTTGAGATACATAACTTTAATCTTATAACGGAAGCCACTGGGGCTCTGATGGGGTTGGAACCTTGCCTAAATTTGGAGCCATACATCAAAGATATACTGTATATCATAGATGACAGACGTAACCGGTTGGCCACATGAAATCTGAGATCCACGTTGGAGCCATGCCATTCCCATGTGGATCCCTATAGATGTTTATTTAGATTTCATTGCTGTAAATAACTTTGTATGTAACATTCTAAAGAAAGAGGAAAAAGCAGACTTATGCGAGATGTGAGTGTATGCACGTATACAGTGTGTGTATGTGTGTGTGTGTGTGTGTGTCAGTGTGTGTGTGTGTGTGTGTGTGTGTGTGTGTGTGTGTGTGTGTGTGTGTGTGTGTGTGTGTGTGTGTGTGTGTGTGTGTGTGTGTGTGTGTGTGTGTGTGTGTGTGTGTGTGTGTGTGTGTGTGTGTGTGTGTGTGTGTTTGTGTGTGCAAATGCGATAGTTCACACATAGGGCCCATCTTACTGTGACAGCATGAGTGCACGCAGCGGTACAGTAGATTTACAGTAAGAACAATACGATCACGTCATCAGGGGCAGCCATGACTTCACATCACCAGCAGCGTTCACACTCATACCTATCACAGGCCTCCATTAGCGTGGTGTGTCTGTTTACATTCCGGGGGTCTGCTCGCGGCCAGGGCTAAATGGTTTTAATGTATTTCTCCGGCTGCCGTTATTTATCACATGCAAAATGGGCTGGGACACGGTGATGTATGCTATCAGCAGTGACAATGATAACCAGGACAATAATTACACAAAGCCTGGCTCATCCATCAGCGTCACTTATCACTTAAACTATCAGGCGTTAAGGAGAAGTATAGGAGAGGAGAGGGGAGGGGAGGGAGAGGATGGTGGGAGAGAGGTGGAGGATAGGGTTGGGGAAGGGAGGTGGGTGAGGAGGAGAGTGGAGGGGAGGACGGGGGAAGGAGTGGAGTAGGATAGGGTTGGGGAGGGGAGGGGAGGTAAGAGAGGAGAGGAGAGGAGAGGAGAGATCCTGGACTGAGCTGTTCCGCCTATTTGTCTCTAAGCTAAGCGAGTTCAGCTGCTCCTCTGGCCCAAAATGTCACTGTTGTTAGTTTGTGCTTGCTTAGCGTCTCAGGTCCGAACGCTGTCACTGTCACATCCGGGAGGGAGTGTTGACAACATGTCATCACTGTATGTCTCAAAGTCAGCTGGTCAAACACAGATTCAGTTTGTAGAAGATACTGATACACAGAAGGGCAACTGTCCTTCTCCACACACAAATGCTCACACAAATGCGCTCTCTCTCTCTCTCTCTCTCTCTCTCTCTCTCGCACGCACGCACGCACGCACGCACGCACGCACGCACGCACGCACACACGCACGCACGCAGGCAAACAGACAGACAGACAGACAGACAGACAGACAGGCAGACAGACATTGCTGTACAAAAATGAAGCAGACATAATAGCCATAAACACAGGCAGTATACAAATACACTGATTAATTGATCTTAAAGGAGCACCAGTTGTCAACCATATCCTCATTGGTCCTCACTAATGATTATTATAAAATGGCACAATATCTGTCTAATCACTCTCTGTTTGTCTGAAGCTGTGGACAGTTCAGAAACCTGACTACCGATGACATCGTCAGTGGTAATTTCAACTTTTAGTTAACATTTTTGATGACATTTATAGAATAGCCTCTATGTGCTAACTTTCCAGGAAAACAAAGGCTTTAGTTTCCATTAACTCAGAATCCTAGCCGATGATGTCATTGGTAGGCAGGTTTCTGTACTGTCCACAGCCCACCTCCGAGACGCACAGTGAGTAGATAGGAACCATGCCATCTTATAATGAGCATTACACATTACCTGCCATTGACGTCTATAAACGTCATTTCGTGTTTTCAGTGATTATGATAGAGGGCGCTCTTCCGCAACCTGTGAGTGATCCTAGTACTCCCGAAAAAGAGTACACCCGGAAATCACGTCATCTAAAAAAAATCCAGCCGGTCTAATGTTATAGGATTTATAAAAATAAAACTTTCTCTGATTTATTTTCCCAGATTGCGTTTTTGGTGGAAACAAGCTATATTCAAATTGTGATAACTAAAGAACGGAAGCGGCAACAATCTTTTTTTTTCCGGATGAAAGAAGAGACTCGTCTTTCCCCAGAGACATCTGGTGTTTACATCGTCATTGAAAAATACATTCCATGGGTCTCGAAAGATTAGTAAAAACGCTGCCAGTGGTGAATTAATTAATTAATTAATTCCCGGCAGTGAATGTCTTAAGGACCAGTTATATGATGATAAAGTTGACTGAAGTGCTTCTTTAAGGTCACAATTCAACAGCATCGATTTGGAATGTTAGAATTGATTTTGATATGTATACGTTTTTGACCATAATGAGATTAAAGAAGATTCCACTACAACTAAAAATCGGTTTGTCCAATCACATTTGTGGATTAAACGTATTTTCAAAAATAATTCTGTATTTAAATTGATTAATCATATTAAAATAATCATGGTGAAATTAAATGAATGATTTAATGGTGCTATGTATCGTTTCCTATAGAATATAATCGAGTCACTGTGAGCTCAGATATTTACACAGCCAATAAACACAATCATGCACACAGACACACCAATACACACACACACACACACACACACACACACACACACACACACACACACACACACACACACACACACACACACACACACACACACACACACACACACACACACACACACACACACACACACACACACACACACACACACACACACACACACACACACACACACACATACACACACGCACACACAGACAGACAGACAGACAGACAGACAGACAGAGACAGGAGCAACAAATGCCCTCGTCTCAGACAGCGTAATAGCTGTCTGCATTGAGACGACAATGAACTTGAACCCTGACCCTGACCTGAGGGGTGGGGAGGGGGGGCGGGGGGTCGGGTTAACAGAGAGGGAGGGTGTCAAAAAAGGAGACTTGCTTCTCCAGTAGCCGGGGAGAGGTCAGTAGGTTAGGTAAACGCTAAAAGAAAGCCCTCAGGGTTGGGTTGATGCACTGTTGGGTAATGAAGCCCGCGCTCTCCTGGGACTCTTAAACTCTGAACCCTGACCCCGTGATGTATTGGCCGACCCATAGAAAGGTCAGGTCTTCCTTGTTCCCCGCCCGCGGCTCACCGATATGTCAGTCACCAGTGGTGTATAGTAACTTAGTACTTAGTACTCAAGTACAGTACTTATAAGTACAATTTTGAGGTACTTTTACTTTACTGGAGTATATCCAAATGTCTATACTTTTACTTCTACTCCACTACATCTATATTACATTAACTACTTTAGCCCTATTTTATACCTAGGCTATTTGAAAATAGCCGATCTACAAGCTTGTAGATCTGCTATTTTTCTTTTTTTAGTACTTTTACTTTTGATACTTTCAGTACATTTTGATACCAATACTTTTGTACTTTTACTTCTACATTGCAGTATTGATACTTTTACTTCAGCAAAACAATTGAGTACTTTTTCCACCACTGGCCCGACGCAGAGAAAGGTCAGGTCTTCCTTGTCCCCCGCCCGCGGCTCACCGATATGTCAGTCACTCACACTGCGCCGTCGTCCCGTCACAGGGGAAACCCCCGCCCACGCGTCTTAGGTGACGAGGAGAGGAGGCACTGGAAAAAATGTGGCCTTTCACCTCGTTCCGTGTACGAGGTCTTTGACGACTTGTTATCAGTCGATCGGATCCCTAACGGCGTAACTCAGGGACGTGTGACCCGCTGGAGAAAAACGGGGTTGAAACCCAATCCCGCAGATGAAAAAGACTGAAAGGGTAAACATCTGCTGGCAGCCGGCAGTAGAAATGAAAAGAGCTATGCACCACTATGTTTCATTCCCTTGTTTATTGCAGCGGGAGCTGTGAGTAAGTTTCCTTTGAACATGATAGATCATTAAAGTAATGGTGTACCTCTGTTTTGTTCTTTTTTCACTTAGATGTTTCTTTGCTTTTTTATACAAATTTCTATCTGTGTCTGCGTCTCTCCCGAGAGCTCTATCGTTGCTCTACTTACCAGGAAATACTTTCTAGAAAGATATGCAAATTATAGAGTCATGAGAGAGAAAGATTTGAGGAGTGTGCGAGTGTGGTGCATATGTGTGCATGCATGCGTGTGTGTGTGTGTGTGTGTGTGTGTGTGTGTGTGTGTGTGTGTGTGTGTGTGTGTGTGTGTGTGTGAGAGAGAGAGAGAGAGAGAAAGAGAAAGAGAGAAAGAGAGGGAGAGTGAAAAAGAGAAATACGTGGGGGAATATTTTTTTCTAGCACTCGGGAAAGTAGGAATAGTACAGAGTTAAGGGACTCAGTGGCTCTTGGTTTTTATGTGTATGTATGCAAATGTCCTAACGTGTGTGTGTGTGTGTGTGTGTGTGTGTGTGTGTGTGTGTGTGTGTGTGTGTGTGTTTATGTGAGTATGTGGTTCACATGCATCCATGCACATCCTTTCATGCCTTTGCACGTCTGTGTGATTGTCTGCGCATCTGTTAGTGTGTGTGTTTGTGTACTATACGTGCACACACGTGTATCTACTTAATTCACATGCATCCATGCGCACACCCGCACGCCTGTGTAGCTCTTTGTCTTGTGTCTCCGTGCATTGTTTCCATGCATTGTGCACTGTGTGTGCATTCCTGGTGCTAGTTCAGTGAAGTGCATGAGGAGTGTTGATTACACCGGTGGTTCTCAACCTTCTCTGGACCAGGGCCCACTTCAAAATCTCGAAAGCGTTTGCGGCCCACCGATCTGACCACTTAACACGGCAGTGGTCAGATGCGTCGGCCGCGTGCATTTTCAGAGCATGTTTATTTGAATGATCAATCCATTTATTGCTTGGATCAATGTAACTAATGTAGCGTACTTCGTGTTCTAATCTGCTGTTATCACAAAGAACTCGATATATTTTTTAAGGTTAACATTTAAGTGTTTGCCAATTATTTGGGAGCAATACCCTCGCGGCTGAGAAGCACTGGATTACGCGATGATGAATTGACCGGCTACACTGTCCTGTCTAAATAAAAGTGCAAAATTAGAAACAATATATAATAAGGATAATGCATAATATAATGATATAATAATATAATTTTTAAACCATTTAAATATAGACTGTATGTCGAATAGAATCAAGAGTCAAGAAGAGGGATTAAGAGAGGAATCGAGCAGGGATTGTTTGTCACTCATGCATACAGGTACAAGCAGCGGAATGTTGGTGGGACATAATAGTGACAGTTCAGTGTATTTTTGAAACATTTTGAAAATGTTTTAAAATATCTTAAAATGTCTTAATAATTCATTTGATTTTTTTGAATAATGTGATGCCCAAAATAGGGATGCCAAGTTGAAAGGAATGTAAAAGGAAAGTGTGTGTGATACCCCCCCCCCCCCCCCCCCACACACACACACACACACACACACACACACACACACACACACACACACACACACACACACACACACACACAGTACACAGGCGTTCATCAGACCCCTAAGTGATGCTGACAAGAGCAGGCGGTGGCCAGTCATTGGTGTAGTGGCAGTCAGTTCCATGCTTATTGATCACAGTGGGCCCGTGTGGCCGGCGGCCCCCGTGACAAAGGAGTCTGCGGCAGTCTGCCCCCCTGTCACAAAGTCAATATGGTGATAAACACCTCCTCTTCACTGGAGCCTGTGGAATGCCACTTTAGCAGCCAATTGGTTTGACAGTCATTACACAACCCTTAAATCACCACCACAAATTGTATAGATACTGTACCTTTGTAATATATAAATATATATATATATATATATATATATATATATATATATATATATATATATATATATATATATATATATATATATATACATATGTATACATATATATACACACACACACACACACACACACACACACACACACACACACACACACACACACACACACACACACACACACACACACACACACACACACACACACACACACGAAGAAAGGCGAGTGCAACAATGAGAGGAAATGTGTTGATCCAAGTTTGTGTTTGTTTTCTCCCATTTCTTTGATACATACCGATCCCCAGGCCTAAATAGAAAGTGGACTTGTTTAATGGAAAATGAGCCGGTAAAATGTTTTGTTTTTACTTCAATGGCTCAGAGAGTGCGTGTCATTCAAGATGTTGCCTTTACGCCCTCATAAAGAACACATAAAACACACATTGTGCTCTCGTAAAGTACTCACAGAGGTGAGGTTTACGCGTTTGTGTTTTTTTTTTGTACCAACAAGAGGCCGATGGTGTCTGTAAAAATGTTGGTGATTTAGCCCGGCAGTGAAATGTTGAATACCATCGAGACTGTTTAAAGCCAGGAAGATGAGGAGTGGTTTCAATGAGACAAGGAGTGGTTAAATCTCATTGAGTGTCATGCAAAGGGATACGGAGATAACTGCACCACCTTCTTTTAAGACGTGCAGTATTCATCACCCCAACAGTCCCTGTCTCCCCTCATCATCATTTGGGGGAGAACCCCTTCCCTCCCCCTCCTAACGGCCCCGGCTAAATGTGCACATGCCATCCTGCGTTCAGTCCTCAAATGGCTCTCATAACACTGACTACTCTGAGAACGCACAAAGGCAAGAAGGACGGCTGTGCATCTCACAATGATCAGAGTTGAGAATCCCTTCAACTCACCACCAGGAAGTTGAGAGCGCGAGCTGGAATTCCCCCTACAGTGGGGACGTGTCACTAACTTTGCTAATGTGTCTCTAATAAAGGCCGTCACGCGCCGGGACGGGGGCTGTCTAAACGTTTTGAATCGGACCGCTCACCTGAGACAGGCTGGAGTCATGTAAAATGAATAATGGATGCGATGTGTGGCTCATCTCTAATTGGAAACAATGCAACTTGCGGTATCACAAAGGAGCCCCCGCTGAGCTCATCGGCGCTTTTTAATTGAAGGTCTTTCAACGTCCTTTCATGTTTTCTGAAAAGCATTCAATCTCCACAGCCACAAGCCGTTCCTTGATTGCCCGCCGATGTCCAAGTCTTCTCCTTGGCGGCACGGGGATCCTGTTGGGACAGAGCTCCGTTATTGCTGAGATACCTGCATATTTGTGTGATTGGTGTCAAATAAACACTGTGCTGAGCTCCAGCCCTAGAGGTCTTTCTTTTTTTTACCTGTAATTATGGCATGGCTAGCTTTCCACCGCTGGGACCGCTGCCAGCTAGCATTGGCTTTTATAAGGCTTCTGGTCCTTTCTTGTGGTTGTCGCGCTGCAATTAAAACTGTCTCCAATCGCTGGGTGGCAAAAGGCTGCTGAGACAGACTCCGTCTCTCTCTTTCCCTCTCTCTCTCTCTCTCTCTCTTTCACACACACACACACACACACACACACACACACACACACACACACACACACACACACACACACACACACACACACACACACACACACACACACACACACACACATATACACGAAAGTATCAACACGCTCGAGCACATACAGTACACTCATACACACACACACACACACACACACACACACACACACACACACACACACACACACACACACACACACACACACACACACACTCCACACACAGAGGAGGCTATGGCTGGAGGCGGTGGGAAAGTGTATGATATAGTAAAAACATAGTTAATTACATTTGACAGGTATCTATTAAAGTGCATTCTTAGACCTCAGAGGCCTTCACACATCTAATGGAAACACACTCAAGTGATGCCCTTGAATAATATGGCTTCCCAGCCAAAAGCCTTGCCTCCTTTTTTTTCCTTATCTCGGCAACATCAGGGCGTCTGTCAACGCATAGACAAATCACCATTAATCAACTTTAACTATAAGCCAAGGTCTTACACTGGTATTTAGATTCTCTTTTTTGGCAATTAGTTATTCAAAAAACGCTTTCCGCTTTTAAGTGAAACCAGCACTTGATTCCCACACGCCGGCGTGAGAGCGGTGGCTCGGGCTGTTTATCTGAGACAATAGTGGAGTGATTGTAATGGTGCCGCTTTCATGTTATTTTACTAAATAGACCAAGAGAAGGTGCTTTGATTGCAGGCATACTTGAATCCTGACCTGAGGGGGAGATGTCCAGATTGATGAGTATCCCTGTCCAGACAGGGAAGTGGATGTTTCTATGACAGACAGAGAGCTGACTACCTTGGCATGAACAGTTGTGGATCAAGTCTGTCTGTATAGTTTGCCAATCTGTCATTCTTTCTCGCTGTCATGTCCTTGAAGTAAAAACACCAATGTGGAAAGTGTATCAGGCTGTATATACACTGTAGTAGCAATGAATATGTTCATTGTCGCATGTGTCCATGTTAAAGCTGCGGGTAGAACGGCAGGTAAGATAAACCTTACCGGTATGATATTTTTAGCACATTTGACACTGCTGCTAAAGATATCACACTTGTCTTAAGAGGTTTATTACACTGCCATTCTTCATTTAACTTTATTTCTATCTAATCAGTTTTTTTTTTCTTCACTTCACTGCATCCAGTATTATTACTTTTCTTTTTTTTTTGTTATATTGTATTACTGTGTTAGCACAGTCTCTTCGGAACATGTCCCACCAACATTTCACTGCTTGTACCTGTATGAATAACTGACAAATAAATCTCTCTTGATTCTTGATAAAACTAGTACATCACCAGTTAGGATACTACAGGCACATAATGAACAGATGCTTAATCAATCAAAGCAATAAAGCCTTGCAAAAAAAGAAAAAGAAAAAAAGAAACAAATCATTGGATGATAGTGTATCAGGAGTGGAAACCCCAAAAGTCCTCTTTTTTTATATTACCTCATCATTCACCTGTCTCTATGGTCATGGTGTGTTCTTTACCCGTGTACCCTCCAGCCCTTGCGATCTTCCTTGCATTTTAACCACATTAACCCTATAGCAAAAATAGCACATCTACAAGCTCTGAACTTGTAGATCTGCCATTTTTCTGGCAAAGATATTTGATGTGTAGAGGGACAAGGGAGGAGGCTTAGTATAGACCCCTGGGGACTCAGTTCAGTTAAAATAATAATTTACCATCTGCCTTTCTCCTTTCTGTTACTCTCACTCTCACTCTCACTCTCACTCTCACTCTCACTACCATAATGCTCTGCTCCGTCAATCTGGACTTATTTTACCAGCATATTATCCAAACACTGGATGAGATACAACATGTTTAATGTTACACATAATCGTGCGCGTGTGTGCGCTCTTGTGTGTGCGAGTGTGTGGTGTTGATATTTCTGACCGGTGTGCCCTAGGGGACATGCTGTTGGCAGCGGAGACACAATGGGGCATAGTGTCTGCCTGTCACTGACGCTGTGCAGCAGACAGGTTCATGAGACAGGTAGATGAATGTCAGATGCAACCAGATAGTCCTCAGCACTGGAAGGGATAGTACTGGAGAGCAGCGTTAACCACTTAAGCCCCATAGTTTCCAAAATGTTCCCAAAAAAACGTTGAACATTTTGGAAAATGTTCACCTACAGTATAGTGACTGATAAATAGCTGAACTACAAGCTCACAACGTGTCTCAATGCGACATGTTGTGAGCTTGTAGATCGGCTCCTTTTTTTCCTTCTTATTTTTTGCCTATAATGGCATGCCCAAAATAGCGATGCCAGGTTGGTTAAAATGTAAGTGGCGTCCCAAGAAAATATTACTTTTTTAAATTCTGAATTAGAATCTCAGTATATTCTTCTTTTTTTTTACAGTGGACCAGATGCATACAGACAGTGACCTCATAAGTCAATGCCATTAGGAGTCCTTGGTGAAACACTTACCTAGTGTGTTTGGATTGCACAAATCAGATGTTAAATTAAAATGTACTCTATCATGCATAGGTGAAAAGAGGTAAGGTTGTGCCCAACCAGGTGCCCGACGTTTTTTTTTTTTTACACACCTGGTCCGCACGGAGCCCTGAGGGGAATATTTGGTATGACATATTGGACTATCAAACGAATTGGTGCATGCTTTTGGCTGTAGGCATTTATTGCACCGGGGAAGGCTGAATGAAGCGACTCTTAGCTGACTCAAGTCATTCCTTTTTGCGGCCGCCACATAGCAAAGAGTCTGCAAGGGGCACAGCTCTGGCAGAGTAAACCTCGGCTTTACTTTCTTGATACACCCCATGTCGACCACATAGAACAGATATTACAGGTATTTTCCCTTTAATTATCAATCTTGACCTTTACACTTTTCCAGCTTTCTATTCTCTATAACATAACCCCTGTTTTCCTTTTCCGCACTATCCAAACAATCCCCACCCCGTCCAATGCACTCCCACGCCTATTTCTCACCCCATCCCACCCCACACACACAGAGACACACACACACACACACACACACACACACACACACACACACACACACACACACACACACACACACACACACATGCACGTACACAAACACACTCACACATTTATTTGAAGGGCTCTGGGATCGCACACAAAGCCTCCGAGTGATTATGGTGATAGTTTTGTAGCCTCTTCCCCTTTGTCTCCATCCACATTCCTCCCTCGAAACGAAAGAAGGCACCAATTACCTCCTGCGCCTGATGCCTGAGGTTCATTTGACACGCCACCTTGAAGAGTGGGCCAGGTTCACAGCCCATGGCGGCGAGAGCCATGCCCAAGAGGACAGTTTGCCTTTAGCTGCAATTACTGTCCACCTCTGTACACAGGACTGCTGACAAAATGGGAGGCCCCCATCTTTCTGTGCAAACACATACTGGACCGGCTTCTATTCATCAGGCAACAGCTGCATCTTGCGCATGGAATGCAGCGCTTTACCTGCACAGGCTGACAGGAATTATGGCACACAAACTCGGTTATGGCCACACCCAAAGTATGGGAAGTTTACGGACGGCGCTGTAATGGTTCACTGTCAGTCGAGGCAATAGTCACTTTTAGAGTATGTCCAGTATCTAAAGTAATTATGCACATTATTGTTTTGCCTTTGTCTTTTTGCATGCGTGGTTGTGGTTGTGTTTGTCCCTGTGTGTTAGCCACTGAAACCCTCTAAACTTCATTGACTGGTGTCCCCCATGGGTCTGTATTTGCCCCCTGCTTTTTTCCCTTAACACGAAAATAGCAGATCAACATTGTGGGCTTGTAGATCTAATATTTTCAAAGAATGTTCACCTATTTTTGCCAAATTATTATTATATATCATGCCCAGAATAGGGATGCTATAGGGTTCATGAGGTTAAATGCATACTTGTGTCATCACAGTAAATGTCAATATGTCCCTACAAAAAACAAAGTAAATTCCCATGCAGCTACTGCACAGTAAAATCATCAGTTCATTTATCCTTTTGTACCTCCAAAAAGTGTTCAAATGTAACCAAATGGACCCGTTTACAGGTCCATTTGGTTACATTTGCACACTCTTGGCGTTAAGCGAACGCTGACAATTTCACTGTGTGCACTTTGCAAATGAAGTGATTTGAATCTGACAGTGTTTTTTTTTTCTTCCTGCCTTAGAGAAACTGTATATCAAAGTTGACAACTATTTGAGAGTGGCGTGCGAGTGTAGAAAGTGCTAGCTCTGTAGCCCTCCCTCTCGCCCCGACTCCATCCGACCCACGTCCAATGTCAGCATCCAGCTGAATCTGCTCAACCAAGATGTTCCACCGAGGTGAAAGGCAGCAGCCGGTCGCGGCTCCATTGGTAGCCAGCCGCTTCCGACGCTTTTTCGGTGGCGTAGCATCAAAGTCACAGGGGCACACATATATTCCGCAGGATTAGCGTGGCGTAAAAGGACAGGCCCCGGCCCATTCAGCGCTGGCAGCGCCGCCCCAGCCTCGGCACAAGTGAGTTTTTAATGCATTCCATTTAACTTTAATTACCCCAATCTCTGCGAGGGCACACAGGAAGAAAGGGGCCTGGGCGTTTGTGTCGAGCAGATTACCCCACTGCCCTGCCAAGTCCGCGCCGCGCTGCATCCTAAGATAGAATTCAAATTCAAATGTGGGCTAAAGAAAGTGCAGCTGTCACCCCTCTGGCCTGCGAAGCCCCAACCGGATCAAAGATGAGCTGTCCTCCTCCCCTGCCCGTGTAAAAATGAGCTGTCCTGGCCGTGCCAGTGTCTCGTCCCCCTGGGGCACCTAATCCTCCTCTCCTGACTCCACACTGACAGTCTGAATAAAGGCGTTAAACCCCGCAAAATAATTACCAATTAAAACGGATGGAGAAGTCATCAGGTAGTGCCTGGGTATGTGGTGGTGGTGGCGGCGGGGATGGCGTTGGGGTGTGTGTGTGTGTGTGTGTGTGTGTGTATGTGGGGGGAGGGGGTGTGTGAAAGGCAGAGGCAGCAGAGAGGGAGCGTATACCGTAGCGGGCTTCTCTCTCTCTCTCCTCTCCTCTGCCAAGAACAACCTGTATTTTCTCCTTTATGGGTTTATGGTTTTTGCGGTTCTGGATGAGTGAGTGACCTTACACAGTGGTATCAGACCGCAAACAGACGTCTTCTGGATGCGTCCAGGAGGTACGGTATATACGTGCGGCAAAGTTGGTTCCATGCGTCTTGTGTGTGCGCGCGTGTGGCCCTCCTCATCTGTACGGCAGCCAGAAATCAGGGCAGGAGGAGTTGTGTGTACGCCAGTGTGAGTAAGTGCAGCCGCTCTATCTAGGGTTTCTCTCTCTGGACTGGTTGCAGCACACACCTCCACCGTTGTGAAATTGCAGAGATCACTGGGCATTGGAGGCTGTGTGTGTGTGTGTGTGTGTGTGTGTGTGTGTGTGTGTGTGTGTGTGTGTGTGTGTGTGTGTGTGTGTGTGTGTGTGTGTGTGTGTGTGTGTGTGTGTGTGTGTGTGTGTGTGTGTGTGTGTGTGTGTTGTTTGTATTGCATTGCATGCACTGTGTTTGTGCACGTGTGTGTGTGTGTGTGTGTGTGTGTGTGTGTGTGTGTGTGTGTGAGTGTGTGTGTGTGTGTGTGTGTGTGTGTGCGTGTGCGTGCGTGTATGTGTGTTTTGCATGCACCGTGTTCATGCACGTGCACCAGTGTGGGTGTATGTGTGCGTGCGCGTGGACACTACCAGTCATAAACTACACATACTACTGTATGCTCCTATACTGCGGTGTTTGTGTATTCACTAGCCCCCGTACTGGAACATTACAGTATGTATGCGCATGCGGTGCGTGCGTGTGTGTACCTGCAGGAGCGCCGCATTATGGGGGCGTTTGCAGACTAGCGTGCCACGAGGCCCGGGGCACTAATCCACCAGCGCCACACTGCCGAATCCAGGTAAAGTGATCCTAAAGCCTCCTTTACCCCTCTCCCTCCTCTGTTCTCCACACTCCCCTTTGAGCTGCTTCTATTAGCAGTGGCGGAGATCAGCCTGGTGAATATCCACTCAAAAGACCAGTCTGGACTGAGACCCGCATTTTGACAACTTAATCTCCTCTTTGACGATGGGGGTGGGGGGTGGATGGGGGGGTTGGGGGGTGAATTGCCGTGTGACAAAGGGATCGTGACTTGACCATGTGCTCCTTTTGAAATTCCTTTCTCAGGGTGAGTGGTGGAGAGGAGGAGACAACCTGCGCTTCTTTGCACCGTACTCTCATGGCATGAGGAGGAACCGCTGGCTTCTCTATCTAAAACATGTTCCTCATACCTGAGAGTAATTTTAGCGCCTGTCGCGTCTCACTGCTTCTGCTCTGGTTTTATATAGTCTATACTAGTCATTCTCAAAGTGGTGTCCAGGGACACCCATGGCTTTTCGATAGGGTTCCAGGGGGCCCCGCAGCAAAGTGAGGAACAGTTTAATTGCATTATTATTTCGCTGGCTACCTAAGTTACCCCAGTATATAATAGAATGTATAAGAATAACTATTCAGATCATTTAGGTTTCTCTCTCTCCACTGTTATCTCCCCACCTACAGTAAAGACATGTAGAACAATGTTGTACAAAATGTAATCTAACAACACAACTATTCTCTTATGGGGGTCTCTGACACAAACTATTTTTAAACGGGTGTCCTTGGCCTATTACTTACTTGATGGAGCCAACGAAAGAACAAACAAACAAACAAAGAAATGAGATAAAAACAACACTCATGCAGGCAAAGCAACGCTGATGTTTGCATGTTTTGTTTTGATGTCATCTTTTTTTTCTTGACAACAGCACACCGTCGATGTCATCTAGGGATCTGTCAAGACGCAAATTCTTGTGGGCCCCGTCCATTTGCTCGTCCTGACATGCACCGGCCCATGTTTGGCCAGGTAACAGACACATCGCATAAATCAAGCTGAAATTTGTTTATCACGCATTGCATTCAATTACATTCTCAGATTGAGCAAGAGGCTAACAGCCTCCCCGTATAACCTTAAAGACTCCTACCACTGCACAAGGACGTCAGTAACTCGCCGTGGTATTCCATTGATGTTGATCAGCTTTTATCCCCGGGGACAGTTTGCTTTGCTGATGTGACTTGTCTTTTGGTTTCTGTGCCTGTGCCAAAACCCCCTCAGGCTAAGTACACTGGGTGTGTACTGTACATTAATGTGGACGTTGCAGTGTGTGTGTGCGCGAACTTGTGTGCCCATTGCATATAGAACAACGCGTATTTAAAGCTTGACTCACCCTCCAAGCCAAAATATACATTCAGTTTTTCCCTCAGCTCATTTTACACAAACATGCTCATCTTGACAAAACCTTATATCACAACTTAAAAAGTAGTCGTTCAGAACAGAAATCTAAAACTGACCTGATGTCTGTGTGTTCATGTTTCCGTCTCTCTCATCCACATCTCCTTTCTTTACCTTCACTAGCCATCTCTCTCTCTCTCTCTCTCTCTTAGTGTCACCATCTCCGTACGCAGTTAAACACAGGATCAACTGCAAACCTTTATAATCTCAGTATCCCCGCATTACCATTTCACGGTCAAATTAGTGTCCTAATTCATGAGCTGGGCTTTATGAGCTAAGCTGGTCGGATGGCGCTTTTTTTTTTTTGTTAAACGCAGCCCTGGGCATTGTTTTGGCTAAGAACCATGATCCCATCTGAGCCGGTGACTGCACCATAACCAACCTTGAATCAACTTCTGAGGGAGTGGAGACACACTAAGTGGCCTCTCTGGAAACTACTGTAGGCTCAGTAATGTAATATCTAACATTAAAATGTCTAGGGATTCACACAGTAAATGTACAAATATGTGACCAAATGATCCTGGGTTACAAATGAACACTGATTAATCACTGACGTGTCCACTTATGTCGTCACTCGTCAGCACAAAACAGCATGACTGGGGTGTTTAGCGTGTCTGTTGGGAAACCTATTCATCTATAAATTCACAAAATCCCTGTCTGTGTGTCTGTGTGTCTGTATGACTGTCCCGGGCATAACTCGGGCGGTGTCCGACTGATTGACCTCAAACTTGCCGTGTGTGCTAGCAATGACCCATGCAGGGGTGTGCCGTGTCAAGTAGGAACCACAAATATCTGTATCTGTCTGTCCGCACTCTGGTGGTCTGTGGAGGATGCACCCAATGTCTGTGTGTTGTGAGGGGTGTAGGCATCGGCTAACCCTGATTGGTCAACCCGACCAATCAGCTTCATGGATTGGCCGAGCTTTTTGTCACATTTGTGCCACTGCACCAATACGCAAACGCAATAGAACTCCATTCGTGTATGCCCATGTACGCCATCAACACGATGTCAGCATTTTCTGATGACATCAGGATCGGGATCCCTGTATCTCCATATTTTGTCGATCGGTAGTACGTTAGTGGGTACCGCACTGGATACTTTGGGAACGGGTACAGCGAGTACTCTGACAACAACAGGTATTGCATAACCGGGTGGGGCATGCATTCCCAACTTGCATCGTTACCGATTTACATAAGTTGCCGACTTGCGTGGTCCCTGAGTAGGAGTTTTTGACAAAATAAAATTGTTTTGTTTCTTCATCTGTATGATCAGGCCAGAGATGTGAATTGCTCCTCAACTGTTTGGCAAAAAAACTCTATTAACTGCATTTCAGACATGTTCACAGCAAAGTGACATAAAGTGTGAAACCTTTTTTTCTCAGTGCTAACAGTTTGTCATTTTCAGAGAAACTGGTAGAGCAGCTTCCAACATGCGCCAGTGGCAAGCTGAGTGTGTGTGTGTGTGTGTGTGTGTGTGTGTGTGTGTGTGTGTGTGTGTGTGTGTGTGTGTGTGTGTGTGTGTGTGTGTGTGTGTGTGTGTGTGTGTGTGTGTGTGTGTGTGTGTGTGTGTGTGTGTGTGTGTGTGTGTGTGTGTGTGCGCGCGCGTGTGCGTGTGTGTGTACGTGTGTGCGTGTGTGTGCGTGTGTGCGTGTGTGCGCATGCGCGCCCCCTACCCGTGCCTTGGGTTGGCTCCCACAGTGTCAGTGGGCTCACCATCAGTTCCGAGTGCCTGACAGAGTGCCCAGCCAGCCTCATCCTTCTCTCTGACCTTGTCCGTGACCCGCAGGAGGCCCCTCATAGATGTCCACATGTCTGATGTGCTCCTCCCATGTGACATCAAGTGCTACTACAGTACGTCAAGTGCCAGTGATGTTGTCTAAAGTATTGGTTCTCAAAGTGGGGTCCGGGGGTTCCAGGGGGTCCCCAGACAAATTAGCGTTACAATTATTTCAACCACTTGAAACATATTTTATACTTTGGCTCTTCAAAAATAGCAGATATAAGCTCGTAGAGTGTGAGCATATATAGCTGCTATTTATTTATTTTTTAATTGTGAACATTTGAGCAAATCTTTGAATACACAGTATATATATTACATTTTTAACTCAAATCTTTGCTTCTGGAGGTCCCTGGCACAAATTAATTTCAGATGGGGGAGCCAAATACATGTCATTTTGGGGGTCCTTAACACGCAAAAGTTTGAGAAACACTAGTGGTCTAAGGCTTTAGTTATTCCACATCTTTTCTCACTAATAGGAAAGAGACACTTGTTGACCAAAGTTAAAGTGTTAAACTTGTCTTGGATCATGTATAATACTGACGATTAACTTGTGTAATTGCTCTTGGTGTGTAGACATGGCAAGCTTGCAAACTAATTACAACAGAAAGTGAGACAGTCATTAACATGGTATTGTTTCAGAAATCCATCAGGGAAGGTCACACCACTTCTGTCAACCATTCAGTCAACCCAAAACAAAATAAGAAATACAGCTTCAGGCAAAACACAACATTCAATACGACTGAGAGCATCTTTGATAGAGAAATGCTGTGACATGCGAAGGTCGAAGGACAGTTTGACTCTTTAAAGAAGGGAGTATTTTCTTTTCCCATATAAAAGACAGAGAAAGAGAGGACCTTCAGGGCTGCCAAGCACCTTCATTAGAACCCCACTTCACTCGTATGGCAGTTCTAGTCATTAGGCAGGGCACAATAAGTCACAAATTCAATGGGTGGCAAAGGAGAGAGAGAGAGGGCGAGATGTGTATGGATAAATAGCAGGGCAGAATCCTCTTCAAAATATTTTTCTGTTGAAATAATTGCCCTGTGAAGGACAAGCAAGCTGCATGTCACAGGTCCCCTCTTTCAGGTCTAGTCAAGGCCGATGACTTTCAGACCTCGCCTGCTCATCGGCATTGTGGCATAGAAGGCCACTCAGCGTCACCGAGCATCTCTCCGCAAGAGAACTGAAGCCGCGCCGACGTTCGAAACAGCGTCGTGAAAGAGCCTGAACATGAACGTACAGTATATTGATAACACGGCTCCATTAGAACGACTACAGCCTGGCCACCGCTGCCTGTTATCAGCCCTCAAGAGACAGAAGCGTTTCACATCCAAGGAGCATTCGTGTGACTGTGTGAGAGGGAAAGAGTGGCGTCCTCTGCAGTTAAAAGGTTTAATGCTTGCACAAAGCTTGGCCAAGGAACGGAAAGGAAGGATGGAAAAGGACACCTTTTTGTTTGGCAGCCCTTCATCGAAAGTGCAAAAAACAGCGGCCACAAGGGGAGAGGTAAACAGATTAGAAAAGCTATTGACATTTTCCCATAGCAAAGGACTGGTGGTGGTGGTGGTGGTGGGGGTGGTGGGGGTGGTGGTGGGGGGGGGGGTCAAATGACGGCTGGGAGGCTGAGGCTTCGTATTTGCATCCGGTCTCTCTGCTCATGTTTTATGTATCCGTGATCACAACCAATCGTGAGAGAAATTAATCAATAACGGCGCCATCAGGATGTGAAGATGACACGTGCCACTGCTCCCACCCCCACACACCCCTCCGCTGCCAACTCACCCCACCGACCCCCCCTCCCCCTCCCCCCTCCCTCCTCCGTCGCCACCCTCCTCTTGCCACCCTCCTTCAATCGCCACCCTCCTTCATTCTCCTCACCCCATCCATTTTGATTCGGGGGCCTGTTGTTCGCCCACGTCTAGGTGAGGGATTTTTACATTCCCGACGCGCTTGGAGGAACTCCATATGGCCGGGATCAAAGGTGTTGCTGGGTGCACGGTTCTGCTTGGTTGCCAGCCACCGCCGTTAATTAGAAAACAAGATCAGAGGCGGTATTAAAATCCAATTAAGCCCGTATGAACAGATTGCCAAGCGATGTTCACTAATGCATTACTGAGCACCATGCAAATTTCAGTGGCAGCATTTGGCTTTATGTATGTGTTTGTGTGAGGGAGAGTGTGTCTGTGTGTGCGCACGTGTGTGTGTGTGTGTGTGTGTGTGTGTGTGTGTGTGTGTGTGTGTGTGTGTGTGTGTGTGTGTGTGTGTGTGTGTGTGTGTGTGTGTGTGTGTGTGTGCACGCGCGCGTGTGTGTGTGTGTGTGTGTGTGTGTGTGTGTGGGGGTGTGTGTTACTGGTTGGCTATCTGTGACATTGCCTGATCCTTTCCTTGATACACAACTCTAATCTCATATAAACAATCAGCTGAGGCTTTGAACAGCAACACCTTCCTTCCCACACAACAAGATTGGGTGATATCGCTTCTCTCAATTAACACATAATTGAGAATGTGGAATTATTGATCGATCATAATTGAGCCCACTCCATTCGATTTGTTTGGAATATGAATTTCAACTTCTGTCGAACTTGGGCCGGCTCACTTACAAGCATTTGAATTGGATGTATTAAAAGATCTATATCCATTCAGTCCACCCTGCCCACTCACAATACACCATTTACGAGATGAGACCCAGGCAGGTTATCCATACAGATTATTATACTTCAAAACCTGAGATGCAGTGTTAGATTAGTTTTTTGTTTCTGTTTAGTTTTTTGGGGGAGGGGGGACATTACTTGACCACTTAAGCTCTATAAAATTTGTTGTATGACAAATTAGGAAAATAGCTAATCTACAAGCTTACAACACATCTCATTGCATTGTGAGCTTGTAGAGCCATTAAAAAAAAACATGGGATAAAACATATCCCCAACGGCCATAAAAAAGGTATGACATGGGGGGTATCAAAAGAAGAAGCATGGATCCCCCCATGCCCCCCCCCCCCCCCCCCCCCCCCCCCCCCCCCAGCAAATGGAACTCTGCAGATTGCCAGAACGTGAGATGGCTGTCAGCAGACAAAATGAAACTGCGTTAAGGAACTGGATGAGGCATGTTAAAATGCGTGCATAATATCATTCTACACAATCACCGCCAATTTAGCCCATGAGCCTCATTCCCCATAGCAGACAGGCAGGGCATTTAAACCAAAGGCTGAGAAGAGCATGCAGCTGGTGGCCTATGGCCCGAAGCATCCCCGTTATTGTGGACGAGGGCTGTTAACGCGGGTGTGAAAAGAACCCCAGTGAGATAGAAAATAGCGTTCTGATTAGAAAGCCAGGAAATGCACTTCTCAAGTACCGGAAATTGTCACAATGTCGAGCCGGCGTGCAAACTTGGCATAACCTCAAGCTGTGTAGAAAAAGGGGCACATGCAGCGTAACGTCTCCTGGAAAGAATGAGCTCACTTTCCAACACACAATGCTTGATCTTGTGCTCAAAAATGGGGTTTTGAAACCATAGGT
This sequence comes from Gymnoscopelus microlampas, assembly GCF_963454915.1. Taxonomy (NCBI): domain Eukaryota; kingdom Metazoa; phylum Chordata; class Actinopteri; order Myctophiformes; family Myctophidae; genus Gymnoscopelus; species Gymnoscopelus microlampas. Next base: position 15,196,725 of record NC_139953.1, read on the forward strand.
TGAGGCTCATTTGCACATGTAGGTTGGGTTTAAAATAGCTCAGAACTCTGATGGGGACATGCTGGTGGGTAGCTGACCGGATAGCAAATAAACTGCAATAGCAATATCTTAAAAACAAAACCTTGTAAAGGCAGAAATATTCCATTGGATGGTTCCAAAGCTCAAGACATGATGAAGACAACAATGCCGTACTTTTCTAAAGGTCAGGGGCGGTAAACTCAGTGATGACAGGGTTTAGAAGAGAGACATTAACCAAAATAAACAGAAAGCAAACACAAATCACAGAGGACTCAGTGACATTATGTGGAAAATTTAATGTAACACCAGTATGACAACCTCACAAATGAAAGCCAGTTGTGATTCTGACCATCGATGCCTGACCATAGAGAATTCAGTACAATGGTGCATAAAAATAAAATAAAACACAAAAAAAACAACCCCCCACCACACCTCATAAAAACATAACAGAGCTGTTTAGTTGTACTTATCTGCCCCACAATTCAAATAATTCAAATAAGACTTAAGAGTCTTAAAGCCCCGAAAGCTACACCCAAACAAATCAAAGTGATTTGAACAGACTGACCATGGATAATTCAGCACAATGGTGCATAAAAATAAATAAATACAAACCAACCCCCCCACCCCCCACCCACCCCATAAAATGGTAGCTGTTTAGTTACAGTATATTTAAATAAAGTGGTTTGAACCAACAGACATTGCCATCCTTAGAGTGTGTGTGGGGGTGGGGGGCTATTATTATTATTTTTTTAAATCCATAAATACAAATAAAACTATTATTATGAACTATTATTACTACATGAATTGTAGGGGGCAGAAAGAGCCTTTCAAACAGAAAACAAGTACATATTTTGGCCTAAGGTTGGCACTATAGAGGAAGGCCATGAAGTAACCAAAATCAGTTGCAGAGTTAATATTTTAGCCTGTGGCGTTAGAGGAAAAAACATGTAGTCACTCAAAACGTTAGGGCTCATCCTCCAGGGAGCATGAATGTGCTCAGCAAGTTTCCTAAATTCACCTATTTGATTTTGAAAAACACTGGTCTTGTCAGTTCAAAAACTCCGGGTGAAATTACCAACTGTAATACTCATGGCGGCTATAATCTTGAAAATGGTCCTGATTTTTCAGGATGTTGACTGCACACTCATTCAGCCTCAGGTGTTCGTCATTAGCTCGTTACATTTGCACTGGTTAGGACCGGTCCCTGACATCAAAGTTTCCTATTTTTTTGTCTCAGTGAAAGAGAGTAATACTGTACTTGGTAGTACTTGGTCCTCCATGCTTTGTGAGTTGGAATGTTCAATGTGTACCTGTGAAGAAAGGTAAGACACCAAATTCCACTTTGGAGGCTGACTGAACTAATCAGATTCCATTGTGTTTTTTAAAGTTTAGGTACTGTAGCTCAGTCTGTAGAGTGCTCACCTTTGTATGACAAGGTCCTAGATTTGATCCCTGATGCTGACAATTCAGTGTATTAGTAGCACAGCTTAGGTAACTAACTAACTAAGCCGTGCGTTAAGTATTGGGAGCTGAAGTTAGGTGTGGTGCTCTTCCACACCTACCATCATAATCCATCTCCCTCGCCTAGCGCCTTGTAAGGGAGATAGATGCCCTTGTTGCTTGGCTGATACTGACACATAGGCAGCTGGTTTTAGCCATTTTGGCTCTTACCAACTAGCCTGCACCCTAAGCCCCCGTCTTCACCTCAAGCCCTGGTCCCATACCACAAAGATGAAACTCCCTCATCGTGCACTTGATTATTAAATGAGCTGTGGACTTTAAGCAATGTTGACTCACTCAACAGTGTTATACAGTGGTGTCATCATTCAATTAAAAAAAGAATGTTTTACTTAATTAATTTGCCATCTTTCTTTTTAACATTAACTGCTACAAAATTGTCTCATTAAATTGTTATTGGCCTCTAGACTTTTGGCATTTTGCTCTTCAATATATGCACTGTATTGAAAATTACACTGCCTTGGTTGTAATTGAGCACAATGCAATTTATGAAAACCTAATGCTCAATTGTGGAGAAAACTACACTGAAATGTACACAGGAAATTGTTTTTAAAGCACATAATATTATCTAGGTATCCAGTGAAAGGTGTCAATGGCTTCAATGCTGGGCTTGATTGGTTCTGTTATGACTTATACTGCTGGCACTGCAGGTTTTGTTTTCCTCCACACAGTGGATGTAATGATCACAGTTTTCAAGCCAGTTACTGCATTTAAAACAGCCAATGATAAAGCACGTATATTAGGAGAATAATGTGCAGTATGCCACTTATCCCTCTTCTGATGTAACTTGGAACAGACTGTACATTGCTATGTTCTCCATGTCTGTAGGGAGTGAGATGGGGCTTGGTTAAGGGGCAATGGACCAATCCATCTTGTTCAAAAACAAACACCAGGGCTTCGGTCAGTCGTGATCTCTGGTCTGGTTTCAGCTGTGGCCAAAAATGTATTAATCAATGCACTTCCTCATCCATCACAGTGGCATACGTTGATATCGCTATTGGACAGTGGGCTTACTAATTCATAGAACAAATCCCCACAAAAGGACTCTCTATTGATCTTTAATTAGGAGCAGCTGTTAATCACCTTTATGACTCTCCTCAATGGTGGGATAATGGTCTCTGCAGCGAGGCCCGGCAGTCTTTCTGATATAGAACGGCAGCATCAGCAGACTTTATTTATGGACTTGTGTTTACGTACAGAATGCCACCGTCCATTAAACTGCTATGTTTTATGGGATACCTACAACTGAAGTCCCTGTAATTGTGTGTTTTTAAATTTGTATGTTATAAAATTGTGTGTGTGTGTGTGTGTGTGTGTGTGTGTGTGTGTGTGTGTGTGTGTGTGTGTGTGTGTGTGTGTGTGTGTGTGTGTGTGTGTGTGTGTGTGTGTGTGTGTGTGTGTGTGTGTGTGTGTGTGGCTTTGTCTTTGTCTCCATCTTTTAGAGCTTACTATACACTGTATAATCCTGAGTGTTGATTTAACTCATTTTAAAAAATGGGTCCATTTCCACACTCTCAAGCTGATTCAACACTCAGGATTTTGCTGTGTAGCCATTTAAAATCTTCCTTACTTGTGTTCTTTTCAGGCAAAGGGACACACTCACAATGACCCACCAGAGAGAGAGCGAGAGCGAGGGCAATTATTTCTGGTAAGGTGCGCACTTCACACACCTGTCCCAACACAGAGGAACCTGTCATAAAAGACTAGCAGCGTCAAACATAGAGGGAGTTTTCCCTCCTTGACCCGACAGTCTTTCATATCCGTCCCTCTTTCATCACCGCTATTAAAAGCATAAAGGTGGTCAAAACCCAAACATCTCCCCAATTTACCCCCATCCGACCACTCCTCTCTTTAAAGAACCTTAAAGGAAAATGTTCTTTGCTGTATTCTCTTATTGGATCTCATTCAGCGCTGAATAGAAAAAGGCTTTTTGCATAGTTGTGTCTTGAAAGAAACATGGGTCCTTTTTGTGTTTCATATTCCTAGGATCAAAGGGTGGACCCTGTCAGGGAGGTGTTTTGTGATATGAATACAGAGGGAATTTGAACCTGTCTAAGAACCATGTCTTTATTACCTCTGCCAAGAGCATGGTCGTCTGTTTGTGAACAAACATTATTTTGGTTCATTTTTGCTTGACTTCTGAGTGAAGAGATCCAGGAAACTGAAGGCAGAGAGAGAGAGACGTGACACATGATGGGAGTCAGATTCGAACTTGGGTCACCAGCCCACCCTGAACAAAATATCTATAAGATGTAGTGTGTGGATTCTCACCAACTTTGGTGGACAACAGCCACATAAAGTCATATTTGGAAGTAATTATTGCATTTTATTGGCTACATGCAATGCACTCTATTTTCCATACTTTTTTATCCAGTGTTATGCCCAACAGCCATGGCATAATTATGTGAGTTAAAATGAGTTTAATTAAAAGCTGCATCTGGTATAAATCTAGTCTAGCAGATCTTCCAATAGACCCAAGTTATACTTGTTCACATGATCAAAATTACGCAAAATATGTAAAACCACATAAATGAATAAATATCTGAAATTGCTGACCGATTTCTGAACACATTTCTGATGCCCTGGTGGAGGTCTACACTGTACTGAGTGCTTTCTGCTTGAAAACTGTTTCCAATATGAGCCGCAAAAGCACATGCAACTTTAGAATTGAGACTGCCTCTGGTTGAGGTATTAAAAAACAACACAGTTCAGTGATCAATCGATTCTCTTGAAGCACTCGTTAAAAACATATTGCTTGTAGTACAGCAAAAGTGAATATACATATTCCCATATGTTGCGATCTGGCATCTGGTGGCCTGCTGTGTGTGTGTTGATGTGAAGATAGGATCTGGTTTGATTTAGCCATGAGGCAAATATAGACCTGCGCAAACATGCATTTCAGATGTCTGGCCATAAAACGCAGATAAAAAGCCAGGGCTATATGAGGAGATAATTCGCTCATAAAATTCAGAGATCTTCATACTTGAGAGTGTTATTCCTAGAAGTGTTTTATCCCCCCCCCCCTAAAGATAATGAACCAGAAATAAAAGCACATGAAAAATAATGAAAGAATATTAAATTCATTTACAATTGCTCTCCGTGCTAAATAAATTAGCGCAAGAGGCCACTGACGCCGATTCTTATAACGATACTTTTATCCCTTCTCATATTCATCGTCAAATTGATCTGATCGAGCTGTGATATTTATATCTGTAATAATGTGTAACTTCATATTCAACTCCAAGTGTGCAAAGGACTCTTCTTTGCACACATTCCTTGTTTGAAATGCTTTGTGGTTTGAACACTGTATCATTAAATGGAGGAGACATCGGATTCCATTACCCACGTTCCACCAGGATAACTCCTGGCTTCTTTTTTTTTCCCCCTTCTCAATAATACGCAGGATGTGTATGGACCAGTGTTAAAATCTACCCCCAGCCATCGCAAACAGCCCAATTGCCTTGTGATTAACGCACAATAAAAGAATGTGATGGCTTAAAGAAGCGGCAGGGAAAAGCTGCCCAGTGAAAGATGGGTGGATGGCGCACTCTATAATTAAGCCAGTCTGCACTTGATGAAAGCAGATCACACTGGCGGGCCACGGCTTCACAGCCAGTTTGTTTTTACGACATAATTACAGTCCAAATCAAATGAGAAGATTTAATATCGCACCGCGACGAGCATGTGTCCAATGTCAACAATGACACTGACCCCCCTGGGGGTGGGGGGGCTGAGGGGGGGTGTAGGGGCGTCAGGAAGCCGCCAGCCAGCCTCCCCACCATGCTAGCAGCTATCTACCTGTGTCTGGGCCCTCCTGGGAGGTCTGACACCAATGGAATTACACTGACGGGGGATAGGAGAGGGGTGGGTGGGTGGGTTTTGAGGGGGGGGGGCTGGGGAAGAGTGAGAGAGAGAAAAGGGGAAGGGTAGGCGGGAGAGAAAGTTTATCTGTAGAAGAGGCAGGGAGGGGAGGAGAGGCAGATAGAGACAGATAGAAATAGATACAAAAGAGGGATATGACAGACGGAGGTAAGCGATAAAGCAAATGAGAGAGTGTGTGTGCAAAAGGGAAAGAGAAACCCTAAATATGCCGCCAGCAAAGCGTGGGTGTGGTTAGAGCACCAAAAGATAAACAAGCGTTCCGCTCGACTGTGTCTCCATTGCGAGGTGGCAGCCGGCGTTGAGGGATGCTTGTGCCATCATGACCCGTGGAGTTGTTTTAGTATTATAACAAAAATGGCATTGGTGTTCCATCAGAGATGAAGGTGAATCAGTGTTACAGTGGATTAGATTGGGTGTCTTCGCGCTCCGGAATCAGGAGTGACGCTTCATGGCCGCTTAGTCTTCCGCACCATTAGCCACAACGCGGGGGGAGGAGCAGCACTCCCGGTGGGGGGGGGGGCGGGGGGGGCACTCCCGATGGTGGGGGCTCTCCCGCCAAGGTTTTGAGAAAAGCCCAAAAGCAAACAATGGCATCTAAATGTCAAACAAAGGATCGTAGTTTTCCTTCAGCCGGAGGATTGTCTGAACGTAAGGGGGCAATTATAGCAGCCTTAGGTTGTCATTTCTGTTTTGAGATGTGCACCGTTTTGATACTTGACGACATGGTAGTGCCGTAAACGACCAAAACCTCCCACCGAGTGGCTTCAGTGTCTTCCCCTTCATCTGAAAAAAAAAAAGTCTGCATTTCCTGTCCTTTAGTTACACGCTCGACAAGACCACAAAGCCTTTGTTCCTCCGGGTCACAGCTCTCCCAGAAGGGAGAATCTTCCCATGCTGCAGCTGTTGAGTGACCGCGGTGCGACCACACTGTTCTCTGTCTCCTGACCACCCTTTCTAAATTGCTCTCCATGCCCACCCCTCTCTTCATGCCCTTCCTCTTTCCAGCTCTCCTTCTCCTCCTCCTCGTGATTCCCAAGGGGCTGTCAGCTGGGCTCGATTTGCTCTGGTCGGCATCTCGCAAGGAAGGGCAAATCCTGGGCGGGCAAGCGTCTTTTGACTGGCTGCTGGTCAGGGCCAGTAGATTAGTAACTGTATATAGATGGAGAGGACAGTGGGGCCTGGGCCCTGTGATCCAGTAGAAAGTAGGGTCCTTTGTGGTGGCACTGTGGTTCTGTGTGGCCCAGGACCTGAACCGCAATCCCTGCTGACACCCTGTTCCCCCGAGGACGTGGTTTTACTATGAACCGTGATTTCCCCATCTCTCTCTCTCTCTCTTCTGAGACTTTCTGTCTGTGACTATAGGGCTCGTACCCAGTGCTTTACTGGTGTAGAGGCTAAGGCACCTCCTCGCGCCATTGGGGATCCGGGACACTTTTTTTTCCCACGGAGCCGGGCAACAAAGTGAGCACACAGGAGATTGGGGGAGGTGGGGGATGTGAGGGGGGGCCCTCCTCCCCTCTGCTACGGCAGTGTAAAAAGGAGCCTTGTAACCTCACGTCACATGTGAACTATACGACATTGGCTGGTGGCGGGGAAGTGGCCAGAACGTCTCTGCGGGCACACATCCGTGTGGCCTGCGCTGATTATAGTCTGAGAGTAGCCCTTTAAAGACACAGAGGCTTAAGCCAGTGCCAGTATGGGAGCTGTGGGAACATGACATCCTCTGAACACACACACACACACACACACACACACACACACACACACACACACACACACACACACACACACACACACACACACACACACACACACACACACACACACAGCTCTGCTGTCCAGAGGACCACAGTCATGAGCATGGCACCCAGATGTCAGCCCTGAGGCGGACACACACACACACACACACTCACGCAGACACACACGCACACACAAGACGCATGAGAAAGTCGCAATTGAATCCACACTGCGTTCGCCCGCTCCTCCGAACAATAAGGGTAACCATCTGCGTTGGGTATTCACTGAGTGTCTGTGCGGTTATTTGTAGAATATATTTCTGAAGAAACAATAATCTTTTCACATTGAACCTTACTTAACTTTGAGACACTACATGGGTCATTGTCTGTGTGGCAAGAGCTGGCAAGCTTGGTAGATTCCTCTTGGTTTGTCTTTCTCACACAACCCCCCCACCCCATCTTTACAAGCCCTCCCACACTCTTTCTCTCTCCCTTACTCTCTCTTCTTCCGTTCCATGTCATCTCTCTCTCTCTCTCTCTCTCTCTCTCTCTCTCTCTCTCTCTCTCTCTCTCTCTCTCTCCCTCCACTCTCTCCACTCTCTCCACTCTCTCTCTCACACACATTTTGTCTACGTCTGTCATGCTATCTAATGGCCTGGGGGCTCAAGCGAGGATAGGCTTGACTGCTATTGGCCTGATATCAAGACATACCTGCAGGGTTCTGCTCATCATGCCAGGACGCATTTATGAAGCATGAGACTCTCTCAGCAACCGCCTTCAAACCCCAGTGCCTCTGACTCACACTCCAAATACTATTGTCCTGTGGTTAAACAGCAAAGCCTCTCTCACACTAAGCATTCTCTGGACAGAAGAAGCTTGTGTCTACGATATATAGGCCACACTGCTTTTTACAGCTCCCCCCATTAACATTATTTGTCGCATCATTTTAAATACGGAGCAGTCTGGAACAGTCTGGTTTTGTTTCAGTAGCTGGAACTGTCCTTGTTTTGTCTTGCCCCCGAGAACCTGCGGCAAGCGATTGTGAGCGGGCCAGATTCCACAGCGAGAACATGATAGGCATCTCTTAAATTTCAACCATCAAAACATCGACACGAAAAAATAACTAGAGGTGTGTGTGTGTGTGTGTGTGTGTGTGTGTGTGTGTGTGTGTGTGTGTGTGTGTGTGTGTGTGTGTGTGTGTGTGTGTGTGTGTGTGTGTGTGTGTGTGTGTGTGTGTGTGTGTGTGTGTGTGTGTGTGTTGGGGGGTGGGGGGTGGAGACAAACACAAGGCAAATGTAAGGCACAAATAAATCCTCTATGAGCTGGTGCGATTCCGCATTAGTCATTTTCTCCATCAACAGGAGAGCCCATGTTATGGAAGTGAATAGATAAATAAGTGGTCTTAAGTTGTACTTCCATTCCATCCAGCGACGGCAAGGATGTCGTCTGAAAGGGCCCACCTGCCTGAATAATGACAAGTCACCCTCTCAGGAAATGAGGAAACGAGGTGACACAAAAGGAGGTCTCGACGAGTCATTAGGAGACTAGTGTTGTGGATCATTTTTGGGGCAGGTGGCATCCTGGATTGCATATGTACAAGGCCCTGTTAGACTCCTTTGACCCTTTGATTAACTGATCTGAAGTACTACTTTATATTTAGCTGTATAACGGTGTTGTACAGAAATAGCACAAATAGCCAATCAAGTTACAACATTGTAGACAGTTTTTGCCTATAATGACATGCCCAAAATAGGGACGCCAGGCTGAAAGTGGTTAATATTTCTGTGTGTGTGTGTGTGTGTGTGTGTGTGTGTGTGTGTGTGTGTGTGTGTGTGTGTGTGTGTGTGTGTGTGTGTGTGTGTGTGTGTGTGTGTGTATACAGTATATTTTGTGAGTTACGTTCTCAGTCAATCCTATTCCTGCCTACATGTTACTCTGCATGTGAAGTCCTGTTCACCTGCATCAGCAGTGTAGCGTTTTATATTAGTTTCTATGTATGGTCAGAATGCTGGAAATGTATTCTGCAAATTCTGCAGCCATTCAACTTATAATTGCCAGTTATTTGCAGGCAATCTTAACCAGATGAACCCTACTGTCCCTATTCTGGGCATATCATAAAAGGCGAACATTCAGTGAAAATAGCAGATCTACAGCTCACAGTGCAATATCTTGACGTGTTGTGAGCTTGTAGAGAACAGCTATTTGTGAAGAGATTTGGCGTAGAGGAAAAAAGGAGGGGACCAAACCCAGGGATCTATAGGGTTTAAGTGGTTAACAGCAATGAGGGATGTGAACTTGTGCTAAGCTCCACGACACTATAGCTAAACACATCTCCAATTGAACACATTAACAACTGGTTATGTTCTCAGAGGGAAAGGCCACATGGGAACATGTGTGTGACTCTGGGGATGTTACAGAGCGATCACACTGAAGCCATGGCGAATGAAGAACGTTTTGTCCTTTTAATCACTGTCAGATGCATAGCTTCTAACTGGTTACCCGGGTTCTATGCATGTCAGCACATGTGGGCGCTGAGAGTTGCATGCATATCAATACGTTATTAACCACTTTCAACTTGGTGTCCAACAACTTGTCAGAAATGGCACAATTTGGAAATGAAAAGGCAGTTCTACAATATCAGCTAAGCTAGATTATTATATTGTCTTGATCATGACACCGTTGTGTATTGACTTTATCACGACACCATCATAGGATGAAGTATACAATCGGGCTTAAGTGATTAATAAATTATGCAGTAATGGAAGTTGGTTTTATTTGTTGTCTGAGCGCGGTATCGCAATTATACATTGCATTGTTGAGTTCACTGTTTACAACTGCAATAATGATATTTAAATTTGAAAGGTACGATTAGAAAGGAAGGCTGCTTCAATTGTAGAGCAATTTCAACATTTATTGAAGTGTTGGTTTTCTTGTATTGATCTTTTCAACACATTACAAAAATACATATATGTTCAAAACAGCAGATGCTTGCTGTTGTTCTGAAACCACTTTTTTTTTCACAATGATGCACCGCCCCCCCCTCCCCCAAAAAAACAAAACAAAAAAAGTAAGGAAAACTGTTTTTTTTTGTACAAAGAGCGACAGTGAAACATTTGTGAAAAGTCACAGATGAGAATGTATTTAAAATTACAATTATAAGTGCCATCACAAGAACTTCAACCAACCATGAGTACAAGAGAAAGAAATTAGAATAAAAATGTCCACGAATGTCTCCTGAAATTGATTTGGAAAAGCATTTCCACCCCCCCCCACTCATTCCATTGCATAATCACCAGATTAAAAAAACAAACAAAAACAAATGTCCTCCATTTTACAAGATTCTTCTATTTGTTTCCCCCCAACTTAATTTTACATCCATGTCAGGTTATAGCTTCACCAAACCAACAAGCAGAAACATACAGAAAAAAAAGAAATATGTTGCGGAGACTAATGATAAAGTTCTTAATTGCAACACAATAACAGAATAATTGGCACCACTTTTGCTAGAAAAACAAAAACAAAACAAAAAACCTGGTATTGGTTGTAATCTTACAGATACTGTTTAATTCCCATTTACAGTCAACAAGAAATCATACGGAAACATATTCATGAAACATATTCATGAACAGATTAAAAATAAATCCCTCCACCAATTTAATCATACAAAAAATGTTTATGGCATTTGAAAAACATCATTTTTTTAAAAGGAGAACATCAGAGAAAACAATACTTTGTTGTCATTTCAAACACTTACACAGAGTATTTCATCAATGGCATACTTCAACACTGTAAACATAATTGTAAGACTAAATGTCCGTGTGTGAATTGAGTCTGTCTGGGTTTTGCTGATCGTTATCAGAATGGAGTATTTTTTTGTGGCGAACCACAATTTGTTTGTCAGCAAATTAACGGGAGCTCTTCAGTCAGTCTCATCATTACTGTGACATTTCACCATCACATTCTCATCTCAGACAGGGTGCCTCTGAATGGAGTGGAGAACTGTTGTCAGGAAACATTTGTATTTGTATTCCAAGCATACGCTTATATCCCAATCATAAAGATGTAACAACAACAAAAAGAAACATGACCACAACCTTCAAAGGTGACAATTTTTAGGAAAGGTCATTGTGATGACTGGGAAGGTCTGTGCTAAAATTGAAAATGTAGTCTCATTCTCCTCTCATTCATTCGGCTCTGTTTTTTGCATCCCCCCACCCCCACGCTCCAACAGTCCCTGGCATGATGTGGCCAGTAGATGTGCATTTGGGTAAAAACACACTTTTCATATGCTTCCAATTTCATTTAAATTACTCGTCCATGGTCAAGGTCCCGTTGTCTCTGCCTCTATTTCTCAATTCCAATATTTCATTTCGACGACGAGAATAGCCCCAATTCAAGGTCGCCCGGCCATCCCTCAAAGCAGCTGTGCACCGGACATTATCATAACTCAAATAGCTATTTTGCGCCAGATTCATTTTGGCGTGAGTGATGCAGAAAAAGGAAGGAGAGAAAAAAAAGAAACCTGTAATCCCCCAAAAGTCACGAACACGCACAGTGTCTAGATAATCTGTTATTGGGAGTTAAACCCATATCACTCTGTGAGGCGAATGAACAGACCTCCCTTTAAATGCTGCTCTAATACATGAATCTGAGCTAGTGAACTGTGAAGAGACGCCAGCGGTGAGAGGCTTAGAGCATAGAGAGAAACACACACACACACACACACACACACACACACACACACACACACACACACACACACACACACACACACACACACACACACACACACACACACACACACACACAGTGATATGCATTTCATTTAAAACCGTTTTTGTGGATGGTATAAGGGACGTGTGAAGCCAGCCAGGTCAGAAACACAATGGCGAGGGAATGGTTCAGAGAGTGTTATGTTAGTCAAAGTAATATGTCTTAGTTCAACCAATCGCCTTTGACTTAAGCGCACTTGGCCATTGAGGGGTGGGACGGGAATGCGTCTGAGGGCGGTAATCAGGAGGTTTTTGGGTAGGAATGACACATGGTAGTTACATTTAACATCTACTGTAAGATGACACAAGCAGCGGTCTTCTGATTGTTTCTCATTTTAGGCCATCATTCACCTACAATTGGGGCTACTTTAAAATATTAAAACAAAACCCCCCCCAAAAAAAGAATATATTTACAAAACATAAACAGGACTGGTTCTCCCTGTCACATTAATCACAAGTAGTCTTAACTTATTTAATATCTTAAATACGATGGTTAAATCCTACATTGGGAATGTACCGAGCATCAGCTAAGGTTAGCTCCATTGAGTGCAACCTTTATTTATGTCCTGACTGAAACAAATAAACAGGACAGCAATACAATAACTCCATTATTCACATGCCAATGTTTTTTAAGGACAATTTGCCTGTATAAATTATGTGTTAACTTATTCAGGTCTAATAAGACAGGGCTGGATTTTTTAAATCCAGCAAGTTATTCATATTTTATTGTCATGATGACATTCAGTGCTTTGTATGCCTGTACGAAGGAATGGATTGTAGTCCGCTGTTGCAGGTTCCATAGAAAACAATTACTATCATAACTTTTAAAAGCTAACCGCTTCACACAACTTGAACTCTTATAGGATAATAAGCTTCCTTAAAGGAAAGGGGTGGGGTGGGGTGGGGGGGTTGTATTAAGGGTGACTTCTTTCCAGTTATCGCGTTTTAGAAAACAATGGGGTTTTTTTCTTGCACATTTCAAAACTAACTCCATATGAAATTCCACAAAGAAGTACCTGCACATGCCAGATATTATTACAAAAAAATCCAATAAATACAGTTATTGCACAGTAGAAAGGCTCCATGGATTTCTAACTGATAAAATCCTCAGACGAAGATTGCCAAGAAATGCCAATTTGGGCGAAAAGTTTCCCTTTGTTTATATTTCTCAGGTGGCAGTTTGTGTGACAAGAACAAAAACTAAAAACAAAAACAGGACAAACATTGATCAGTCTCAAAATTATTCAGGAGAGAGATTATCCAGCCTAGCCCCATAGTTGAAGAAGTAGTTATAGGAAGAGTGTGTGTGTGTGTGTGTGTGTGTGTGTGTGTGTGTGTGTGTGTGTGTGTGTGTGTGTGTGTGTGTGTGTGTGTGTGTGTGTGTGTGTGTGTGTGTGTGCGTGTGTGCGGTGTGCGTGCTGCAGGCTAGGCATAAGTTCTGTTTGCTGGGTCTAGCCTCTGTCCGCCTCCTCCTGTTTGACCTCACTAGGCATCAAGTGTTCGCCGTGCCACTTCTTCATGTGCTTCTCCAGCGTGCTGTAGACGCTGAAGGGCATGTGGCAGATGTCACAACGGTACACCTCCTTCCCGAACTGCCCGTGGGTCTTCATGTGGCGCGTCAGCTTGGAGCTCTGGGCGCAAGCGTAGCTGCACAGGTCGCACTTGTAGGGGCGCTCGCCCGTGTGGCTCCGCCGGTGCACCGTGAGGTTGCTGCAGTTCTTGAAAATCTTGCCGCAGTACTCGCACGTGTCGCTCCGCCTCCCCTCCTTGGAGCTCGGTGGTCTGCCGGGCCCCGGCCCTCGCAGGAGGTGAGGCGTGCTGCTGCCGCTGCGGCCCGAGGCGCCCCCACCCTCCATCATCTCCCCCGGGGGTGTGGAGAAGCGGAGGCTGCCCGTCTCGGAGGACGAGTGCTCGGACGACGTGCCAAAAGGGGACTGACGGGCGTCCGTGAAGCCGAGGAAGGGCTCTCGGATGAAGTGGCGGGAGGCGGCGTAGCCCGCCAGCAGCTGGGAGTAGACGTTCTCTGGCGAGATGAGGGGCACCGTCGGGGGAAGCTCCACCTGTTCCTTCTCGACCTTGATCCTCTTGTTATTGTTGGAGTGGCTGGGGTTGGTGAGGGGCATGGGCCGGCGCTGGAACAGACCTGTGAAGGCGTTCACCTCCGACGCGCTGATGCGGCCATTCATCAGGGGCCTCTGCTCCCCTCGCTCCACTCGCTCCCCTCGTTCTCGTTCTCGGTCCTGCTGCTCCCGCTGCGTCTCCCCTTCTCTCTCGGGGTCTCGCCCTCTGTCCCCGCCGTCGCCGTTGGGCTGAAGCTCCGTGCCTCTCTTGCCAGTGTTGAGCCTCAGGTGATTGTCCAGGTGGTTGTAGGGTCGCATGATGCTCACGTTGCCGTCGTCCGCTACTCTGTCCCCGGCGAGGGGCTTTTCCTCCTCAGGGGATGGTCTGGAGCCATTCTCCCTGGTCTTGGGACGAAACTCCTGGGAGTCCTCGCTCAGGTTGGAGTCGGGCCGGCCCCCGTTCCTCATCTCCTCCTCTTCCTCCTCTTCCTCTTCCTCCTCTTCTTCCTCCTCTTCCTCCTCCTCTTCATTGTCCATCTCCATCCCCCTGATGTCTCCCTCCCTGCTCTTCTCATCCCCGTCTCCTGCCTCGCCTCGGTTCCCCTGCTCCGGCGAGCTGCCCATCGAGCCGGACTTGTTGTGCATGTGAGTCTTCATGTGCCTCTTCAGCTTGCTGGCTTGGGAGCACGCATGGTCACACAGGTGACACTTGTAGGGCCTCTCCCCCGTGTGGCTGCGCCTGTGCACAATCAGGTTGCTCTGGAACTTGAAGGTCTTCCCGCAGAACTCGCAGGACTTGGATTTGGCCAGGGCCTGGTTCTGGCCCGGCACGTCGGGAGGGCTGGCGGAGCCCGGACCCCCCTGCGAGGTGGGCGGCTGCGGGGGGTACGTGAGGAACGACGGGGGCTTGGAACCCGGCTGGAAGAGCGTGGGGCTGAGCAGGCGGTGCATGGGCGGCACGCGGTTGGGGGAGAGAGGGGGCGTGGGCCCCCCGTTGTTGGTCGTGTTGCCCGCCAGCTCCCTCAGGCGCCGGGAGAAGTCCATGGAGGGCGGCTCCATGGGGGTCATCCGCATCACCCGCTCGAAGGCACTGGGGTGCTGGGACAGCAGCCCCATCTCCTCCGGCCCCAGCCGCTCCAGGGGGTGCCTTGGGGGCGGCGGGGGGCTGATGAAGGGTGGCGTGGCGGGGAGCCGGGTCTCCATGTACCCCGGGGGCGGGGGATGATGTTCCCTGAGCAGGGGCGCCGCCATGCGGAGCAAGTGGAAGGGGTTGGAGGTGTCACCGAGGAAGGTGGGCAGAGGGGAGCGGGGCAGGCCCTCGATACCGGGCGGCGGGGGCAGCGCCATGCGGGGGGTAAGTGAGCAGTTGACCGGGTGGTTGTCCAGGTAGATACGGATGCCATGTGTGTGCTGGGCATGCTGGAGCAGAAACCAGGCACTGGTGAAGGTCTGCTTA
>NC_139953.1:15217166-15222166 GCF_963454915.1 Gymnoscopelus microlampas
GCACACACACACACACACACACACACACACACACACACACACACACACACACACACACACACACACACACACACACACACACACACACAGAGATGCACAGATACATCCATCAAATGTCACTTACACTATTCAATCACACACACACACACACACACACACACACACACACACACACACACACACACACACACACACACACACACACACACGCAACTGCACACATACATGCTAGTGTGGAGTCCGTTGTAGACTCGATGGGCTCGGGCCAATAGCGGCCTTCATTAAGGAATCATGGCGGGTTGTGTCATGATTCGCTTTGCGGTAATTACAGCGGTCCGCTCCACTCGACACGCCGCCTCAGACCCCCTGCTGCCCCTGACTGCCAAGGTCAAGTAGCAGTTAGAAGAGTTAACAGTTTCCCTCCCTCGCCACACATCCACTGATCCTGGAACCTAATGGCCCAATTTACTCTCTCTCACACACACACACACACACACACACACACACACACACACACACACACACACACACACACACACACACACACACACACACACACACACACACACACACACACACACACACACACACACACACACACACACACACACACACACACACAGATAGACACACCACTCACTCTTCAATTAATTATAAAAAAAAAATCTCTAGAACTCTAATGGAGCGATGGAACACAATTCTAACAAAAGATAATATTCCCTCTGACTCATTTGATGTTGTGATGACTGTGAGTGCTGTCTACCACACTGGTCCAAAGTCCCTCATACTGTAAGTGTTCATTTGGGTGATCTGATGACTGTGAAGTCTATGTCATGTGAGTCACATCATTTTCATACCCATTCAATGACATTCAATAACCACTAATGGGCTGTGGATAGCAATGTTTCATCATAGGAATGAATGGAATGCCCTACCAACAGTTATAAAAACATGTGAATCCTTACTCTACTTCAAAACCGCTCTAAAAGAGCACTTACAGGTGGCTGCAATTCGGAACTGGCCCCTGTAAAAAGTCAAAGCCTACCCCCCTGTTTACTGTATATGTTTATTTTTGATTTATACCCGTTGATATGATGTTTACTGTACATATTAACATTTAACACTCCAGCCGATAAGTAGTCAGAAGGGTGAGCCGCGTGTATTTTCAGAGCATGTTTATTTGTATGATCGATCAATCAATTGTGTTCCACCTTGGATCAATGGAAACTACGTAATTCTTATTTATTGGTATCACTTTTTAATATCAATGTTATATTATCATTCAAATCTTAGTGTTTGTCACGGTCCGCTCCTCGGGCTCCTTTGACCTTATTATTTAGACCTTATATGGTTGTGGACACTTTAGGCCGGTTTAGGCCTAAAGTGCATACTGCAGGTTCTGTATACTGCATGTTCTGCACATTGTATGTTCTGCATACTGCATGTTCTATTTGTATATTTGTATTGTTGTTACTCTGTTGCCTTTTGCCCTGATGTTGTCAACTCTTATTTTGTAGTATTGTTTCCTGTCTGCCTTGTTATCGCTTCCTGTCTTGTCTCACCAGTATGTATTTGTAATTGTTCTCCACTTGTGCAGGGCCGCTGACAGGCGGGGCTAAAGGTTGCCAGGTAAAGTCATATGTAAAAAGCGAACATTTGCGAAAACCTGCCCTTACAGTATTGATTGATTGATTGAATATTTTATTGGCTGAAAGTACAGTTAAAACACTTTGTCTAAAAGGTCCGTCCAAAAAAGTCCTTGCGGTCTTGTTTCCATTGAGGTCCTTGGTATTCAATTCATAAACATATAATATTCATAGACCTTATTGCTTATTGCTCTCACGCAATACTTGGCAACACTATTTACAAGTCACTGGGGAGAAAACACTTGAGGATTTATGATGAGACAGAAAATAGCATGTTTTCAACTAGAAATGAAGAATTTAGGAGATGTTTGGACGTTGGAGGGACATCTATTGTGAGTACAGAATGTTTAATGTGCATAAATGGCCGCCGTGCCTAAGTAAAAGTGCAAAAGTATAAAATGCACTCGTATCAAAAGTAAAAGCACTCATTATGCAGAATGTCCCATTTCAAGTTTTCAAATGTATAAAAACCTTTTGAAAATAGCAGATCTACAAGCTCTGTGAGCTAGTACTGTAGATCTCTGTGAGCTGTAGATCTCAGCCCTATAAAGGCTACATTTCGAGTAAAAGTACTCACAAGGACTGGAGTACTTTTACTTTTGTTACTTTTGTACCTTTACTGAAATACATTTTGAATTGACTTTTACTTGTAAGGGCGTATTTCTACATTGCAGTATTTATACTTTTACTTAAGTAAAACATGTGAATACTTTTTCCACCACTGGTTATGAACATAACTGACGATATATTGTCTTCCGAATAATCCGAATAAAAAAAAATAAAAAATAAAAATAACCAAATTAAAACCGAAACATTTTCAAAGCGCGTGCGCGAGGACGCGCCCCATGCACGCGCGCTTCGTGCATGGGGCATGGGGGGGGCCCACTTTCAAAAAACCTGTCCCCCCACCCAAGAATCCTGTCCTCAGCCCTGCACTTGTGTCCTGTTGTGCCCCAGCCAATCCCAGTGTTGATTGTAGTTTGATTTCACCTGCGTTAAGTTAATCCCCTGTCTATTTAAACCCTGTGTTGGCATCATGCTCTTGTTGGTCCGTAGACCATTGTTTAGGAGAGTCTGTGTTTGGCAGTTAGCCATTGTGACGTTGCAATACTTTCCTACCTTTGTTAACCAGCCTGTTCGGCTCAATTAATACTTTAAGTTTATCCTGCATTCCTCCTCGTCTGCTTTTGGGTCCTTCTTGCAACTCATTCCTGACAGTGTTTTGGGGCCCACTTGCAACACCCTTGCGGCCCGGCCCACCGGTTGAGAACCGGTGGTTTATAGTATACGCTGCAACCCTACTATAACATCACTCTATGTAGTTGTCATCAGACTGTTCTTGCCAACAGTCTGATCACCTCCTGCTTTGTCATTCTCAGTCACCTGAGGAAGAGTCACCTTTTCCTGTCTGCTTCCTGTCTTTTCCAGTCTGCTTTTCCTTACATATTATCGCACTAATGCACAAACATCATGGTCATCAGACGTGAGCTTTGAACTACAATTTCTATTTGCTGATGTCTTTCCCATACAGATCGAAATGCAGATGTCACTTTATATTAGTCACTGTTCTATTGAAACACTAACCAGTTGAGCAATCTTTGTGACTGAAGCTTGTGCCATCCTAGCCACAATAATGAGCCATCTTTTATAGTCACTTCCAAAATGAGTTAGACATTTTTATACATGCCGCAGAGCATTGATCGGATGTTAATAGGTTAATTGTATCATGCTGTACACCTGTATGGAAGCATCTACTACATTACATTTCTCCACTCATGTGTGCATTTAATTTATCACCTGTCTGTCTGTCTCTCTCACACACACACACACACACACACACACACACACACACACACACACACACACACACACACACACACACACACACACACACACATATATAGTATATATATATAGTAAAGTTTCAGATACAAGGGTTCAGCATGAAGGCAAGGGACACATTGCAGACTTGGGCCCGGCTATTGCTTTGTTATGAAATTAGTTGTTTGATCAGTGTGTTGCTCAAAGTGGGCACACAGGACTCAGGAGTAAACCAATGCTTATCGCCCGCCTGCACACACGATCCCAGGCTTCCAAGTGCTTTCTATAGGCTGTCTATGACCAACTCCCTTTTTCATCCTATTCTTGAACTAAACAAGACTTGGGCATGTTCTGGGCAAACACCTCTTTAAATCTGTGGAACCAACAATCAAACCACAGGGCTTCTGTCTTTGCTCTCAACAAACATTTCAACCATCAAGAGGACGAAACCACAGATTATTCAACAACAGCAAACTTTGTTTTTCACTCGAGGCAGACTATATATAGTCTCATGACTACTAATCGTAAATAGAAAGTGGATACAAGCCGAGGCCAAAATGGCGCCATGCTCCCATGCACCTCTTAGCTACTCGAAAACCCCTGGCACACAGCAGTCAACGCCATCAACTATTGAGCGGCTATTGAGAAACTATGGGCCAGGAGGGCCGGGAGGAAGTCATTAAAGCTTTGGCACAAGTGTGTGTATAGCTGAGGTGGGCCAATAATAACGCTCCCCTTCTCTCCTGCCTTGTGTGTGTTTTTTCTTTTTTTTTTTAACTAAACCACGGGCCCAATTAGCCTCGTCTTCAGGCGCTCAGATCTGAGCTTTACATCAGGTTTTATTCCTTCCAGATTGCCTTTTATAGCCATTATTTTGCCTTAAAAAAGTACAAACAAAATGCCAGCATAGCGAAGGGGAGCCGTGGTGTTGACTGCTCGCATATGTGGCACCGTAGAAACATCGGTGTGAGATTGGAGTAAAGAGCTCCAGATATATGTGACGGAGGCATAATGCACCCCATTTACAGTAACGGTTGACATACTGTCCCTGTTGAATGGTGAAGTTGAACCTATAGATTTCCTCTGCATTTTGATTTTAGAGATCAATCCAGTGACAGAAACATCATACTGTGCACAGTAAAATCCTTTAGAGTTTAACCCATTGAGACCTGGGACGCATCTGTGTCATTTTTTGATTTGAGCTAAAAAGAATTATTTTACGCTTTGGCTATTCAAAAATAGCAGATCTACAAGCTCATAGCGCAGCACCGAGTGCCACGCTATGAGCTTGTAGATCTACTATTTTAAAAAAATCTTGAAAATGTGTGCAAATCTTTGAATATATATTGTTTTAAAGCGAACATTTTTAACTCAAATCTTTGCTTCTGGGGGGTCCCTGGAACAAAACATTTTGAGATGGGGGTCCGCGTCCAAATACATATCATTTGGGGGTCCTTGACAGGAAAAAGTTTGAGCACCACTGATATAGAAACATAAGTTCTTTCAGAAAACTGTTGGGATTTAGAAGACATT
>NC_139953.1:15229666-15232166 GCF_963454915.1 Gymnoscopelus microlampas
GATTTAGTATATTTCACCGTACGGCAGTGTTGCACACACTTGCTGAAAGCACGTCACATCGGCAGTGTTGCCAGGTCTGCTTATTACAATTTCCCCCCAAGATTGTATTTGAAAATAGTAGATCTATAAGCTCAGAACGCGTCACATCGCGTCGCGTTGTGAACTTGTAGATCTGCTATTTTCAAATAGCTGATGTATATGTGTAAAGTGCTCATGTGGCCCATAGTTGCTTCTTTTGGGCTTGTTTTCCTAGACCTGGTCGCTTGTTTCTCTCACAGAATCTGGCAACACTGGGGGTGGGGGGATTTAGAGAATGAAACATTAGGAATGCCATGGTGAAAGTGGATAAAAATAGTGATATGTTTTTTCCTTGAGGAAGGAAGAAAGGGCCACCAATGGTTGAATAAAACACAAACAATGCACATTTAAGCAACACATACGCCAGCGCCTCGGGCTCTTAAGTGACTCCTGATGACAAAACATGCGGGTGACATAAAGGGGGGAACAGTAAGTGCACCATGAAAGGCTTCAATATCTCTTTTGCGGCGAAGCACCCCGTAAAAATAGGAAAACACGGCCGTAAACGGCACTGTCTCCTCGTTTTCTTCCCTCGCAGTCTCCCTGACGCACCAATCAGAGTGGGCCCCGCTAATGAGATAAGAAGACAACCGAACAACAACATCAGGGTGAGTAGGATTACCACGAGTCTGACGAGACCGCTCTCTCGTTTCTCCTTTTCAGAAAATACTAATGGTGGCCTTTTTCTTTCCTTCGTGAAGAAAAACGTATCACTCTTTTTAGCCACTTTAACCCATTAATACCTGGGACATCTGTGACATTTTTTGATTTGAGCTAATAAGCATTTTTTTTACACTTTGGCTATTCAAAAATAGCAGATATACAAGCTCATAGCTGCTATTTTTCTTCTGGGCTGGGGGTACCTGGAACAAAATATTTTGATATGGGGGTCCGCGGCCAAATACATATACATTTTGGGGTCCTTGACATGAAAAAGTTTGAGAACCACTGATATAGAAACATCCGTTTTTTCAGAAAACTTTAGAAACCTTAAAACCTTTTAAAAACTTTAAAACCTAAGACATTTGTAATCGGTTTCAGGTCTTAAATGGTTAAACCTGGCGTCCCTATTTTGGGCATGTCATTATACACGAAAATGGAAACAATTTTCAAGAATTTCCCAAATGTTTTTCAAAAATAGCAGATATATAAGATCACAAAGCGTCGCATGGTGATGCATTGTGAACATGTAGATCTGCTATTTTCGGCATGCGACGTCATCATACAACAAAGTATAAATATTAAGTGGTGAAACAGAGAAGCAGATGAGGACATAAAATGGCTGCTTTTAGCCGGGCAGCGCTGTGCGCTGCAGAACCTGGCAGGTCGTACAGTAACCATGCACAGACATCAGCGGGCGCATGAGGTTTTCATCGGCATGTCTGTCATCCATATAAGCTCGAGATCTTAAGTGTGCGCTTTTAGAGCGAGGGCAACAAGTGTGCATGTTGCCAGGCAGGTTCTCATCTGTGTCCTTTTGTGTCCTGTGTGTGTGTGTGTGTGTGTGTGTGTGTGTGTGTGTGTGTGTGTGTGTGCTTGTGTGTGTGTGTGTGTGTGTGTGTGTGTGTGTGTGTGTGTGTGTGTGTGTGTGTCATCATTGGTATGAGTATCGATGTGTTCTCTCAGGCCTGTGTGTGAACCGACACTGTCTGTAATTACGCCTATTATCAAATTTTGAACATAACTCAGTAATGACAAAGCACACCTCTTATCGAATATCACCTCTGAAGCTTAATTTAAACTCCACTGCATGACGGTATATTGCTTGAAAAACAAACAGATTTTTGTTGTACAGACAAGTTGTAGTAGTAGTCGTATAATGAAGACTGATTCATACTTTGACGTACGACGGCGGTGTCACGCGGTGAAAATAGTCGATCTTACACATTCACAATGATTCGCTGTGAGCTTGTGGATATTTTTGAAAAAAAAGATTGAAAGTGGTTAAAAAGTGAAGTAAGTGCTGCAGCGTGTAAGTGCTGCACACACCACTCCAAAAACTCTCACATCAGGCTCCCTTTTTTCTCTCTTTTCTTTAAACGCAAAGAACATAACAGCGTTCACGGATTCCCCGGCCCCCATACTGTACACAGACAAATTCCAGCCGCGCCGGAATCACAACAACACAGCTTTTTTACTGGGAGCCGTGCGAAAAAAACAACGCCTCTGTCTGCCTTTAATGGCGAGGCTCTCTCTCTTTCTCTCTCTCGTAGCAGGGGACAGGGGGGCGCGAGGTTTTTCTAATGCCTCTTAACTGAGGCTGTTAAGGAGCAAAGAGTCCACACATCTGGACGACACAGTCAGCAGGCACATGCTGAAAGTTAACGCCGCCGCTCGCAGTCCAAATTAGTGGCGAGTTTTATTCCCCCGCTGTGGTAGGAAAATATCAAATCTGCAGCCATATGAGGACCATAAAGATGGC
>NC_139953.1:15237166-15304666 GCF_963454915.1 Gymnoscopelus microlampas
TGTGTGTGTGTGTGTGTGTGTGTGTGTGTGTGTGTGTGTGTGTGTGTGTGTGTGTGTGTGTGTGTGTGTGTGTGTGTGTGTGTGTGTGTGTGTGTGTGTGTGTGTGTGTGTGTGTGTGCGCGTGTGTTTATTGTATTTCTACTTGTGAGGATTAAATGTCTCCACAAGCATGCATAGCAGAATCTGAGAAATAGACATTGTGAGGACCATTTTCCTGGTCGTCACGAGAGAAATTGTTGTTTGATGGTTAAAATGATTTGTACAATTAGGAAAAGATGCAGGTTTGGGTTAGGATTAGGCATATGGAGATTAGGTCTAGGGGTTTAGGGTTAAAGTTATGAAAGATTTTTACTTGGTTGCGCACTGGTGTGCGCAACCAAGTAAAAAAAAGGAAAATAGCCTAATCTATAAGCTCTGATATTTTTCATATATTTTCGATGCTGTCCTAAAATTGTTATGTCTAAGTATAGTAATACAAATGTGTGTGTGTGTGTGTGTGTGTGTGTGTGTGTGTGTGTGTGTGTGTGTGTGTGTGTGTGTGTGTGCGTGTGCGTGCGTGTGCGTGTGCGTGCGTGCGTGCATCTTTTGGGGCTGAATGTGCGAGGCTTGCAGGCTGCATTCTGCAGTGTTCAGCCAGCAGAATGACAGACAGGATGTTATGCAGAACAAGGTGACATGATAACTGCCACAGTAGGTCACTGGTGCCGGGAATGAACTGGGTTACGCTCACATAGTCAAACGTGGAGTGTTCATTTAACTCTGAGAGTGTAAAACATACCCCATAAGGGTCCTACAGTCAACACCATTCTATCAAAAAGTGTGGCTCGATGTGATGATGAATAATGTTTTTGTCTTTTATTTCTCCTGCATTGAAACTGTGTGTGTCTGCGCACGCACGTGTGCTTGCATGAGCGTCTCGTGCACATTGGACCTCATTAGACCTATTAAGTGTAATTTAATTTGGCTGAAACTTAAAACTGCCTTAAGTGGCAATCTAATGTGTTGAACAAAGCTCTCGTCCTGTGGTTCATTCAGGCTTGGAGTGCTTTCATGTTCTGTTCACTCACTGATAACACACTGACTGGCTGAGTGACTCACTGGCTGACTGATTCACCCACTCGCTAACTGTTTCACTGTCTGTCTGTCTGTCTGTCTGTCTGTCCGTCCGTCCGTCCGTCCGTCCGTCCGCCCGCCCGCCCGCCCGTCTGTCTGTCTGTCTGGCTGCCTAATCGGCAGAGTTTTCACTACTCTGACTGATGACCCGATTGGCTGCCTGGCTTTGTGGCTTCTTGCTGACTGAATGGCTGATTAGAGCCTAATTTATAATCCGTAGTACGTCAGTGTCGCTTGGAAATAGAGCAGATCTTCAAGTTAACAATGCATTGCAGTTTTCTGGCAAGGGACACCCTGGCTCGATGGAGTATTATAGATTAAGCTTAACTGACTAATGGTTTATAATAGTGCCCTACTGACTGACTGGTTGACCTATAGGGCTTGCTAGCTGGCTGGCCTACTGACAGATTCATTTAACCCATTAAAACCGGGAAAGCATCTGTGTCATTTTAGATTTTAAACACTTTAACCATTATTATATACTTTGGCTATTCAAAAATAGCAGATATACAAGCTCATAGTGCGGCACCAAGTGCCGTGCTACGCACTTGTAGATCTGTGTTTTTATTTTTTTTTGTGAAAATGTGTGCAAATCTTTGAATTGAAATATATTTTTAAGCATTTTTTTTACTCAAATCTATGCTTCTGGGGGTTCCTGGAACATTTTTAGATGGGGCTCCGAGGCCAAGTACATATGATTTTGGGGGTCCTTGACATGAAAAGTTTGAGCACCAATGATAATAGCAACATAGGTTTTTCAGAAAACTGTTGTGGTGGCGACTGACTAAATGACTGATTGACTAGCTGGCTGTTTCAATGTGAATCAGACAGTTTCACACAACCACAATGGAAATGAGCTCTCAAGCTTTTCTGTGTTTTACCCTTTTGACAGATATGTACAAATATAATGGTCATGCATATGCATTTTTGCCAATAAAAACGTCACTCAATCAAAACCACAGGAACCCTGGCGTCCCTATTATCCTAGGTCAACGCGACACATTGTGAGCTTGTAGATCGGCTACATTCGGTGAAAAGATTTAGTGTTGAGGGGGGAAAAAGGAGCGGACCAAGTATAGAGCCCTGGGGGCCCCCGGTCAACTAAGTATATAGGGTTTAAGTGGTTAAGTGTGGATGCTGAATGTAAGCGAACATGGCAGCCCGCCTCAACATCTAAACACTGTGTAATATCTGAACCTCAGAAATACTACATGAAATCACTTCCACATTACGTATCTGATCCCCAGGCGAGTTCTGGTAACCTTGTTGTTGCTGCTAAAGCTTGTTCTGTGCTCTTCTCAGCTTTTTTTAATTGGGGTAACTAACGAATAAATTGAGCAATTAACAACAGCTATGTTACCACCGTGGAAGAGCAGGGGAAACGCTGTCAGGTTGATTGACTTATACTTGACTAATGCCAGTTCAACTGGAAAGACTGCACTGCATGCGCGCGCGCACACACACACACACACACACACACACACACACACACACACACACACACACACACACACACACACACACACACACACACACACACACACTATTAATCCTCTTCTCCTCACCGTGCACAGAGGGATGAATTTTAATCAGCTTTCTTAACCTTTTTTTTTCTCCCTCACATGTGCTGCAGGATGTCCTTATGAACACACACACACACACACACACACACACACACACACAGAGGCATGCCGGCTTGCCCGCGAGCGCACGAAAACACTGAGGGCAGTTCCTCTGTCACCTTCTGTCTCGCCTTTCACAATTGGTTTCAGATGAAGGAGACCTTCAGGCCTCATAGTGTGTGTGTGTGTGTGTGTGTGTGTGTGTGTGTGTGTGTGTGTGTGTGTGTGTGTGTGTGTGTGTGTGTGTGTGTGTGTGTGTGTGTGTGTGTGTGTGTGTGTGTGCGCGTTTCTGTGCGTTTCTGTGAGTTTGTGTGTTTGCGCTGTCTGTGAAGGAGAGATAGAAAGAGTGCGAGTTTATTATTATTATTTATTATGAGTCTTTCTGTTTGTTTGTTTGTGTGTGTGTGTGCGTGCGTGTGTATGTTTGTGTGTATGTGTGTGTGTGTGATACTCTTATTCATTCCAATGAAATTGTCTCTGCATTACAGTAATCCTTACTGAAGGCCACAGTCAAACTAACGAGCAGCTGTGCTTCTTTAAAGAGAGCTGTCTGTCCTGCTGGACAGGTGAGAGACGTTAGAGACGTGTGTGTGCGCGTGCGTGTGTGTGTGTGTGTGTGTGTGTGTGTGTGAGTGCATCTACACTGGCTAGAGTGCTCTCTTTCAAACGTGTGTTTCTAATTGAGCTGCTAAGCTCTTGGTACGCGTGTGTGAGTCAACAGTAATGCCAGCCTCACCACTCCAAACATCAATTCATACACTCACATTCAAACCCCCTCTGCTCCCATTGTGCTTTGCCTCTGACTAATTGCTTCAATCCTCTTATTTTAACACACACACACACACACACACACACACACACACACACACAAATTATATATTCTCTCAAAGTTAAATTACCATATATACTGTAGGTTATATATATATGTACAGTACATAAATACAGTATGATAATAATTATTCCTTCATTTTGTTTTATTTCTTACCTCCTCTCTCCCGCTTTGGGCAGATTCCCTTGGCCGGCGTCAGCCTCCTCTCTTCGTGCCCCTCGCCCCCGGGCGTCACCTGGATGCCCACCTCCACGGGTATGGCCCCTCTGCCCAGCTCCAGGGACCTGGCCCTGGGGGAGACGGGGACCAGGGTGCCCCTGCCGCTCTCCCCCGGCTTGGAGAAGGAGCCCAAGGCGCCGCGGGGGCCCCGGCACAGACGGCGCTTGTGCTCGATGAAGACCAGGATGTCACCCAGGGGGAAGTTGGTCTGACACTGGCCGCAGGTCAGCATGTCGTGCTCACCGGGCCCCGCCACCCGAGGGCTGGGGGTGGACGTCTCCGGCGACGGAGATCCCGCCCCCGACTCATGATTGGCCTCTTCTGCGGAAAGAGGAAGAGCAAGGGGTGAATATTGTACGTACATACCAATAACTGATGTTGATGCTTCTGTTTAAATAAATGAAAATAAATGTGTCTAAAAGATTAGACATCTAGAGAAAGAGGGTAGGAAAAGACGAAACGACAGAGTCAAAACAAGACATCGTTTTACGTTACCTATATGAATCCTCCTTTCGGTTACATGCAAGATGTTCATTATGTTCTCAAGCATTTGGCTTTTTCTTTGTCATGAAATGCAACCTCTCAAACAAATCTGTCGCCCGACCAACACAAACACATAGGAGCTTCTTTATCGGTGCAAGATCAACACAGGAGGGTGTGTGTGTGTGTGTGTGTGTGTGTGTGTGTGTGTGTGTGTGTGTGTGTGTGTGTGTGTGTGTGTGTGTGTGTGTGTGTGTGTGTGTGTGTGTGTGTGTGTGTGTGTGTGTGTGTGTGTGTGTGTGTGTGTGTGTGCGCACGTGCGCAAGAGGCCAGGAAACCATTCATTTCACAGAGGTATCTTGGTTTCCGGTGAGGGCTCTTTGCAACGCTAAGGTGCATTAGCCAACCGGCTGCCTGCACATGTGGAGCGCAGAACAAGTGTGTGTATTTGTGCATGAGAAAGAGACATAGAGAGAGAGAGAGAGAGAGAGAGGGGGGGGAGAGAGAGAGAGAAAGTGGAGAGGAGAGAACGAAATTTTGAACGTCAACGGTGTATTTTGCCGTATCTGTGTGATATTCTGTGTGTGTGAAGGGGATACATCCGTGAGCGTACACGTGTGTGCTCGTGTGTTCATGCATGTGCTGGTGTGTGCACACAAGCATGTGTGTGTAATGTATGCATGTGTGCTTGTACACATATAAACACAGTACAGCGCAGGTGTGTGTCTGGTGTAGGCTACTGTATTCTCCATAGACAGAAAATCCATAAAGCCAATCCCAGTGTCTCTTTTAACAGAGTAAATCTCATTCTTCTCATATCTGACAGGGCCATTAATAACCATTACACCCCCCCACCCCACAGACACATACATGCACAAACACACAGAGTGCCTGCTCTTACAATGAATCCCTCATGGACAAACTTGGTTTTAACAGCACCCTGATGTACCAGTATGGAAATGGGGCCTCTCTTCTAAGAGCCCAGAGGAAACCTGAAGCTCTGGAGATTCTCCAGGGGTGTCTGTGAGAGCGGGTACCCAGGGAGAGGTGTTGATGCCTGGGAGAGGAGCATGGCACAGCCTGCCCGCCTCCGCAAGTACCACCCACCCACCCACCCACCCATCCTCCTGCTCTACTCTCTCTCTCTCTCTCTCTCTCTGTCTATCTCTCTCTGTCTTCTCTCTCTCTCTCTCTCTCTCTCTCTCTCTCTCTCTCTCTCTCTCTCTCTCTCTCTCTCTCTCTCTCTGTCTATCTCTCTCTGTCTTTCTCTCTCTCTCTTTCTCTCTCTCTCTCTCTCTCTCTCTCTCTCTCTCTCTCTCTCTCTCTCTCTCTCTCTCTCTCTCTCTCTCTACTCTCTTTCAACGGTGCAAACATGGCACCCTGGCAACAGCAGAAATCTCAGATTGAGGGCGTGTTTCCAGTGTGCCATGCTTGTGTCAGTGCAAATGACACAGCCCATAGTGTGTGTGTGTGTGTGTGTGTGTGTGTGTGTGTGTGTGTGTGTGTGTGTGTGTGTGTGTGTGTGTGTGTGTGTGTGTGTGTGTGTGTGTGTGTGTGTGTGTGTGTGTGTGTGTGTGTGTGTGTGTGTGTGTGTGTGTGTGTGTGTGTTTTTTTGTGTGTGCGTACATGCAAATGCACGCCTGTATCTACCCAGTCAAATCCAGAAAACACGTTAAACCTTACAACACTCTGGATTTTACCGCGTATCCAAACATTTGTTATCGTTACAGAGGGAGATCCCAAACTCTTATCTCTTATCTCACATCCCAATCTCCCATGAAGGCTTCCCCCCCTACACACACACACACACACACACACACACACACACACACACACACACACACACACACACACACACACACACACACACACACACACACACACACACACACACACACACACACACACACACACACACACACTGGCGTTCCGGTCAAACAGCACAAGTTTTGTCTAGTTTCACAAATTCAGTTATTCCTCTATTTACTCAAGTACTGCACTTTGAGCTACTTTTATTTTTTCTTTACTTGAGTATGTCCTTTTTCAATACTTTCTACTTCTATACTCCATACAGAGGCAAATATTGTACCTTTTACTCCACTACAATTACCTGACAGCTTTAGTTACAAGTTACTTTGCAAATTTAGGTTATTATTATTACAAAACATTAGTAGATTATTTATTAGTAGACGATCTACAAGCTCACCTTGTAGATCTGCACCTATTTTCTCAGGTACTATGTGTAAATATATAGTTTTATTTTGGTTTTCTTCGATTGATCTCCTTTCCCCCTTGCCCTCTTCTTCTTCTTTCTTTTATTGTTTTCTATGGAAGTAACAATACGATGGGAACTATGCACGAAAATGAATTTCACCCACTTTTTTACTTCTGTAAACCTGTGATGTGACAATATATCCGATTTTGATTCTGCTATTCATGAAAGATTTTGACTAATTTTGAAAACCTTTGAAAAAACTTGAGAAATCCGTCATTCCACATAATGAGTATTTTACTTTAGCTACTTTAAATATATCTTGATGCTAATACTTTTGAACTTTAACTTAAGTGAATGCAATTTAAAAAAATGAAAAATACATTATGGTATTGCTACTTTTACAATGTATACTAAATCTGAGTATACTTCTTTCACCACTGCCCACCACCGCACCCCACCCCACCCACGCCGTATCTTTCCAGTCCACTCCCTCCACCCTGACAATTGCCCCGCAGTGGTGATCGCATGCCAACTATCTTTTCTCTAAGCGGCAGAGGATTCCTGGACGGGCGCCAGATAATTTCCATCTCATAATCTTGGGCGGCGAAGATGGAACACAAACGCGTTATTTACCCACAGTTCACAGCTTGTGACCGTAATTCACATGAGCCAATGTTCTGGTGCGTCCGAGACAGGCCATGCAAATGTACACGCGTGCGTGTGTGCATTTAAGTGTGTACGTGTGCACCTGGAAGGATGTGATTGCGTATGTGTGTGTGTGTGTGTGTGTGTGTGTGTGTGTGTGCGTGCGTGCGTGCGTGCGTGCATGTAAGTGCCCGTGCGTGTGTGTGTGTGTGAGGAAAATAAATAGGAATTTTGATTATTCTAAACATAAGAAGAGAGAGAGAAAAAAACTAACTGTTGTCCTCAAGGGAATCCGGCCATCCTGGGCATGAGTTTCCACTGGCAGCTAGGTTGCCATGATGATGGACTTAAACAAATAAATGATACCCTAGCACTGTGTATTTATCACGATTTATAATGTTTTATAATTTATCATTTATAATGTCATATCTTGAAATGATGCTGTCCATGACTAGTTGACTGCTGCCTACAGCGCCGACTAGTGGTGGTAGTAGTTAACTAGTTGACTAGATAGAAGGTAAAACACGCTCTGTGTGTGTGTGTGTGTGTGTGTGTGTGTGTGTGTGTGTGTGTGTGTGTGTGTGTGTGTGTGTGTGTGTGTGTGTGTGTGTGTGTGTGTGTGTGTGTGTGTGTGTGTGTGGTGCGTGTGCGTGCGTGCTTGTGCATGTGTTTGCAAGACTCTGCCACGTTCTATTTTCATCTGTGATCCTGAGAACATGCTGGTGACAGGTGGCATGACGAGGATCTGAAAAGCACCAGATTCCTGACATGTCTTCAACAGCAACGTCACATCAAGAGGAAGGATGACAGACATCTGGCCATTTGAACTGTACTTTCCAGGAATGACAGAGACAGGGAGCGAAAGAGAGATAGAGAAAGAGACGGACGGACGGACGGACGGACGGACGGACGGACGGACGGACCGATGGACAGACAGAAAAAAATGAGAAAAAGTCAGAGCTAGGCCTCTTTGCTAACTGTAATTGACCGGATTCCCAAGGGAAAACTAGGCCCCCTCCTGTTTCCGCTATATACTTAATAACTTTGCCTAAAATAGCTGATCTACAAGGCTCACAGCACGTCACAACACAATGAGTTGTGAGCTTGTAGATCTGGTAGAACACAGAATCGGGACGCTAGGGTTCTAGTGGTTAACCTGTCACAATGCCGCTGGGTTGTCAGTCGTCAGTCAATCGTTTTCTTAAACCGCAGCCCTTCTGAGGCCAGCGATCCTGTCTATCCTGTACACCGCAGATGTATTTGCACAAGTACATCTTGCACTTGCACCTTTGCAAAGCAAGGGCATTTAGCCACAATCATACATTGGCACGCACATCCAGTATACGTATGCATGCGAGCATTGTGAAAGGCTTCTGTATAAACTGCAGTGTAAGAGGCGCACTGTCAAACACACCACCAACGAGATGACAGCCCTGAAACCAAGCTGTCTCACATGGCACACGTGCGCACGCACGCACGCACACACACACACACACACACACACACACACACACACACACACACACACACACACACACACACACACACACACACACACACACACACACACACACACACACACACACACACAGTTAACATGTAGCAGATGACTGGGAATCTTATCAAGTGTGAGGATGTCAGTAGCCTTACAGCTCCCTCTGTCAGTGTGATGATGAGAGAGTCAGTGTGCTGTATCAGTGTGATGAGGAGAGAGTCAGTGTGTTGTATCAGTGTGATGAGGAGAGAGTCAGTGTGTTGTATCAGTGTGATGTATCAGTGTGATGTATCAGTGTGATGAGGAGAGAGTCAGTGTGTTATTGTATCAGTGTGATGAGGAGAGAGTCAGTGTGCTGTATCAGTGTGATGAGGAGAGAGTCAGTGTGTTGTATCAGTGTGATGAGGAGAGAGTCAGTGTGTTGTATCAGTGTGATGTATCAGTGTGATGTATCAGTGTGATGAGGAGAGAGTCAGTGTGTTGTATCAGTGTGATGAGGAGAGAGTCAGTGTGTTGTATCAGTGTGATGAGGAGAGAGTCAGTGTGTTGTATCAGTGTGATGAGGAGAGAGTCAGTGTGTTCTATCAGTCTGATGAGGAGAGAGTCAGTGTGTTGTATCAGTGTGATGAGGAGAGAGTCAGTGTGTTGTATCAGTGTGATGAGGAGAGAGTCAGTGTGTTGTATCAGTGTGATGAGGAGAGAGAGTCAGTGTGTTGTATCAGTGTGATGAGGAGAGAGTCAGTGTGTTGTATCAGTGTGATGAGGGAGGAGAGAGTCAGTCAGTGTGTTGGTTCTCTACCAACACACGCTGCCACTGCACAATACGTACCAGATGGGAAACACAGCACAACACAATGGGCCTCTCTCTTTTTTTTTTACCAGTATATTACCATTTTGTGTAAAATGTTAAAAGATGCTGGAAGGCCTGGACAGAATCAGATTTAATGGATCAAACATGAATGTTTTTGCAGAGGGTCATGTACTGTCTCATTTGCAGCTATAATATTTTCCGTTCCATATATAACAAAAGCCTTTTATAAACATTTGTTAGTCTTTGATTTTGTATTTTTAATGATAGATTAATAGCAGTCATATGATCTCTCCACGGACACGGAGTGAGCATTCCAAGAATCAGGTCTGTGTAATTTACGCTCGGCCACTCTGTGAAATCCTGTATGATAATTTAGCTCCGGGGCGTGTCAAAATGGACCCGTAAGGGTCATGGTTAAATGAACACTCTGGACTTTGCAGTGTGGTATAGGGTAGTCTACACTCTACACAGTCATACTGAGGTGCACACACCTCACAAACCTAGTTCTGACATCCTCTGATCTAAGGGTTTCCCATGAATCCTAGAGTCTCGAAACAGACCGTTGGCTCACACTTCCGCCTAAAAGTCTTTACATCGGAAGCGGTGAAAATCCGCAGAAAATTTAAACGGATGTCCCGCCACCCCCCCGCTTCCGTTTCGCCTTTTGCAGTCACGTAAATAAGTCCTACTGCAAATCAAATTAGTTGAAGCCCTTCTAGCTTGCTGCTGAGCAGAAATGGAAATTCATTTATATTTTTTCATTAAAGATGTTTTGAAATATATTTTCGAACGGTAATGACAGCTTCCAGTGCAGGACTTTTTAGGAGGCGGGACTACAGACTCTGTAGAGAGTCTGGCTTGAGAGACAACATGAATTGTAATCATTCATACCGGAAGTGACCCAATTATTTTTTATTGCGTCTGGTGTGAATGCACCATAATATACTGATATCTGTCATTATTTAATTTAATTGTTCCTGGGATGAAAAAAAAAAAAAAAAAAAAACGTTAGCTGGGAACCAAGTCAGTGACGAGAATCATATTTTACAGCATTTATTTTATTTTTACGTCCGTCTTCATGCGACCGTTTTGATGTAATCTTGTTAAGATTCTAGTTGAACCCGTTGAACATCGAACAGAAAAAAGGCCCTGAAACCATTTTCCATTTGGTCCTGTATATAGATAGAGGCCACACACTAAAATCCTCAGTGTTCGTTTTACTCCCTGAGAGCGTGCAAATGGAACCAACTGGACCCTTAGCTGGGTTTGTGACTCTCAGAGTTAGATTAACACCCATCATTTTACCGTGTAGAGTTCACTGTACACTGTGTTCCATTGGTGGGGAGGAAAGTGAGGCCAGGGGCACAGGTTTGACAGTCAACCATGTTGTATGAGTTCAGACCTGTCCTGTCTCTCTCCACTTCCCCTTTGTTCTCCCTGTTCCACTGGCTTTGACTGTACGTACAGTACAGATACACACACATACTTATGTACACGCACACACACACACACACACACACACACACACACACATATACAAATACATAAATAAAATACACACACATGTAGGTACAAATACACTCAATCACGTACACACAGATAAGTACACACACACACACACACACACACACACACACACACACACACACACACACACACACACACACACACACACACACGCATACAAATGCTTCAAATATACACACATGTTCTGTATGTACAAATATACACATATAAATGTACATATACATAAACACAAAAACACATGAATACTCTCACACACACACACACACACACACACACGTACAGTACAAATTCACACATACGTACATGCACACACATATAATTTATACACACGCATTCAAATCCATGTGCTGTACGTACATATATACACACATATACCCACGCAAATATATATATATACACATACGTAAACACACAAACACAAAAATACACATGCACACACACACACACAGACATGATCCCTCATGCACGCACATCTCCCAAATCCCATGGAGAGAGTCGGGTGAGATTCCTGCTGTCATTGTAAATAAATGACACCAGCAACATTGCAGATGGTTGCGATCAAAAATTCAAATGACAAGCGGGCTCCGCTTAGAGCCGTATCCCCTCTGTCTCAGCTGTGGCTGCCAAGGAGCGCTGCAACAGCGCGCGTTGTGCAAGACCAGGGCTGTGTGTTTCATTATCTTATCACCGTTCAATCCGTAACAGGCTCCCCTCTTATCGTAAATTTTGCAAAACCATCGTTCGGAAAAGTGAGCGAAGCGCGGCCACGCCGTTGACAGTGAGCTGTCAGCTGAAGTGACAGTCTGGAGATAAATCAGATCTGATCAGCGAATTTTAGAGGTCAGAAGAAATAATAATAATTGTATGGAATTTTACAGCGTTGCAAAAGCGAATTAAAGATGTGTTATCGTGATAAAATCGCGCGTGTGTGTGTGTGTGTGTGTGTGTGTGTGTGTGTGTGTGTGTGCGTGTGCGTGTGCGTGTGCGTGTGTGCATGTGTGCGTGTGTGCGTGTGTGTGTGTGTGTGTGTGTGTGTGTGAAATGGGGGGGGCGGCGTCTAAAACACCAGGACAATAAAATGAGGAAAATCATAAAATCTTCCCTAGTCATCTCCTTTGAGATTACAATCTTGTCACCACAATGTGTGTGAATATTTACTGTGGCGTCTCACTGCGTTACGGTGAGTCTCCTTCTTGCGTTTGACAACCATATGGTGTGAATAAAGAACTAACCATTAGCAGCATCACCGGTAGCATGCCAATTCTGAGAGCAAACAGATAGCTCAAGGCAATTTCAATCGCCGATTCTAGGCGACTATTCTGGGAACCGTGTCTGATCGAACCTTGTATAAAAGACGATTCATTTTAATGAAAAGATAAGGCCCTTAGATGCTTATCGTTGGTTGATCCCTGTTTAAATTTAGCCATGTCGTATGATCGTCTGTACTGTAGCCTCGATCTTTTTGTCGTAGATTTGCCCTCGAGCTCACTGGTTGACTGAAAGACCAATAAACAAAATGAGAAAAATACCAGGACAAATCAGATGTTTAGATCTTTGCTTTTCAATGCTTTTGCAAACAGCCGATAAACAGCAGATAAACTGTCACTGAATCAAATCCTTAAATTCCTGTTAGGACAGCAGGCTGTTCACAGCAGCACTCACTCAGTTCAAGCATGCAGGGCCCATAAAGACTACTATCTGAGCTGACTGGTGAATATGCATAGGAAGCTACATGCTATTTACATGCACAATATGTGCAATACCGGTACGTGGGCTTAAATGGTGGCATTGACATGTGTGGGTACAAGTTAAAGTGTGCTAGCGTTCGTGCATGCATGCACACGCACGTGTGTGCATGTGTGCGTGTGTGCGTGTGCGTGTGCGTGTGTGTGTGTGCATGTGCGTATGTGTGTGTGCGCGCGTGTGTGTGCGTGCGTGCCCAAACGCACACATTTACACATGCCTACCCACTTGTATGCAAGTGCAGTGTGTGCATTTATGACCTGTTTTTATGAGTTGGATACCCCTCTCGATACCTCGAGACTTGTAGTTCAGCCTGTCCAGAAATATGCTGATATTCTGGTTCTCTCCTCCTGCAAGTGGAGCGTGACCTATAGGGCCACCACCGCAGGGCTCAGCACGCTGTTAACTTAAGACACCCGTCATCTTACATATTGTGCACATAGCGTCGGTGGCCTGCAGAAAGTGGCACTTTATTATTAACATCATTAGAAGGTGTGTGGCTGTAATTGACAGCTTATACCTACTCCCACGGGTCGGAAATATTTCCCAACCACCTGGGGCAGCGAGGTAACAACAGAGAATTCTAAAATGTCAGACGGAACAGAAAGAAAAAACACCACATCGGTGCATAAACAGGGACAGTCCAGTCCAGTTTTTCTCGATTCCTGAAATATTCTCAATGATAGGCCATGTTCTTTTCTCTCTCTGTCTCTGTCTCTGTTTCCTTCTCTCTCTCTCTCTCTCTCTCTCTCTCTCTCTCTCTCTCTCTCTCTCTCTCTCTAACAAACACACACACACACACACACACACACACACAACACACAACACACAACACGCACGCACGCACGCACGCACGCACGCACGCACGCACGCACGCACGCACGCACGCACGCACGCACGCACACACACACACACACACACACACACACACACACACACACACACACACACACACTCTCTCTCTCTCTTTCTGGGAACTGTCTGATTATACTGTACATTTAGGACTTCATCCTTGTTGACTCAGTCAAATGACGGTCGGTCGGTTTGGTTTTTCACCCTGCGGTCCTTATATCCTCCAGCCCATGGTGTCATCCTGGTCCTCTCCAGTCCCACCCAGCTTAAGGAAATAGCCTGAAGGGACGTGCGACCTCATGACACTGCATGGCAGCTAACACTGGCGCGTTTCATATACTGTATGTGTACGTATGTGATTATTGAGATGTCCTGTATATAAGTGCAGAGTATACAGAGCAAAAGGTGTGGGCACGAGTGCAAGCACACACCACACAGACATACAGCACGCACACGCACACACACACACACACACACACACACACACACACACACACACACACACACACACACACACACACACACACACACACACACACACACTCGGAGAACAATGGACTACAGTGACAAAAGCAGGCATGTCTACACACGAACACACAAACACACACACGCACAAGCACGCTCACGCTTACAATATACAATATACCTGCATTTACTGTACCTCGTCTATTCAAGGTCTGCCATGCCTTTGCATTGCACTTGACCACACTGGGAGCTTGACCACACCAGTGTCCAGTCAGTCTGCGATCTTGTACATGAACTGTTAGATTAACAGGCCTGAATACTGTCAGTAAACTGTCCTCAGATCAATAAGCAAATTAAAAAGCCGCAACAGTGTCGAGTGAAATAACAGGTGGTACATGCCCCCCCCCCCCCCCCCATGCTGCAGACCTTTGCACATGTCACCGCTCTCACTAGGTAGTCTACTCTAGAATGTCTTCATTTATTCACACATTCATTGGGGTCAAGTTGAACGTTAGCCTCGTGAGCCCTCTCTAACATCTTGCCTGGCACACATAAAATCCTCAGGGGGGTTCATTTATTCATTTGTAACTCTGAGACAAATGCAACCAAACAGGTCCATTTGGTTACACGTGTATACTCTCAGAGATAAATTTGCACCAAGGATTTTACTGTGCGTAGCCTATGGTTGTGTCATCAATATAGAGGTACAGGAGAGACACGACTGTGTCGTTAAGAAAAGGCTCGTAAGAAAGAAGCCTCAGACGAGAGCAGGGCGTGTGCTGGAGTAGTTCAACGCACTTGAACGCAGCCTCAGCGCCAGCTTGTCCGTCAGCAGTATGATATTCAGTTATTCCCGACCGCTCTCTGACTGACCATGTCCAATATACTGAATTGTGTTTGACAGCGGTGTAGAAGTGTGACATCTTCCGTGCCATTGAATCAATTATGAAAATTATTCAGTTCAGTGGGCCTGTTATTAATTCTGGAATAATTATGGAAAAGCAGAAATAGGATGTCAAACAAAGTGACCCATGTGAGGCCCTAAGGGGAGCAGTCAAATATTTAACAGTGAATCCATGTCATGTAGCTTTGCCATCCACCAATGGCACTTAAGACTATTCAAACTGTTATGATTATTTGTCTCAATGTATATATACAGGTAAATGCTAAACACACACACGCACGTGTATGCACGCACGCATGTGTGTGCACGTACGCACGCACACGCACACGCGCGCGCACACACACACACACACACACACACACACACACACACACACACACACACACACACACACACACACACACACACACACACACACACACACACACACACACACACACCTGAGGCCAAACTCCAGCCCTGCAGCTCATGAAAATCTCACAGAATGTACATACAGAATGATTAATGATTGAACTGTACGTTACAACTAGGCCAATGCTGTAATTAACTAGTCTACCTGCAAGGGAACTGTGACAGGGGGAAATAAATATTCTAGCCAGATCAATATTCGGTATATCTACATGGAAATCCCCTGAATTAGGTTGCACTTGGGCTATAAGGTTATTATGAAATTAGAAGTACATTTTTATTTCAGAATTGTAAGCCTATTTGCGCCTCCTTATATGACATTGGAAACATACAATTACACAAAAATAAGCAGATTGACACACAAAGTGAACTGGCTAAATGATTAATCTAAATGCTAAACGGTGCTGGGTGGGACGGAATGTGCCTAACCCTTCTCAACACAAAACAGATTGGCGAGAGATTACATCATGAACTTCTGCAATGAATTAGCCAGATTAGGCCACTATGAAATTGGATTTAGGCAAGGCAGAGAGCGCTGGGGAGATGAAGGCTAGATTGATATAATTGATTTAAAATTGGATTATGCGACTTTTTTAATCATGTGCCCGAAATGTTCTTGGCCCCAAAATCTAATCTATACAATTTCATCAGAAAATGTGGTTCTCGTGGTTTTTCGACAAGCCTCAGCCAAAGTTGTGACCCTCCGCCTTGGAAAATGACATTAACTCATTTGGACCGGGAAAGCGTTTGTGTCATTTTAGATTTCTTTGGCTATTAAAAAAAAGCAGATATACAAGCTCATAGCACGGCACTATGAGCTTGTAGATCTGCTACAGGCCTGTACAATTTTGGGCTGTTAAAAAATAGCAGATATACAAGCTCATAGCGCCCGCGCAATGAGCTTGTAGATCTGCTATTTTTGAAAAATCATGATGATTTGTGCTTATCTTCGAATATATATTTTCAAAGAGAACATTTTTTACTCAAATCTTTGCTTCTGGGGGTCCCTGGCACATATAATTTTGGGGGGTCCTTGACATGAAAACGTTTGAAAACCACTGATATAACAACATACATTTCTTTATAAAACATTTATAGAATTGGCCTCAGGTCTTAATGGGCTAATGACGGTTTTAGATTGTTGTTGCAAATAGGCTATAGAGGCCTATGTCTTGTTTATTTTGTTTCTCTCTCTCTCTCTCTCTCTCTCTCTCTCTCTCTCTCTCTCTCTCTCTCTCTCTCTCTCTCTCTCTTTTACAATTACAAACGCAAGTCAAGTTGGTATTAAAGCAACACGCAGTCTGTCTTCAAATTATTAGCTTATAGTGGAGATGACAGCTTGACAATATTAATTGTAGGACACACACACACACACACACACACACACACACACACACACACACACACACACACACACAATTGTAGGACACACACAACACACACACACACACACACACACACACACACACACACACACACACACACACACACACACACACACACACACACACACAGTGTGTGTGCGTGCCTACTGTTTGTGGTTATTGATTGTCAATTAAAGTATTTACAGATTAGGTACAAAGAGACACAAATATTATATAAAAACGTCTGAGCCTTGAATTCAACCGCTGACAAACTGGGAAAAGCAATAGACACCATTTCTATAGTAGCCTAAACTACCACATGTTGCCATAAAAATAAGTTTTGTTGGATGAAATACGCCTGTAACACACACACACACACACACACACACACACACACACACACACACACACACACACACACACACACACACACACACACACACTCAGACCCACTTATCCAGAGATAATATCATCACTCTCAATCACGCTCATGAAAAGACAACTGTGACTCGTGGCGCATTTTAAAGTATGATGAGCTATTATAATAATTTCACATTGACTTTAACAAGAATGACAAATAATAATCTGATATAAATTGTTTGTATAATGGTTCCAATTTTCTTCAGCCTATTTGTCTTTTCTCTCACATAATAACATGGTCCACACTTTTAGTTTTTTTGTTTTTTTTTTACTTTTTCTATATCCATGATGTTTGTTTCTCTCATTTATAATTAATAGACTGCTATTGTTATTATTTACAATCTGCCAGAAGCCAAGGTCATTTACTGTGGAATGTAAACGAGCATCACAAGTTGATTCTACGTCCAAACAATGCTATTTGTATATGGTCCAGTATTATAGTGTAAACGTCAGAATTAATTGCGCAAAAAAATGAAAAAGGAAAAGGAAAGAGGAAAGCTCACAATTGTTTAACCACTTAAGCCATAATTCTTCTCACGACCAATAACGAAAATAGCCAATAGCCTTCAAGCTCACAGCGAAGTTGTTGTGAGTTTATAAATCTGCTATTTTCGCTATTTGCGTGTGATTTGAACATTTTGGGAAATGTGATCAAATTTGGAAAATATTCAAATTGGATTATGCGACTTTTTTAATCATGTGCCCGAAATATAGGGACGCCAGTGGCATTTTCCAACATTTCCGAACATTTTCCAAAATTGAGCACAAATTTGGGAAAATGCATCCAAATTGGTAGGCTATATAGGACGCCAGGGTTACCCTGCATTTTCCACAATTTCCGAACATTTTCCAACATTGATCACATTTCCCAAAATGTTTTTTTTTTAAGTGATAAATAGTCTAATGTCAACAGAGAAAAGTGACTGATCACAATCATAAAGCGATACTCACGTCGTATTGTTTCCCTGTGCGTCAACGATAAGTGCTGCGGGTTCACCTGCTTGCGACGGGACATGGTCCCAGACTTTACTCTGGCATCGATGCCCGGTGACCGGCACTTGGAGTCAGCGCGCACCGTGGTGTCGGTCCTGGATGCTTCCCCAAGGTTGACTCAACTTTTTCCCCTAAAAGAAAATCCGCCGCTAGCCAATTCGGATCGCTCTCGAGTCGCAGTTCGGATCGATGATGAGTGTGTGCGGGGGTTGCCTCTGGAAGGTCAAAGAGGTTGGGTCAGATTGACCCCGTTATGTCCAAGCCCGGGCGATCGGACTATTTCTTCAGGTGTAGCCTAGTATAGCAACACCTGGCTGGATCGATGAAGGTCAGCGATCAATACACACAGCTGTGTTTGTAAAGTGGTGTGTGTGTGTGTGTGTGTGTGTGAGGTGAACAGGTATGTGTGTGTGTGCTCATATGCGCGGCTTCTCCTCCCGAAGGAAACAATCCTGAGGAGGTGCTGCCCACCCCTGTAGCGACCACCGCGGTGACAGCTGAGGTACGGAGGAGTAAAAGCCGGTGATGATGGGGTAGGCTTGTTCCTGATCTACCTGCCTCCTTGTGTTGCTGTTTCCTTTTCCTGTTTTTTCCATAAAATGTAAATCTGATCGGCACGTGAGGAGGCAGTTGTTGTTGTTTATTCTCACACACACGCACACAATAAAAAAATCCCTACAGTCCTTCGATCGAATTCAGGCGTGCGTGAAGATGACCATTTGGCACCGATCAGTCCTCCTCCTCCTCCTTGCGCGTTTTGGCATTGGCACTGCCGAATGGCAACTTGGATCTGGAGGCGGTAGCCTCGTTGAGAGAGAGAGGGAGGGAGGGTGAGAGAGGTGGAGAGAGAGAGAGAGAGAGAGAGAGAGAGAGAGAGAGAGAGAGAGAGAGAGAGAGAGAGAGAGAGAGAGAGAGAGAGAGAGAGAGAGAGAGAGACGTGAAGACAACAGACAAGCAGACACCTCCTTCTCGTCCAACAAGCCGAGGTCCAATGCTTCCTATGATGTTCGAGGCTACTTCTTGTCTCGCAGCGATCGAGGGGCTCTGTTTGGGAGGACCCCCAAACAGTGTGTGTGTGTGTGTGTGTGTGTGTGTGTGTGTGTGTGTGTGTGTGTGTGTGTGTGTGTGTGTGTGTGTGTGTGTGTGTGTTCAAGTTCAAGTATATACGTTGCGTCCACCACGCCGAGAGAGAGGGGGGGGGTGAGAGAGACATCATCAGACATCTCTCAAGGCATGGGGGGGGGGCTCAACCAGGCGACCACCGTCACCGCAACGTCTCAGTTTCGGTTCCCAGGCAGTGGGAAATGTACACACATTTCTTACTTAAGTAAAGGTATCAATACTGCAATGCATAGAAATACTCTGTTACAAGTAAATGTCTGGAATTCATTTATTTAAGTAATAAATGTAGCCTACTTAAAGTACCAAAAGTATAAAGTAGGCTACTCATTATGCAGAATGTCCCATTTCACAAGTTTTCAAATGTATAAAATGTATAAGAATCTGACACGTCTGAGCTTGTAGATCAGCTATTTTCAAATGGCCGAAATGTATGCATGTTTTGTAATAATAATCAAAATGTATAAAGTAACTTGTAATTGAAGTTTTCAAATAATTGTAGTGGAGTAAAAATACAGTAGGCTATTTGCCTCTGAGGTGTAGTGGAGTAGAAGTAAAAGTATAGCCTACTGAAAACTGGAAAACCTCAAAAACTGTACTTAAGTATAGTACTTGAGTAAATGTACTTAATTACTTCACACCACTGCATACACCTGTGTCATTCGTCGCCTCTCTAACCTCCCTTTTCCTAACTGACATGTCTCTTTCCAACAGGCTACAGGCAGTAATAATAATATAGAACTTGAACTATAATAGTCTTTACAAAAAAAGAAAAAAAGAAAACACGCATCTGAAAGCTTGGCTCGTTTATTCTAATGACAAATAAAGTGATATAAATGTAATCTCCGTGTGCGGAGACAACCGAGAAACGAACACAGACACATGCATTCCGTGGCTTTCGAGGTGAATTTGGAGCTTTTCTTGATTCCGACGCACCGTTTATTTCAAGTCCCTTTTGTTTCAGTTATTATTGTGCTCGCAAGATTAACGGCCATCATAATTCTATTCTCTCTGATAAAATGCCAAGTCAAAATGGGTTGGTCTGTTGTTTGCATATTTGGCATGGAGGGAGGTTGATTGTTTTAAATAGGCTATAACACATAAAATAAAGGTGTCAGGTTATATATTAAAGCAGTAGAATCACACAAATACATGCTTTGCTAATTCACCCAGGTATCACAAAGTAAAAATGCATTCAACAATTATCTTAACTTCAACAAATACAAGTATTTTTGCAATGCTCCCTGTCAGCAAAATCATGGGAAAAAAATACCATTGTGCATAATTCGTGTAAATTAAAGGCAACCCAAATTTCCCCCATTTTACTGAATGTTTTTTTAAGGTGACACTGGCATTATGCATTGCTGTTGTTGCATTAAACTGCTACTTTCTTTTTCTTGTTGCGACTGTGAGGCAACAGCACCCTCTGTTGGCAGGGAAGGACACGTCACCAAACTAACTGGGCTTTGTGTGATAACATTTGTGAGACAATAGTGGGACTTGCAAATGAACAGTGGTGGAAAAAGTATTCACATTTTTTGCTTAAGTAAAAGTATCAATACTGCAATGTAGAAATACTCTGTTACAAGTAAAAGTCCGGAATTAAAAATGAGTAAAAGTACAAAAGTATTGGTAACAAAATGTACTAACAAGTACCAAAAGTAGAAAGTACTCATTATGCAGAATGTCCCGTTTCACACATTTTCAAATGTGTAAAATGTATACAAATCTTTAGAAAATAGCAGATTGGCTATTTTCAAATGGCCGAAATGTATAGCGGTTAATGTATGTTTTGTAATAATAATCAAAATCTACAAAGTAACTAACTAGTAACTAAAGTTTTCAAATAATTGTAGTGGAGTAAAAGTATAATATCTGCCTCTGAGATATAGTGGAGTAAAAGTACTGAAAATTGAAAATAGGCTACTCCTGTAAAGTAAAAATACCTCTAAATTGTACTTAAGTACAGTACTTGAGTAAATGTACTTAGTTACTTTACACCACTGCAAATGAACACCAACAACGAATAACAACAATTCCTTGTATATAAGTTTATGTATTTCTGGAATGGCAGGTTCCATTTAGACACTTTCAGAGTTAAATGCACACTCAGGATTCATTCTACTGTGTATGAACACCAATCAAAGTGCCTCCTTGAACAATAGAACACCAGATCCACTCACTGGCAATAAATGGCACTAATGGCTAAATATGGCACACATTATTCATTGCATTCGTTTAGATCAATGCATGCTCTTAACTGGCAAGTACCTCATGTGTATGCCTAATTTATTACTTCACCATCAATGTCCATTGTCCAACACTGAAAATAGGCAATCTACAAGCTTACAGTGCATTGCATCTGACATGTTGTTCGTTTAGATCAATGCATGCTCTTAACTGGCAAGTACCTCATGTGTATGCCTAATTTATTACTTCACCATCATTGTCCCACACTGAAAATAGGCATTCCACAAGCTCACAGTGCATTGCATCTGACATGCTGTGAGCTTGTAGATCAGCAATTTTTGGCACAAGACACACAAAGTATAAATAAGGCTTCATGCTGATGTGAGACATCACCTCTGAACGTGCCGTTGCCCCACTTGGCAGAGATTGAATTTTCCTATTAGAGCACACACACCGTTCCACACAACTGAATGTTGCAC
This sequence comes from Gymnoscopelus microlampas, assembly GCF_963454915.1. Lineage (NCBI taxonomy): Eukaryota > Metazoa > Chordata > Actinopteri > Myctophiformes > Myctophidae > Gymnoscopelus > Gymnoscopelus microlampas. The sequence continues at coordinate 15,259,060 of NC_139953.1, forward strand.
TGCCACTATTGCCACTATTTGACTGAAATACACTGGGTGGCAAAAACTAAACCCCAATAACCCTGGTTTAATGTCGATACTATTTCCTCTGGATAGGCAGAGAAGTAGTGCGTAGCTGGCCGTACAGTTTAGAGATTCCATCAATAAAATATGTTGGGCAATTTTAAGAGCATTAGAAGTTTGATTGCTTCAGGGCAGGCCTGGGGGACTTTCAGGACAGTAATTATTTATATAAATGAAATGTCATCTCAGCTCTGGCTCAACCAGACCTAACCTCTGTAGATTCAGGCATGGAAACAGTACACAGCACAACAGCTTTCTCGCAGACAACAAAAGTATGTTGTCAAGCATATTGCTTTGACTGGGGCACATAAATTCCACATGTGATATAACATGAAGTGTCTTTTTTTTCTTGTACCAGGGACCACAGGGCCACCGGCATCACAGATCCACTGAATGCCGGGAGGAAAACATTAGCTCATGTCAACGCAGACACACAAACACACACGCGCACACACACACACACACGCACGCACGCACACGCACACGCACACATGCACGCACACGCTCACTGTCCCCTGGCTCCAAGCAGCTCCTTGATCCTGACTCCAGGGCTCCTCAATAATACATCAATGTCTCCATTATAGCTTGTGCCTCTTGGCTCAGGGCAAAGGCAAAGGCAGTGTTAGTCGGGTAGCATGGCCCAACATAATATCACAAATACCACGCAGGTTGTGGACACAGGAAATGTTTTAAGTCCAAATTTGCCTCCAAGGAGACATGCCATTGTGCATTAAGAGCCATATCTGTGTAGAATAAAACACCAACACAAGGAGTGAACATCAGCTGAGATGAAAGTGCTGTCTGACCAGAAGGGAACTACAGTGCTTAAGCACTTAAGCCCTATTTTATACTTTGTCGTACAATGGCTTCACACAGCGAAAATAGCCGATCTACATTGAGCTTGTAGATCGGCTATGTTTGCTATATTTGGAACATTTTGGCCTATATTGACAATACCCAAAATAGGCAAGCCAGGTTGAAAGTGGTTAATAAGTACATAAGTCAATATAAGCAATTCATTAGGTGTGTTGTAAAATATCAGCGCATATGTGAATTGTTACAGTTACGTGTAATTATGTTACACAAAGAACTGTAGCATAACAGAGCCCAAGCTTGTGCAAAATATTTATCAAAGTAAATGTCATCAATACTTCAATGCAAACAAAAACAATGCTTGGTGTGTTTAACCAAACAAATAGTACATCTACAAGCTGGCAACGCTTCGCATCGACACGTGAGCTTGTACATGTATTTTGTAGATGTATCATTTTTTTTAATGTGTTTTTTAAAATATATATAATGACATGGCCAAAATAGGGACGCCCGGTGGAAAGTGGTTAAGACATTTCTGTTGAATTTGATTATCAGGGCAATCCACAAGGTGAAGAGTACAAACGCATCAAAGCAGCCATTTTGATGTGTTGATAAAGACAATGAAAGGTCCACTCCAGGACACCTCATGGTAATATGAATATTGCCCTGGGATTTGCTTATAGTCAGTGTTTCATTATGCAATGTTTAATATTAATAAAGAACGTACAAGTATATATTATTCATAAGCTGATTTACTGTGGTGACTGTGTGTGTGTGTGTGTGTGTGTGTGTGTGTGTGTGTGTGTGTGTGTGTGTGTGTGTGTGTGTAATGTAGTGTAGTGTAGACTTGAGTGATTGAGATGCTCCCTTGCTATGGGCAACACGGCATGGCTCTTACTTTTCTATGGGGAACATGCTGACAATTTCTTGCACAGTTAAAAGGATTTGTCCGAGCATGGCTTAATGTATAATGCATGCATGTTCCAAATGTTATTTGGGTTTGGTGACTGATGCAGTATAGTCTTTTCTTGGAGGTGAAACTGACAGAGAGAGAAAAGGGGGCACCTACAACTTTGAGACCAATGTTTGTGATCAGTCAATGTTTGTCACAAAGTGTTACTTCTTTTTTATATATAAAAAAAAATATATATATATATTGTTGCCTTTTTTTTGCCTTTATTTGATAGAAAGTGTTACTTCTTGTTTGTATCACCTTCCCATCTCTAAATAGGATTTCTCACATCAACCTGAAGACTCAAATCTAATTTAAAATCTAATTCTACGTCATCATCGCTGTGCCTTTCACTGTTTTGACCCGTTTCTATAGGGGTTATATCACTCCAATATCCCTAATGCACACGTCAAGACACTGGGGCATTTCTTGTAGCCACTTAACCACATGAGCCGTAGTGTCCCTTTTCTGGGGTGAACATCAAAAATAGCAGATCTCTTGTAGACCAGCTATTTTCCGGGAAGAGATTTGGAGCAGAGGTGAAAAAGATTGTGCATCTAGTATAGAGCCACAGGTACCTCGGTCAACTAAGTATAAAAAGGCTTATGAAACCCTATATACTTTGTCATACGAAGAATAGCTAAAATAGCCAATGTACAAGCAAAGTTTAGATAGGATGGATGGACAGCAATAATGCAGCAATAATGAAACACAGGTTAAAGTAAGATATAAGAATTTGATTTAAAATAAATAGATACATGAATAAACTTAGAGTCTGACCTTATAGCCACCTGCACTTGGTCTGACTTATAGTTAACATAAAGTATACTCTATCAAAAAAGAGAACATTGGTTGCTACAGACTGTCACTAGTAGAAAAGCATCACAACAAGAACATTCACTACAGATGCAGCTGGTGCTGAAATGCAGCATCTGACAAAATAGCGGAGATAGAGTGGGACTGCATGCACTACTGGCCGATCAAATACTGTATCTTAATGGATTCAAGCAGACGTCAAGCTCTTGTTCTGCTTTTGGAAAAGGAGGAATTCGGAGGCTCTGGGTTTATGCAGTTACAAATTAAGTTGTGGCAGCAGTGAGGAATATGACTGGCAATTTTGGAGTGACATCAAATACATGTTTTAGAAGACTGAATGTTGTAAAATATCTGGAGCATGCACTGTACATTTTGCAACAATGATACAAGATGGTTTCCAACCAACTAACAACACAGTTCATCGACAGGCGAGCAAGTCTGTATAACTGCACAGTACACAGTGCAAATATACAGTATTGTGTGATCACTACAGTCTTTGCAAACACCATCACTATTGACAATAATCAAATTATTGTGTGCGTTGTAACAGTTGTCCAAAACGTCTTTTTAGGAAAGGGGAAAATCTGATATCTGACCAAAGTGCATGTACAATATACTAGTGTTTTAGAGTAATCAGAGAAACACATGCATTGCATTTCCAGATTTACAGCCTTAACCAGGTCACTTGCAATATTCTGGTTTCTTGTGTGCATGCCCACATACTGTCACAATAGGCAAATGATGTTCTACACCCTCCCCTGGCAGCAACAGGACCGCATTGCACATGCATGGGAACCTGGCAATGGTACTATTCTGAGAAGATGAAAACGATTAAAAGTTCTTAAAAAAATGACAAAAGTATTATATTTATTCTTTGCACAATAATGTGTGTTTGTTGCATAGATATTTCATAATGGTTTAGAGATAGTGTGATTTAGGAACCTTCAAACGCAATTATTTTTCTTTTTGCTTTTTTTTATACCAAGTATAGACAGAAGTTGACAAGATTTTTTTATATATGGCTACAGGAACTTGGAATAGCTTGCTTTAAACAAATATGTTTTATTTACGTTCTCTTAATCTCTCAAGAACAGATTAGAAAAGCAGAGGTCGCTGTTTTTCATTTTCTGTGGGGTCTGGCTACGCGAGACTAACGTTCTCTTAATAATCCTGTTAGATTGCCTTTGTGAGTCATTAATGTCTAGGCTTGGGTTTTTTCAAATCAGCCTCACTGTACCATTATAATAGGCCGCTTTACGTTTTGGCCAATAACACTTGAACTGTACCCCCCCCCCCCTCTGGATTCTGCATCATAATGCAACTCCCCATAGTTTAAAACAGGGGTCTTCAACGGGGGGTCCCCTGGGGGGTTCTCAGAGTTACTACAGGGTGGCCGCCTAATCTTTATGTTTCCTTTCTTTTTACATTAAAGGTTTCATGACATCAAATTTCTATTTTTTTGGGGGGAGTTTTTAGGTTTTCTGACCCCAAAAACATTTACATTCAGTGGATTTTCTGTGGTTTTCTGAATAATTAGGCTCAGAAAAGTGCTGTGATTGGCCCGTGGACTTTGAAGTCACAGTCCATTAATCCTGCCCCCAGATCTACAAGCTCAAAACGCCTCGCACTGTGCAAGGCGTTTTGAGCTTGAGTGTGTTTTTTTGACAACTTCTCTAAACACTATTTTTAGTCCTGAATATCTGCCCCCGACTCTTGCACCAAAACTATGTAATGTGATATGTGAGGGTGCGGACTAGCCGACACCAATTCGGGACTCCTGGATTGCCGCCCTCCACTGCCTCCAAATGATGCAGGCACCAGAAATGTATTTGTTTACGCATTTTAACGTTAATAAATACCCCACTTCTGAAAACGTTCTGTTACTTTCCAAAATAGCCTCAGTGCTAGGACCATGAAGCATTTGTTTCAAAGCGATACATCTGGGGTTTTGTTTTTTAGATGAATTCTGGGAATCGCAGTTCTAACAGACAACAGAGCTACTAGTAGCGCCAAAAAGACCACTCAAAATGATGGTTATATAGTATAACTTTAATAACAGTATTGGATATGAAACAGGAGTATGCAGTGAAAATACAGTATCTGTCAAGCATCAGTGGACCATATCAAACATCAATGTGAAGACTTTCAAAGAGTTTTTCATTCAGTCATATTGACTTGTTTGTTCTGTGTTTGGGTTGTTTAATCATCTTTTGAGGTGTCTGTCATTGAACACAGCTTGTCATGTTTGTACCTTGTGACTACTTCAAAAGCTTTGACAGTGATTATTGTAGATATAAAAGAAACATCCAATATCTTACCATTTATCTGTCATGGAGGGATGAGAAGAGAAGCCTATTTCTCTCTCTCTCTCTCTCTCTCTCTCTCTCTCTCTCTCTCTCTCTCTCTGTAGCTGTATGATTGCAGAAGATTTATTAAATGTTCAGGATTGGTATGTGGGATTGTAGCCCTACTAATAATTTTGTGCGTAAATGTAAGCACACACACACACACACACACACACACACACAAACGCATGCACACACACGCACGCACGCACGCACGCACGCACGCACGCACGCACACACACACACACACACACACACACACACACACACACACACACGCTTGCATGTTACATACACATACATACATACATACATACATACATACATTCATTAATTCATTCATTCATTCATTCATTCATTCATTCATTCATTCATTCATTCATTCATACATACATACATACATACATACATACATACATACATACATACATATACATTACAAAAGAACACTCGTGCACGTGTCTAGAGTAGACCCCAGGTGCGGGTCAATGCCAGAAAAATATACAAAGTATTACAAAAAGTAACCTTCAAATGAGGAGTAAATGAGGAGTATATATATATATATATATATATATATATATATATCTAACTATATAAATGGCGAGCAACTTCCGTGCCCTCGGTGGTGACACCCCACAGCTCTGTTATCGACTAAACACAACACCGTCAGACCACATGTCGCCAACACTGTCGCCACGGCGGGCGGCCTGAATTTACGTTTCGCGTAGGGCACCTGCCATGCCTCACTACACCGTTCCCACCTCGCAACATAATTAATTCTACTCACCAAATGTCGGACAAAACGGAAGGGGAGGCAGCTTCGTACCGTTTACCGTGCGCACGACCTCATCACCACAACAGCAGCCAGCCGCTGCGGGGGTTTTTTCCTTTTTTTCCAAACTTTTTTTTTGGTCACCATTTTCTCCAGGCACCATTTCTGGTGTAACGTCGGGTGTTTCTTCTCACCAGCCAATCACCTTTCACGTTGCCACGTCCGTTGCCACGTCGCGCTGACGTACGCTAAACAAGCGCTGCCGTGCGCACAATGCAAACGAGCCCAAAGGCGCGCAAAAATAAGCCGACCATTGCTTAGACACAAAGTCAGACCTGGCAACGCAGCCTACGCCAATCATGTGTGAGAGATCTACAAGCTATGGGGCAGAGACGCCACCGTATCTTAGCAACAACTACAGCGCTCACTCTCATTGGTCGTGTCACGCTAAGAGCAGTCTCCAGACAATGGCATCGCAGACAGCTTGCTGTTACTGCTGTAGCCATCACAGGCAGTTGCAGCACGACGGACAGGGCGCTGTGATAGCTGCCATGTCGCTAACGCTAACCTGGTTGTCATGCCTGCAGCGGCTGTGCAATCACTTTGTCAACAATGCACGTTCGTGTGGTGAATGTCTATATTGCTGCTCAGTTCGTCCATTGTAGATGGTGTATGTTTGTGTGTGTCTTCTGGAGAACTATGTAGCTCCACAGCAACTTCAGTAACTAACGTAATGGCAGGACCGCCCCGTGCAATGCATGTTAGGCTGCATTATGGTCATGTAGTAATTTCAGATAATTTCGCTCCGATTACAGCAGTGTTTATCAACCCTTTCACGCCGCCCCCCCCCCCCCCCCCCCCAAATACACGTACTTGATCTGGGACCCCCCCCATTCTGTTTGACTCCGTTCCACAAGTAAATATTGTGAAAATAGCCGATCTACAAGCTCGAAACGCCTCACGTTGACATGCTTTGTAAGCTTGGAGATCGGCTATTTTCTACATGATTGCCTCTTTCTTACATTCTTTGCCAATGTGGCCCATGTTTTCATAGCATAGTTTATTGACTACTTCTGTTGCAGAAATGGCCATTTCCTTTACTTTCGGTTTTTAATTGTCTCCGCCAGGCCGAAAGGCATGGCGCAAGACTATGTTTCACCCCCTGTCCGTCCGTCTGTGATAGCTAATCTCTCACATCGTTGACTTGATCGCAGCAAAATAACAGCCCGATGTGGAGAGTCAGTGACAGCTGGATAAACGACGTAAAATGTGTCAAAAGGAGTCTGTACGGCTGTCGATAAATGAACACATGACGTCGGTGGGAGAGGAGATATTGTGTCTTTTGGACAAACAGCAGCGTGGTGCTGATGTTTGTTGTGTGAAGCAGCTTAATGTCAGAGTGTTTGTGTTGGAGCGCCTCAGTGCGGCTGCAGAGTTCATGTGCAACCTCTTCCAGAGAGACACAGAGACACTAGAAACTCTGCTGGGGAAAAAAAACACTGCTGGGCATTGACTTTCCTATGGACATTGATCTACACACTGCAGGTATATCTGCTACACACACAACATCAAACTACACACTGCAGGTATGATGCAGCGTTTGCATTACAGCCAGCATGCCAGCGTAGTTCCCATATGGTTTCAAGGTGGGCTAAACCATATGGACCCCATGTCAGCAATGTCAGCGGCATCCACTTCAGTCCCAACTGCGATGCCCATGCAGGCTATAAGTAGCTTCTACCTGGCCCTTAGGTGGGCCCCAACTAGCCATGTTTATGTGGGACCAAGGCGGGTCCTAACTGGGTTTGCCCATGCAGGCTTTAACTGGGTTCTACCTGGGCCCTAGGTGTACCCTAACCAACCACAGTGCAGTGCCCATCGCTCCAATTGTTGTGACGTCAGGGCTCTCAATACTGCACATTGGTGGAGGAGGAGGGGCCGCAGGGCGACCTCACACATCGCTGAACCAATGGTAGCCCACGGATGTTTCCTCTGTGGATTTACAATCTGCCCCTCTATGCCACATATCATCCGCACTACAGGGTCTTCACTGACCGAGCCACGGCCCCACTGACCCTCATGACGCTACGCCACTTAAACGTGCGGCAGCATGCGCTGGGTTGCCAGGTTTGCACAGCCTGCGCCAGAAACAAGCAACCACCTTCATGAAAAAAAAAAAAACACCAAAATGGTCCGCAATGTTCCAGGGGTGTCCCCGCGCGTCCCAACACTCCACAGGGGGTCAGTGGACCATCAGGGGGTCCGCGGACCCCCTGTGGACCCCCTGAAACATAACAAATATTATTTCTTCAAATTTTTTCCTTTTTCAAAAAAACTTTTCCACAGTTTCACTCCGGCGATTTGGGTCCCCCAATATACACACGGCCACGCTCGGCCCCGTGCGCGGCTGGGGTTGAGGGGGGCGTAGCCCCCCGAAACTCTAGTATATATATATATATATATATATATATATATATATATATATATATATATATATATATATATATATATACAAAAGCCCAGGGGCAATGATGGGATGGAGTGCAATGTGTTGTGAGCTTGTAGATCTGCTATTTTGACACATTTTTACAAATTCACTATCAAAAGCAGAGCTATTGATTTCCCTCCTCATTCTCCCAGCAAATCAAACCCACAAGTTCAAGCACTGAATCAAACAGTTAATTTACAAGCTTGTTTTAAAAGCAACGGCTGTGTAGGACAGTGGTTCTCAAACTTTTTCATGTCAAGGACCCCCAAAATGACACTTATTACCCCACGGACCCCCATTTGAAAAGATAAGCCAGGGACCCCAATAAGGTTTTTACGGCTCTCTAGCAGTGATTCTCAACCATTTTAATTTCAAGGACCCCCAGTTTAACATGCATTAGGCTACGGACCCCCATTTAATGGCATTTATACCTCTGGGACCCCAATTCATATTGTAAAATCAATGTTAATGTTAATTTAACTCTTGAGAGTGTACAAATGGAACCAAATGGACCCGTTATGGTTCCATTTGTACACTCTCAGAGTTACAGACCCATACAGGTCCATTTGGTTCCTGTCCATCATTTAGCTGGGGACCCCCTGGAACCCCCTCAAGTACCCCTGGGGGTCCCCGGACCCCACTTTGAGAACCAATGGTGTAGGAGATCTGTGCAATAATATTCATTGTAGGCTATTTGCTTTCTTTGTCAACTTGCTTCACTGTTTTATGCAGAAGTCACAGTACGTTAGTACCTGTAATCTCTCAAGAGAGATCCTGAAAAAAAAAAAAAAAACATTATATGTATATATATATATATTTGTTTTGTTTTAAGTGAATAGGTTCCCAGATGTATTGCTTGGTTAGCCTACTGTTATCAGACTAGGTCTACTGTGCGTCCTTTGTCTCCCTCTAGTGGATTAAAGCAATATCACAGCTTTTGCACAGTTTGTGCTCGTGATCATGACTCATGGATGATGGATGTGGATAATTATAATAAATAATTATTATAATAATGTAATAATAGTAATGATAATAATAATAATAAATGAAACATGTATAATAAAATTTAAAAATATTTCAATGAGTGTGGATTCTGGTTTGATATATGAGCACGGCAGAAAAAAATAAAGAAGTTATGCGTGACTTGCACGTACTTGACAGACGTACTGTTACGTCACGGACGTAGCGTGACGTTATCAAACATGGCGGTGCCCTTGTTACAATGGGTCCTGCTACTTAATACTTGCTAGCAAACTCATTCCGAATGATTCTAAAATTACTCGCAACTGTGAATATTCGGTCGACTACGCAGGAGGCTACATGTTAAAGGTAGGAACATGTTTTTATATCAGACGGGGAGTTGTTGCCAGAGGCGGACAGAATGGTAAATAGTGGCTTTGGCGGGTTGAAAAGTTCCTAGCATTAGCCCTAAGAAGAAGAAGACCTCCCCGAATGAGACGAGATTACTAGCTAGGAGACTCACGCTAAGGATAGGGCAGTGACGTCACTGTCAACCAGGAGTGTGCGTAGCATGGGGAGCGAGGCTACTCTTTCAACTAAGTATTTATTTACCACTGACGATTTTATTTTATTGTTTTTATTTTGTTTACCTGTCTGATCTGGTCTAGAGCCCGCCCTACTGTATCCGGTCATTTGTACAGTGGGTACAAACAGACATGTCCGTTCACGACGGAACGAACGGCCGGAAGTCCCATCCACTCCCATGTTAAAAAAAAAACGGAAACGAAACGCGTCCGTCTTTCCGTTTTTTTTTTTAACATGGGAGTGGATGGGACTTCCGGCCGTTCGTTCCGTCGTGAACGGACATGTCTGTTTGTACCCAGAGAGCTACATCATCATGCACTGTTTCTGTTTCCGTGTCCGCTCTGTTTAGACCTAGACCTGTCAGTGTCAGCAAACTTGCTACTTGGTCTATGATGGTGTGACTAAGTGGTTCTCAAACTTTTTCATGTCAAGGACCCCCAAATTGACACACCTTAGCCTGCGGACCCCCATTTGAAAATATATGCCAAGGAAGGACCCCCTTAAGAAAAGATTTTTACGACTCTAGCGGTGATTCTCATTTCTCAACAACTCTAATTTCTATCTCTGGGACCCCAATTTATATTGTAATGTTAATTTAACTATGAGACCCTTACGGGTCCATTTGGTTCCATTTGTACACTCTTGGCGTTACAGACCCATAAGGGTCCATTTGGTTCCTAACTACCGGTATCTATCATTTAGCTGGGGACCCTTGGACCCCACTTTGAGAACCACTGGTCTAAAGCATAGACTGTAAAATATCCTTTTGTACAGAACTGTGCTGTTAACAAAGTAATCAGTCAATCAATTTGAGCTCTACGGTTGTTGGCTCTGCAGCTGGGTGATATTGTCGGTACGACTAAGTATAAACGGATGTGACATCACGGACACATCCTTCGTGTGTGTGTGTGTGTGTGTGTGTGTGTGTGTGTGTGTGTGTGTGTGTGTGTGTGTGTGTGTGTGTGTGTGTGTGTGTGTGTGTGTGTGTGTGTGTGTGTGTGTGTGTGTGTGTGTGTGTGTGTGTGTGTGTGTGTGTGTGTTGTGAGAACCATGGTGGCGTGTAGCTACGAGCATCAATCAGGCGGCAACTTTGTCTTGTTGTTCCTAGTGATGATGTGACAGTGAGCCTGCTGCTGCGACGCTGCGTTATAGGTATAAGTACTGATCATTCACATTCGTGCACGTTCCAAAACAACCGAATGATCTCATGTCGTTGTGTTGTTGTTGATAGTATTGATGGATTAGCGCTCACACCAAGCTAACTTGTGCTACAGGTAGTTTAACGTTCAGGATGTCACTTTATTGAAGCAATTGTAAAGGTCTCGTTATAGGTAAAAGTGTAGTATGCATCAGCCTTTAGTCTAATTGAGCTAGATAACAGGCGATGTGTGTTATTTTGCATGTGTACACAGTACTGGCCTTTAACATTTAAATGAAGTGAAAGACAGTACTTTACTTGCTGCTGGTAAATAGTTTGAACACATGTTTAGCTTGGCCAGTTGGACACAGGCTGTGTTCCCTGTATGCTGATGGGCTCTAAACTGGGTTATTGTTATTCCACCAAATCTGTACCTTTATCTGTATGTTGGTTTAATCGTTACTGTGGTGCTGCCATATGGCAACTGAATTAACCTCTGGTGTCCGGATTAGTAAAGGTCTGTCTGTCTACAGTATAGAGGACACACATCATCCGCCTCTTGGATCGGAAACATAGTTATTGTCAAAAAAGACCTGACCATGTGATAAAAAGTTGCTATATATAACTTCTGTCTTTTCGGTGCTGGATGCATGTTACAAATATCTTATCCTGTGTGCATGAACAAGGCTACATACACTATGTGCAGTCTGTTGAGACCACTGAGCTGCACTAGTGTGTCTGTCAACATTATAACAATAAAACTTAGTTTGTTGAAAGAATGACGTTCCCTGAAGCCATCACACCCATACCGGTCTGGGAAGAACCACAGAGTTCAGGGGAAGATGAGGAAGGAATCAGGATATGTTACCTTGCATTTATGCCATTTTGTATTGGGCTCACACACCTTATGTTTTGCTTTTGAAATAATGTGTTTGCAAGAAAATATAACGGCTGCCCCATCTAATAACCTGTTACTAACCCATGTACTGTGAGTATTAGACACTGAAGGTCAGTTTATTCTTTGTGTGACTAGTGTCGTCTGTGCATTGGCATGGCGAAAGTGACGTCAAAACGGCAAATGTGTCAGGTTGGAGCTTCCCAGATGGTGTTGCATAAATGTGGACAAATTAGTGGTTGCAGACATCTTCATAACATGTGAATTGCTTACTCTGATTGGTTGGGTGGACGAATTAAGCTCCATTTAATACCACACAATTACATTCACTTTGTCTGGGTAGCTCAGTCGGTTGAGCACTCGCCATTTCGACCTCACGGTCATGGGTTCGATTCCCTGGCACCGCCAACTCAGTGTATGAGTAGCACGGCTTGGGTGCGGGCGTGCGGCAAGTCGTGCGGTAAGTACTGGGAGCTGATGGTAGGTGTTGCGCTCCACCTCAGCAATCCATCTCCCAGGGCTCGAGCGCTTTGAGAAACGGGGATAGACTCCTGCGCTCTGGCTGATACCGACAATAAGCTTCTCCGTCCTACTTACTTACTTTCTTACATTCACTTCCTCCTTGTTTACATTTTGTGATGACACTGTCCCAGGCAGTCTGAACGGTTCACAAAACTCAGAAAGTCGTGCGACCTGCCGATCAGCACTTGTTGCTCAAAGCACAATCTGGCCTTATCTTAATACTCCTCTGAGGTGTTAAGAGGTGCTCTCCAATGCTTTGTAAACACTTTCAACCTGTCATCCCTATTCTGGGCATGTCATTATAGTCGAAATATAGTTGCGTTCAAAAATAGTTTGTGATATTGTAGATTGGCTGTGTTCACTATTCATTGTACAACAAAGTATTTAGGGCTTAGTTGTTGTTATCTAAATGTGTTTTGTTTATTTTTTTTATCTGTTAGTCTAGTGCAGCCGGCCCGTCCGTCGTTGCCTCTCCACAACCAATGAAGGACTACAAGGAGAACTCGTCTTTATCTGGACAGACGTTTCTAGAGCACATCAAGCCATGCTGGTACTGGGACAAGAAGGACCTGGCCCACACCCCGTCCCAGTCCGAGGGCTTGGACCCGGGCACAGAGGCTCGTTACCGGAGAGAGGGGGCCCGTTTCATTTTTGACGTGGGGACCCGACTTGGCCTGTAAGTTATCCATAACCACTTTCAACCTGCCGTCCCTATTTTGGGCTTGTCATTATTGTAAAAAAGAAAAAGAGTAGTAGATGTAAAAGCTCACAATGCGTTGCAATGGGACACATTGTGAGCTTGTGGAAATGCTATTTCCACAATTTCTGAAATAGGGTTTTGGTGGTTCATTCAGACGTTTACCAAATACAAGCAGCTAGAATTGCTAGTTAATGTAATTGATAATCAGAAGAAATCAGAGGTGCTGACTTATAATGCTGCTTTTGTAAAATTCCTGACTTTATCTCTAGACACTATGATACACTGGCCACTGGAATCATCTACTTTCATCGCTTCTACATGTTCCATTCCTTCAAGCAATTCCCCAGATATGTACGTTATCTATGTTGACCTTCTTTGACTGTTTCTTTAATTAGTTTTATTAATTGCCGTTAAAGGGGAATTTTGGACTAAGGTTCTTACCTTTTCTATGATGTTATGATATCTTAGGATGAATGGTACAGTAGAAAAATGTCATAACTCCATCCCGGGCCCGCCACAGCTTAAGACGTGCAACCAAACTATGCAAAAAAAAAACAACTAAAAAACTAAGTCTCACTAGACGAGATTGAAATCTCGAGATTTCGATCTCGTCCAGCAAGACTTCTTTTTTTTTTTTGACAGTGTTGTGTCACAAAAAAAAAAAAAAAAGCTATTAAAATACGCGATCTGGTGCACGTTTTAAGCTGTGGCGGACCCGGAATGGAGTTAAGAAATGTTTCTACTGTACCATTCATCCTAAGATATCATAACGTCATAGAAAAGGTAAGAAAACTTTAGTCCAAAATTCTCCTTTAAGTAAGTAGTCTTATTTAGTTAAGCAGTGTAGCTGCACTTTACAAAGTGATTTTTGATGTGTGTATGTACTGTATTTGACATGTTTGATGAACCATATGATTTGTACCACCAACAGGTGACAGGTGCGTGCTGCCTCTTCCTGGCAGGGAAAGTGGAGGAGACCCCAAAGAAATGTAAAGACATCATCAAAACGGCTCGGAGCTTACTGAACGACGTACAGTTCGCTCAGTTTGGAGACGACCCAAAGGTCTAGTCTCTCTTTTATCAGTCTCTTTCTACAAACCTGAGATACTTTTTAGAGAAGGAGATTTCAGATGTTAACCACTTAAACCCTATATACTTTGTTGCTTCGTTCATTAGGTGTTGAAGAAGAGGGGTAAACATGTCGCACAGTCCAGCTCCATATGCATTTCTCTTTAATTGCCAACATTTCGGCAATTCGTCCGAGACTTGTCTGATCTTGAAGAAGGCTGGACAATACAAGTCATATACTGTACTTTTGCAGAGAACATTTTATATGGAACAGAATATAAGATACTTTACAATGAACACGTTTAATTCTATACAATGAACCCACTTGCTGCTTTTTATGGCCTCAAATTGTTCCATAAGGCATATTGAAGAGCAAGAGTCAGCCCACTTACCAACTGCATGACTTTGCAGCAATGTCCAGAGTCGACGCAAAATATTGATATTAGATGAGTTTATGAATAATTACTGTTTGCAATAAGGAACAAAATAAGAATTGCAAAAACTCCTGTGGTTCAGCTATTAATAAGTAAGCCACAAATAGACCTCTTTGGGTGTGGGTGTTTTCTGGAAGCATGGTTATAGTTTAGAAATTTCCCTTATGTTTTCACACCTAGTTATAGTTTTTAATTTAGCTTAATTAACCATTTCAACATGTTATCCCTATTTTGGGCATGTCATTACACACAATAATTGTCAAAAATATGGAAAATAGCAGAACTACTAGCTCACAGCGCATTGCATTGCGAAGCGCTGTGAGCTTGTAGATGGTCTATTTTCACTATACATCGTAGACAATATTAGGTGTATGAGTTGCCTATACATCGTACACTAAAAGTAGGTGTATAAGTTGCCTGTTTTCCCGTGTCAGCAGGAAGAAGTGATGGTGTTGGAAAGGATCCTGCTGCAGACCATCAAGTTTGACCTGCAGGTGGAGCACCCGTACATGTTCTTGCTGCGCTACGTCAAGCAGCTCAAAGGTACAGGCCTCAAAGCCATGGCTCTGTGGAGTTTATTATTGAGAGTTGGTACAATGTATTAATCTTTGCCATTTACTGTTCAAGGTGACAAGAATAAAGTACAGAAAGTACTACAGATGGCATGGACCTTTGTCAATGACAGGTGAGCCACAGGCGTGGGACCTTTTTTGTGTCTTTCTCTCTCTCTCTCTCTCTCTCTCTCTCTCTCTCTCTCTCTCTCTCTCTCTCTCTCTCTCTCTCTCTCTCTCTCTCTCTCTCTCTCTCTCTCTCTCTCTCTCTCTCTCTCTCTCTCTCTCTCTCTCTCTCTCTCTCTCTCTCTCTCTCTCTCTCTCTCTCTCTCTCTCTCTCTCTCTCTCTCTCTCTCTCTCTCTCTCTCTCTCTCTCTCTCTCTCTCTCTCTCTCTCTCTCTCTCTCTCTCTCTCTCGTACACAAAAACACATCTCTCTCTCTTTACATGTCTTTCTCTCACTCATACTATTTAATCAGGCTCACATTCTTAATTACACCATTCTACCATGCTAGTAGACTCAGTTGTGTAGCTGTCAAACCTATTTCAAATTAAACTCACTTAATCATTTACAATAAATTCAAGAGCTTGCTTTGTTTGAATGGAGATGTTGTATAACACAGTGCATTATTTAATATTTATTCTAACTACACTATTGCTGTGGTGAAACATGTCCTTTTTCCAATTATGATGTCTCATGCATGCATATTGTGTTATTTAAGTGTTTGCTTGTTTATGTATCCATGAGTCAGTCATAAAACTTGCGTGAGTGATTTTTTTTAACATAACGGACAGTGTGGATTTAGAAGCATGTCCTAAAATAGCCAAGCCGCCTAAAGCCTTGCATCCGCTACACTTGTAGATTGTGAGCTTGTAGATTTGTTATTTCTAGGCCACTACTGTCGTACGCCAGAAGTATCGGTCTTAACGGCGTGCATGGAGGAACTGCATGGTTCATTGCCTTTAATTTGGGGTGTCTTGTGTATTTCACAGCATCTAGTGGACAAATAGGCAATACATGTATGCATACATACAGCCTCAGTACAATAGTTTTGCATGGCTTCACAGCTCAACTAGTAAGAATGTGAATGTACTGTCTCTAACGCTACTGCTAAGCACTTAGATTAATGGTATGAAAGATGCTATGTGACATTACTATGTTGCTCAATACTTAGTCTACTTATATTGTAAAACAATTGTTATCAAAGCACTATATACACTACTGTAGAAAACATGTTGTTGTCAGACTACTATATCTATATGCATACTGTCATCATCCAAAATATGTCCAAGGCTTGATCCAAATAAACCAAATGTTTTTTGGGCCTTTTTTTTTTGCCCCCTTTTCTCCCCAATTTAGACGTTATGCCAATTGATTCCTCCCCACACACTTTTACACTTTTCCGTGTTGTCACTCACTGCTGTTGTATCCTACTGACTCACCTGCCAGTGAGGAGCCCCCACCGGGAGGACGTAGAGCCTTTATCCTACTCCTCCCGCCCATCACTCCCTGCTGACAGGTGCCGCTCCAGCCCGTAGGATTACTTTTATATATTTATTGTGTTTGTGTAGTAGACGCTCGACAAAGCCGCATGCACCACTTTACCACTGTGCCTCCCGAGCGCCTCAATAATGGAGTAAATAAACCAAATGTTAAATTGATCGTAGCCATGTTGTCTCTGCCCCTTCCTCTTCGGCAGCCTGTGCACCATGCTGTCCCTGCAGTGGGAGCCAGAGATCATAGCCGTGGCCGTCATGTACCTGGCCGGACGCCTCTGCAAGTTTGACATCCAGGAGTGGACGGCCAAGCAGTCGTCTCGTCGCTGGTGGGAACAGTTTGTCCAAGATGTCCCAGTGGAGCTCCTGGAAGGTATTCCTTGGACATTTGACGTATATGGACGCTTTCAGGCTGTAAACAAATAACACTGCTGTTCTGAACGGTCCAACCTTTTTGAACTTCCTGTTTGTAAGCATTGCCCTGGGAAAACGTAAACCAAGGGTTCTCAAACTTTAATTTCAAGGACTCATAGGTTGGTATGTATGATTAGGTGGACTAACATAACTCTGAGAGTTACAGATCTGTAAAGGTCCAGTCAGTTCCTAACTATCATCAATTTAACTGGTGACCAACTGGATCCCCCTCTCGGACCCCTGGCACGTTGTGAGCTTGTAGATCTGCTTCTTTTGAAAAGAGAAGAGAAGATTTTTTTTTTTAAATCTTGACAAATCTTCTCTTGTAGGAGGGTCCCTGACATAAACAGGGGTCTATGGCCAAATACATGTAGATTTGGGGATCCTTCACATGAAAATGTTTGAGAACCACACTGTGGTAAACGGCTTACATAATGTTGATAGGGTTTTCACAAGTCTCTTTGCAACAACAGAGAAATGGAGAAACTGCCTTAAAAATATTGTCTTCTCTTTTAAATTAGTTTTTTTTAAGGTATTTTCTTTTTTATTGGAAAGTACAGCAGAGATAGATGGTAGTGTAGAGAAAGTGAATCCCACGAGACACAGCTCATGAGTTGGATGTTCCGATTAAGTCTTTTCTATATGGTACTGTACATGATGCTTTCATTCATACAACACGGTCCCATGGCCCAAAATGGCACATATTGTAGATCTGCTATCTTCAAGCTTGTAGCAATTTTCAGCACGTGACGGTGACGCACGTGGAAGTATAGATCAGGCTTAAGGATCCCTTTCGAAGTGCATTTTCTATGAGGGTGACTGAGACCAAAGAAACGCTGTTCTTCTGCTATGGCACTGGCATGATCTTCAAAATTTTAACACCTGCTGTACCATGTGTTTGCCTGCATCTGATTTGAGAAGACACTGGTCGTTTTCCTAAGCAGCGGTTTCACTGTGATGTCACTGAACATTTCGCTCCATTATGTTTCGTTTATAGCTCTTTTAACAAGCAGACGTGTTGCAGTCAGATGTGTATTTCAAGACCCCTTTTAGAATAAATGAAAGAGCAGGAAAAGTCCTTAAAATGGAAAGAACGGAATGTAAAAAGAAAGACGAATAAAAGTCAAAATGTGACACCAATTTGTCCAATGTGGGTCCTGATGAAAAATAACACATTTTCCGCTTTGATTTGTAGACACAGCCAGTCTGATTAAGGTGACTTTTCTTGTGTGTGTGTCCAGATATCTGCCATCAGATTCTGGATCTGTACTCCCAGGGCAATAAACCCATCCCACAGCAGATCCAGGAGAAGGAGAGGGCCTCCTCCACACCCCAGCCCCCAGCTCTTCCTCCTCCTCCGGCCCCACTAAGCCTGCCCCAGGCCTCCAACCCACCTCCCCCTCCACCAAAGAAGACCTCACCCCTGGGCAGCAGCCCCGCACGCTCGCTCAAACGGCCACATGTGAGTATGCACACATCGCAGCAGTTTTCATTGCACATGTACAAGCTTGACTTTATTAACTATTATTAATTATTTTTCTGGACCCAATATTATAATTGAAAGGCTGATTTTAATGTTTCCCCCCTCCAATTAACCCATACTACTGCTCAATATGTTTAAAAGTTACTCTTAATTGATTGACTTAATTGATTTGTCTTCTCGTTTCAGGGGTCCCCGAAAGATGAACCAAAGCCTCCAGGTAAGTTGTATTTAACTGCAGGCAGCTTATGCTGCATTCTGTTGCTTCAAAGTTTGATGTCTCAGTTTAGTTTGATTTCTGAAGTTTGCACACTTTTATCAAAATGCTGCCAAGAATGATTAATTTAGCAACTTAACAATGCCAATTTTGGAAAAGGCAACATGAGTGTTCCTGGAAGCAGTGACCGAAACCAATTTCTTGCCAAGAGTTTGCCGGGATTTGTTTTATTTGGTCCATCTCCTCTCCAGTAAATTCTGACACTATAAACATGCACAAGTCTACCGCTCTGTTCTACAAATGGATACTCCGTCGCGGGAGGGAGTCGCTGGCCAAAAAGAACAGATTTACAAGCTGATCCGTTCTTTTTGGCGAGCAACACCGTCGTCCCACAGAGTATACATTTGGCTTAAAGCTTTCTCATCTCACTGATTGGTCTCATTTTGACCTGACAGAACAAGTTGGCTCGAAGATCCCTCGCCTGGAGAGTCCCATGCCCCCATTGCCTACATCCCAGCCTCCCCCTGGTGAGTTTATCTTTAGTTGTCTGCTTTGAACAGCATCTCCCCCTCTCTCGTTTTAAGAGAAACAGAGCTGCATGGAAGGCTGAAAAACGTGTCCGCTTAGATATAAACAAGTAAATGCAATTAACCACTTAAGGCTTACCATCATATGACAAAAATCGTTGATCTGCAAGCTCACAACACATGATCGACGCATTGTGAGCTTGGGGGGGATCTGCTATTTCTGCTGCGAGACACCCACTACGATGTTGTGGAAATTAAGCATATAGGCCCAGACTCATTTTGAGAATCTTTGCCGGTGACAACATGCCCAAAGTAGGGACGGCAATGTTAATGTGGTTAATGGCATCCTCTTGATAACCTGCTGTCTTTGTGTGTGAATGGGCCCCCTCGCCAGGAACTGCAGATTAGGGAGATTAGGGCTTTTCAGCCCTCTCAGACTCTGCTTACACAACCAGCAAGAAGTCTGGACGTTGGACTTTCTGACACATGCACACTCCTTCTCTAATGACCAGTGTTGGACAGAGAACTCCACCCCAGTACTTGAGTCAAAGTATAGATACTGTTGGTCGAATATTATATATAACTACAAGTGAAAGTTGCTCAGTCAAATTTATACTTGAGATAAAGTACTGGGGTATTATTTTTTTTTTACAATTACTTGGATATTCAAAAGTACATTATTTTAAAAATACTTAACCATTCTGAAGTACAAAATACAAATTACTAAATACATTTTCTTTTTAATATCAATGCATTGCTATATTAAAAACTTAAAAAATATATATTATATATAATATTGAAAATAACAAATCTACAAGCTGCTATTTTGCACTATAATTGAAATAGGACCAGTAAGTTTATTCATGTACTTCGTCCCTTGCTAGAAATGCAGTGGGGTCCATGGTACATTATTTGTCATAAGTATCCAGAAATACAAATACTCAAGTAAAGTACAGATACTTAAACAATGTAATGGAAGTATACCACTGCTAATGACTCCCAGACAATCTCATTAGTGTCATCACTTGAGCCTGATAATGAGACCTCCGTGGCCACTAGCAGGCACTCTCACTCCAGTGTCACGCATGCTGTGTGCATGAATAGAGGCGTTACTATTGTCAGTTGTTCGTTGTCTTTATTCCCATGGCGTTTGATCTGTTTTCTACCGACATCTGTGAACGCTGCTTCTTCTTCCTTGGGCACTGTTGTTTAATGATGGCGACTAGTTGATTTGTTTTGCTGAGCTTATTTGATTAATAAGTCACTTGTCTGGTGTCTGTGGGAGATGATGACATTAAATATGTCTCCTCCATGAACCACTGTGTCTTAACACAGTGGTTCCCAAACCTTTTCAGCTTGAGAGACCCAGAAGAGAAATTCGGTGTCTCACATAAGCCCTATTTCAAAAACATTGAAAATAGCCGATCTACAAGCTCACAACGCGATGCTATGCGTTGCGTTGTGAGCTTGTAGATCTGCTATTTTCACTATTTCTTAAAAGGTTTTTAAATGTATGGATATAAAAAAATTAAGTGGGTATTTACTCGCCACCCTAAAATAAATCCCGACCCATTGTCTGGGGAACACTTGTCTAACACACGCTCTCTCTCTCTGTCTGTCTGTCTCCTCTTCCTCTCGCTCATCAGATCGCAAAGCTCCCCAGCCGGCTCCGCCCGCAGAGGCCGAACTGGGCGTCGAGTCGGCCCCGCCTCCCCCACACGCCCCTCCACCTCACCAGCCCCCTCCCCTCCCCCACCGCCCTCCTCCGCCCCCGCCCTCCAACTACGTCCTGCCCACCATGTCAACCACCAGCTCCTACATGTCCGGGGAGGGCTTCCAGAGCCTCCAGTCCCTGATGAAGACGGAGGGCCCGTCGTACGCCCCCATGCCACCCAGCTACGCGCCCCCGATGCCGCCCTACCACCCCCACGCTTACCCGCCGCCCGCCGCACCGCCCCCGGGCCCTCCGCCCCCTCAATCCTCTTACCCTCCGCCCAGCATGGCCCCCGGCTACCCGCCGCCAGGCTACAACCTGAACCACAACTACCCTCCTCCCGGTCACGGGCCTCCTCCGGGTATGGGTCTTCCCGCTGGGTATCCCCCTCCACCCCCCGTGCCCCCAGGACAGTCGCAGGTGCCCCTGCCTCCTCCCCCCGGCATGCAAATGAACCGCAGTGGCTGGATGAGATGAAAATGAAGGTCGGAGAACAAGACGGAAAGGAAGTGAAGCGAAGCTCGAGAGCAGCCTCCAAACCGAGGCTGGTGCAGAAACACAACTGAGGATCTTAATGCTCCCCGCGGACCCAAAACAACTTGGATGACATGAACTGGTGTTGTCCTGGTACAAACATGGGAGAGATTGCTCAACTCTAGAATTGCTTGAAGGCCTGTCTTAACTAGTAGGAAAACTGAAGTGTGGACAGTATTGTTAGGAGAACCAGAACGTGGCGGTACTTGTGTGCAGTGACAAATTTTCAGTATATAGCGGCTAGTTCACGGTACAACGCCTACATGATACTCCCACTTCTGGTATGCAGTAACAACACTGTCTACTGACTGCTTTTCTTTCTGGTAAACCTGAAATCCATGCACTAAAATGCATCGAACATTTTGTCACTGTACTTTCATTTCGGCCCAGTGGACATCTGTCAAGTCACTCATTAATAAAGTATACCCCGATTAGGAGGGGCTACATTTGTTTTTCTTTTTCTTTTAGTTTTTTTTTCTTTTAGTTTTACTTTTTACATTACATGCTTACCCTCCATTTTCAATGGAGAGTAAAACCCTTTGCTATTTCAAGTTCTATTGTGTTGTTTTGACCATGTCCTTGCAGCAGTTTACCTGGAATCCTGGCCATCTGACGGTCTCTTGTCCACAGAGACTTTGCTGTTTGTTCCTCATTCCCACAGCTTTGTTGTCTATATCAGGCTGTGATAAATTCCCAAGATGGTGGAACATATATATATTAAAAGAAGAACTTGCTGTATATGGTCTTATTCATAGTTGTGTTACTTTAATTCTGTGAAAAGGGTTTACAGTCATGTTAACACGTTTTGAGTGAATCTGCACTGCAGATAGTATTATGTTCCCAAACCAGAAAACTGTAGTCAACCACCCACGTCTATAACACTGGACAAGTCCAAGGTATATTTGTACATATCTGGTATGAGGATCTTTATGGAGAGTTTATATACGTATGTGCCTTACCAAGGCTTTTCTTTAACAGATGATTATAACCCTGCACACAACTTTGTTTTTGTGTTTTAAGTGGCCCTTGGGAAAATAAAGACCTGCTTTTCCTACTTTGAATCGAGTCATCTGTGTGTGCGAAAGATTGGACATATTTAGATTTGTCAGTTTTTTTTAGGTGCCCTCCTACTTCTGCCTACCATAGACGCCCCATTTCTGTTGCATATACACCAGGGATACTCAAATAGCTGAACCTGTGGGCCACATTAGCAAAATGGCAAGGGGCCAGTTGGTCAAATGACAACATTAAAGGGGAAGTTCACCCCCCCCCCCCAAAAAAAAAATCTTTCAATTAGTCACCCCATGGATCACGTTAATTTGTTCATTTGAGTAAAAATCTCAAGGATGCATGTCCACAGTAAGGTGGATTTTTTAAATTGTGAATCAAGTGTATAGGTTAAAGTATGAAGGAACTGCAAGGTGCCAAAGTTTTCAGATTTAAGTTTTAAAAGTTAAATATCTCAAAAACTACAGACAGTGGTGAACAACAATTGTTAGAGTAATTTGATGAATAATGCAAATGCAAATGGCCAATCAAAATCCTTCTGTATTGTCAGGGCATCTGTATAGGCTACCACCATGTGTTTACAGAAGGTCATCATTCATCCTGCTCACATCATTAGTTATCATTCTTGGTAACTCGTCATTAGATGTGCCAATTCATTGTTATGAGTCCTAACACAGCTTTCAAATATCACTTAATATGTGACACAGATGAGTTTGATTGCTTGCATGCAATAGCTACTTCTGTTGATGCACATTTCTCATCATTTCATTTTGCTTGACTCCATTATTCTTACAGATCGTTTTAGTAGGAACAAGTCAATAGGCTACAGCTGAAGAAATATTGTGTTAGGTTATTACAAAATATACACCTTATGTATCTCTCAAGCACACTGCACACATACTATAGGCTGTAGGCTAATAGCAAACACAAATAGGTCTAAATTAATGAAATAATTGTACATGATAAATAAAAACGAAATAATGTTCCTACATTTCAGTGCAATGAAAACCCTATCTAATTCAAAGTATTTTATAAATTGCCATCATTTTGGTCTGCTGCCACGGATAGGAGCTCGGTTATTATTCCATCAAGAAATAAAAATATATAATAAACAAAGCATGCACACCCAGATCCAAGCGATCAAATGCACAGCAACATCCTATGGTTGAACCACAATGAAATTAAAATATGCAGTCAGCATGTGGTGAATATTCTGTGTTGCTCAGTGCGCAACCATCTTTCCCATGAACAGCTTTGTCTAGTCCAAAGCCCATTATAGTGTCAAAGACAGTCCAAAGTACTACTACATCTTCAAATATCTCCCCTGTTCAAGGGAGAGGCTATATAATAGTGGTTTGGCCTTAGGTGTCCCTTACCATGCGGGAGACTGGGGTTCCAATCCAGTCCGGTACATTCAGAAATTTCCTAAAAGAGCCGATCTACAATCTGCACTGTATGACATAATTCACATACTCCATTCATTATAACACAGAGATGTTATTAATAGCAGTTGATTGGTAGTACTTTGTAGAGTAAAACATTTTTTTCACCATTGTGTCACTACCGAAACGAAAGTTTGTCACTACCGAAACGAAAGTTAAATCCGAAAAAAGCACTAAGTGTGGAGGCCAAAATCGTCCCCCCAAAAACCTGTTAGGAGTACGTTTCAGGCAATTTAGAGTTGATTGGTAGTACTTTGTAGTGACTTTTTTTGGTCCCTGACATTCATCTAGCTCTGGACTTAGTACATTTATTTTTTCACCATTGTGTGGAGGGAAGTGTGGAGGCCAAAATCGTCTCCCCAAAAACCTGTTAGGAGCACGTTTCAGGCAATTTAGAGTTGATTGGTAGTACTTTGTAGAGTAAAACATTTTTTTCACCATTGTGTCACTACCGAAGCGAAAGTTTGTCACTACCGAAACAAAAGTTAAATCCGAAAAAAGCACCAAGTGTGGAGGCCAAAATCGTCCCCCCAAAAACCTGTTAGGAGTACGTTTCAGGAAATTTAGAGTTGATTGGTAGTACTTTGTAGAGTACTTTTTTTTTTCACCATTATGTCACTACCGAAACGAAAGTTTGTCACTACCGAAACGAAAGTTAAATCCGAAAAAAGCACTAAGTGTGGAGGCCAAAATCGTCCCCCCAAAAACCTGTTAGGAGTACGTTTCAGGCAATTTAGAGTTGATTGGTAGTACTTTGTAGTGACTTTTTTTGGTCCCTGACATTCATCTAGCTCTGGACTTAGTACATTTATTTTTTCACCATTGTGTGGAGGGAAGTGTGGAGGCCAAAATCGTCCCCCCAAAACCTGTTAGGAGTACGTTTCAGGCAATTTAGAGTTGATTGGTAGTACTTTGTAGAGTACATTTTTTTTTTACCATTGTGTCACTACCGAAACGAAAGTTTGTCACTACCGAAACGAAAGTTAAATCCGAAAAAAGCACTAAGTGTGGAGGCTAAAAACGTCCCCCCAAAAACCTGTTAGGAGTACGTTTCAGGCAATTTAGAGTTGATTGGTAGTACTTTGTAGAGTAAAAACATTTTTTCACCATTATGTCACTACCGAAACGAAAGTTTGTCACTACCGAAACGAAAGTTAAATCCGAAAAAAGCACCAAGTGTGGAGGCCAAAATCGTCCCCCAAAAAACCTGTTAGGAGTACGTTTCAGACAATTTAGAGTTGATTGGTTGTACTTTGTAGAGTACTTTTTTTTTTCACCATTGTGTCACTACCGAAACGAAAGTTTGTCACTACCGGAACGAAAGTTAAATCCGAAAAAAGCACTAGGTGTGGAGGCCAAAATCGTCCCCCCAAAAACCTGTTAGGAGTACGTTTCAGGCAATTTAGAGTTGATTGGTAGTACTTTGTAGAGTACTTTTTTTTTTCACCATTGTGTCACTACCGAAACGAAAGTTTGTCACTACCAAAACGAAAGTTAAATCCGAAAAAAGCACTAAGTGTGGAGGCCAAAATTGTCCCCCCAAAAACCTGTTAGGAGTACGTTTCAGGCAATTTAGAGTTGATTGGTAGTACTTTGTAGAGTACTTTTTTTTTTCACCATTGTGTCACTACCGAAACGAAAGTTTGTCACTACCGAAACGAAAGTTAAATCCGAAAAAAGCACCAAGTGTGGAGGCCAAAATCGTCCCCCAAAAAACCTGTTAGGAGTACGTTTCAGACAATTTAGAGTTGATTGGTTGTACTTTGTAGAGTACTTTTTTTTTTCACCATTGTGTCACTACCGAAACGAAAGTTTGTCACTACCGGAACGAAAGTTAAATCCGAAAAAAGCACTAGGTGTGGAGGCCAAAATCGTCCCCCCAAAAACCTGTTAGGAGTACGTTTCAGGCAATTTAGAGTTGATTGGTAGTACTTTGTAGAGTACTTTTTTTTTTCACCATTGTGTCACTACCGAAACGAAAGTTTGTCACTACCAAAACGAAAGTTAAATCCGAAAAAAGCACTAAGTGTGGAGGCCAAAATTGTCCCCCCAAAAACCTGTTAGGAGTACGTTTCAGGCAATTTAGAGTTGATTGGTAGTACTTTGTAGAGTACTTTTTTTTTTCACCATTGTGTCACTACCGAAACGAAAGTTTGTCACTACCTGAACGAAAGTTAAATCCGAAAAAAGCACTAAGTGTGGAGGCCAAAATCGTCCCCCCAAAAACCTGTTAGGAGTATGTTTCAGGCAATGTAGAGTTGATTGGTAGTACTTTGTAGAGTACTTTTTTTTTTCACCATTGTGTCACTACCGAAACGAAAGTTTGTCACTACCGGAACGAAAGTTAAATCCGAAAAAAGCACTAGGTGTGGAGGCCAAAATCGTCCCCCCAAAAACCTGTTAGGAGTACGTTTCAGGCAATTTAGAGTTGATTGGTAGTACTTTGTAGAGTAAAAAAGAAATCACCATTGTGTCACTACCGAAACGAAAGTTTGTCACTACCGAAACGGAAGTTAAATCCGAAAAAATCACTAAGTGTGGAGGCCAAAATCGTCCCCCCAAAACCCTGTTAGGAGTACGTTTCAGGCAATTTAGAGTTGATTGGTAGTACTTTGTAGAGTACTTTTTTTTTTCACCATTGTGTCACTACCGAAACGAAAGTTTGTCACTACCGAAACGGAAGTTAAATCCGAAAAAAGCACTAAGTGTGGAGGCCAAAATTGTCCCCCCAAAAACCTGTTAGGAGTACGTTTCAGGCAATTTAGAGTTGATTGGTAGTACTTTGTAGAGTAAAAAAAAAATCACCATTGTGTCACTACCGAAACGAAAGTTTGTCACTACCGAAACGAAAGTTAAATCCGAAAAAAGCACTAAGTGTGGAGGCCAAAATTGTCCCCCCAAAAACCTGTTAGGAGTGCGTTTCAGGCAATTTAGAGTTGATTGGTAGTACTTTGTAGAGTAAAAAAAAAATCACCATTGTGTCACTACCGAAACGAATGTTTGTCACTACCAAAACGGAAGTTAAATCCGAAAAAATCACTAAGTGTGGAGGCCAAAATCGTCCCCCCAAAAACCTGTTAGGAGTACGTTTCAGGCAATTTAGAGTTGATTGGTAGTACTTTGTAGAGTACTTTTTTTTTCACCATTGTGTCACTACCGAAACGAAAGTTTGTCACTACCGAAACGAAAGTTAAATCCGAAAAAAGCACTGAGTGTGGAGGCCAAAATCGTCCCCCCAAAAACCTGTTAGGAGTACGTTTCAGGCAATTTAGAGTTGATTGGTAGTACTTTGTAGTGACGATTTTTTTGGTCCCTAACATTCATCGAGCTCTGGACCTAGTAGGCTACATTTCACCATTGTGTCACTACCGAAACGAAAGTTGGTCACTACCGAAACGAAAGTTAAATCCGAAAAAATCACTAAGTGTGGAGGCCAAAATCGTCCCCCCAAAAACCTCTTAGGAGTACGTTTCAGGCAATTTAGAGTTGATTGGTAGTACTTTGTAGTGACGATTTATTTGGTCCCTAACATTCATCGAGCTCTGGATTTAGTACATTTCACCATTGTGTCACTACCGAAACGAAAGTTGGTCACTACCGAAACGAAAGTTAAATCCGAAAAAATCACTAAGTGTGGAGGCCAAAATCGTCCCCCCAAAAACCTGTTAGGAGTACGTTTCAGGCAATTTAGAGTTGATTGGTAGTACTTTGTAGAGTAAAAAAAACAAATCACAATTGTGTCACTACCGAAACGAAAGTTTGTCACTACCGAATTGAAAGTTAAATCCGAAAAAAGCACTAAGTGTGGAGGCCAAAATTGTC
Organism: Gymnoscopelus microlampas; assembly: GCF_963454915.1. Lineage (NCBI taxonomy): Eukaryota > Metazoa > Chordata > Actinopteri > Myctophiformes > Myctophidae > Gymnoscopelus > Gymnoscopelus microlampas. The sequence goes on from NC_139953.1 coordinate 15,286,816, forward strand.
CCCCCAAAAACCTGTTAGGAGTACGTTTCAGGCAATTTAGAGTTGATTGGTAATACTCTGTAGAGTAACATTTTTTTTTCACCATTGTGTCACTACCGAAACGAAAGTTTGTCACTACCGAAACGAAAGTTAAATCCGAAAAAATCATTAAGTGTGGAGGCCAAAATCATCCCCCCAAAAACCTGTTAGGAGTACGTTTCAGGCAATTTAGAGTTGATTGGTAGTACTTTGTAGTGACGATTTTTTTGGTCCCTAACATTCATCGAGCTCTGGACTTAGTACATTTCACCATTGTGTCAATACCGAAACGAAAGTTGGTCACTACCGAAACGAAAGTTAAATCCGAAAAAATCACTAAGTGTGGAGGCCAAAATCGTCCCCCCAAAAACCTGTTAGGAGTACGTTTCAGGCAATTTAGAGTTGATTGGTAGTACTTTGTAGAGTACTTTTTTTTTCACCATTGTGTCACTACCGAAACGAAAGTTTGTCACTACCGAAACGAAAGTTAAATCCGAAAAAAGCACTGAGTGTGGAGGCCAAAATCGTCCCCCCAAAAACCTGTTAGGAGTACGTTTCAGGCAATTTAGAGTTGATTGGTAGTACTTTGTAGTGACGATTTTTTTGGTCCCTAACATTCATCGAGCTCTGGACCTAGTAGGCTACATTTCACCATTGTGTCACTACCGAAACGAAAGTTGGTCACTACCGAAACGAAAGTTAAATCCGAAAAAATCACTAAGTGTGGAGGCCAAAATCGTCCCCCCAAAAACCTCTTAGGAGTACGTTTCAGGCAATTTAGAGTTGATTGGTAGTACTTTGTAGTGACGATTTATTTGGTCCCTAACATTCATCGAGCTCTGGATTTAGTACATTTCACCATTGTGTCACTACCGAAACGAAAGTTGGTCACTACCGAAACGAAAGTTAAATCCGAAAAAATCACTAAGTGTGGAGGCCAAAATCGTCCCCCCAAAAACCTGTTAGGAGTACGTTTCAGGCAATTTAGAGTTGATTGGTAGTACTTTGTAGAGTAAAAAAAACAAATCACAATTGTGTCACTACCGAAACGAAAGTTTGTCACTACCGAATTGAAAGTTAAATCCGAAAAAAGCACTAAGTGTGGAGGCCAAAATTGTCCCCCCAAAAACCTGTTAGGAGTACGTTTCAGGCAATTTAGAGTTGATTGGTAATACTCTGTAGAGTAACATTTTTTTTTCACCATTGTGTCACTACCGAAACGAAAGTTTGTCACTACCGAAACGAAAGTTAAATCCGAAAAAATCATTAAGTGTGGAGGCCAAAATCATCCCCCCAAAAACCTGTTAGGAGTACGTTTCAGGCAATTTAGAGTTGATTGGTAGTACTTTGTAGTGACGATTTTTTTGGTCCCTAACATTCATCGAGCTCTGGACTTAGTACATTTCACCATTGTGTCAATACCGAAACGAAAGTTGGTCACTACCGAAACGAAAGTTAAATCCGAAAAAATCATTAAGTGTGGAGGCCAAAATCGTCCCCCCAAAAACCTGTTAGGAGTACGTTTCAGGCAATTTAGAGTTGATTGGTAGTACTTTGTAGTGACGATTTTTTTGGTCCCTAACATTCATCAAGCTCTGGACTTAGTACATTTCACCATTGTGTCACTACCGAAACGGAAAAAAAATGACTAAGTCCAGAGCTCGATGAATGTTAGGGACCAAAAAAAAAGTCACTACCAATCAACTTTAAATTGCCTGAAACATACTCCTAACAGGTTTTTGGGGGAACAATTTTTTTTTCGTTTCGGTAGTGACACCATTGTGTCACTACGGAAACGGAAAAAAAATTACTAAGTCCAGAGCTCGATGAATGTTAGGGACCAAAAAAAAAGTCACTACCAATCAACTTTAAATTGCCTGAAACGTACTCCTAACAGGTTTTTGGGGGAACAATTTTGGCCTCCACACTTAGTGACTTTTTCGGATTTAACTTCGTTTCGGTAGTGACACAATGGTGTCACTACCGAAACGAAAAAAAAAAAAACAAGTCCAGAGCTCGATGAATGTTAGGGACCAAAAAAAAAGTCACTACAAAGTACTACCAATCAACTTTAAATTGCCTGAAACGTACTCCTAACAGGTTTTTGGGGGAACATTTTTTTTTCTCGTTTCGGTAGTGACACCATTGTGTCACTACCGAAACGGAAAAAAAATGACCAAGTCCAGAGCTCGATGAATGTTAGGGACCAAAAAAAAAGTCACTACCAATCAACTTTAAATTGCCTGAAACGTACTCCTAACAGGTTTTTGGGGGAACAATTTTTTTTTCGTTTCGGTAGTGACACCATTGTGTCACTACCGAAACGGAAAAAAAATGACTAAGTCCAGAGCTCGATGAATGTTAGGGACCAAAAAAAAAGTCACTACCAATCAACTTTGAATTGCCTGAAACGTACTCCTAACAGGTTTTTGGGGGAACAATTTTTTTTTTGTTTCGCTAGTGTCACTACCGAAACGGAAAAAAAATTACTAAGTCCAGAGCTCGATGAATGTTAGGGACCCAAAAAAAAGTCACTACCAATCAACTTTAAATTGCCTGAAACGTACTCCTAACAGGTTTTTGGGGGAACAATTTTGGCCTCCACACTTAGTGACTTTTTCGGATTTAACTTCGTTTCGGTAGTGACACAATGGTGTCACTACCGAAACGAAAAAAAAAAAAAACAAGTCCAGAGCTCGATGAATGTTAGGGACCAAAAAAAAAGTCACTACAAAGTACTACCAATCAACTTTAAATTGCCTGAAACGTACTCCTAACAGGTTTTTGGGGGAACAATTTTTTTTTCGTTTCGGTAGTGACACCATTGTGTCACTACCGAAACGGAAAAAAAATTACGTCCAGAGCTCGATGAATGTTAGGGACCAAAAAAAAAGTCACTACCAATCAACTTTAAATTGCCTGAAACGTACTCCTAACAGGTTTTTGGGGGAACAATTTTTTTTTCGTTTCGGTAGTGTCACTACCGAAACGGAAAAAAAATTACTAAGTCCAGAGCTCGATGAATGTTAGGGACCAAAAAAAAAGTCTCTACCAATCAACTTTAAATTGCCTGAAACGTACTCCTAACAGGTTTTTGGGGGAACAATTTTTTTTTCGTTTCGGTAGTGCCACTACCGAATCGGAAAAAAAATGACTAAGTCCAGAGCTCGATGAATGTTAGGGACCAAAAAAAAAGTCACTACCAATCAACATTACATTACATTACATTACATTACATTACATTACAGTCATTTAGCAGACGCTTTTATCCAAAGCGACTTACAGTAAGTGCAATCAACAAAGGTAGGGAACGAAAGCTACTAATCACCAGAGGTTATAAGTGCATTTTCTGCAATAACAAGCAACCAAGAGCATACCTAGCGCTAAGGTAAAAGTGCAATATATCAGCTACCTATTTCCTTAAACAGATGAGACAAAATAGCTAAGTCAAAGGAGCAGGAGCTAAAAACAAATAATTGTATTGACTAAACAAGATCCAATAAACAATTCAACAATAAAACAAGCATTCGTACAACTAGTTAACAACAAGTAGGCCAGGCAAAGAGGAAGGGTAGTGTTTCCAACTTTAAATTGCCTGAAACGTACTCCTAACAGGTTTTTGGGGGAACATTATTTTTTCCGTTTCGGTAGTGACACCATTGTGTCACTACCGAAACGGAAAAAAAATTACTAAGTCCAGAGCTCGATGAATGTTAGGGACCAAAAAAAAAGTCACTACCAATCAACTTTAAATTGCCTGAAACGTACTCCTAACAGGTTTTTGGGGGAACATTATTTTTTCCGTTTCGGTAGTGACACCATTGTGTCACTACCGAAACGGAAAAAAAAATACTAAGTCCAGAGCTCGATGAATGTTAGGGACCAAAAAAAAAGTCACTACCAATCAACTTTAAATTGCCTGAAACGTACTCCTAACAGGTTTTTGGGGGAACAATTTTTTTTCCCGTTTCGGTAGTGACACCATTGTGTCACTACCGAAACGGAAAAAAAATGACTAAGTCCAGAGCTCGATGAATGTTAGGGACCAAAAAAAAAGTCACTACAATGTACTACCAATCAACTCTAAATTGCCTGAAACGTACTCCTAACAGGTTTTTGGGGGGACGATTTTGGCCTCCACACTTAATGATTTTTTCGGATTTAACTTTCGTTTCGGTAGTGACCAACTTTCGTTTCGGTAGTGACAAAATGGTGAAATGTACTAAGTCCAGAGCTCGATGAATGTTAGGGACCAAAAAAATCGTCACTACAAAGTACTACCAATCAACTCTAAATTGCCTGAAATGTACTCCTAACAGGTTTTTGGGGGGACGATTCTGGCCTCCACACTTAGTGATGAATGTCAGGGACCAAAAAAGTTGCAACTTTACTAAGAATAGAGGGTTTAAGTGGTGAAGTTAATGTAGAAATACACTGTGCATCTAAATACTAAAAGGATAAGTATTTCCTTCTCATCTGAATGTTTCATGTCTCTGTGGCTCAAGAGATGTGTCACTGTTTATGAACCAAAGAGTTTAAGGTTCAAAGCTCCTAAAGAACATTTTCATTGTCCATCTCAATCCTGAAAAGGTGGTTTAAGTATTATGTTCTCAGTTGCATGGTTCATGCCACCATGGCTCAAGAGAAAACTCTGGGGTTTATAAACCGAAGGTTTAAGGTTCGAAACTCCTGGAGCACATTTTCACTGTCCATCTAACTTCTAAAAGGTGGTTTAAGTATTACGTTCTCTTTTGTATTATCCATACCTGTGTGGTGCAAGAGATAAACACAGGGTCTGAAAGCAGAAGGTTTGGGGTTCAAAGCTCCTAAAGAACATTTTCACTGGCCATCTAAATTCTAAAAGGCGGGTGAAGGCTGACGTTCCCAATTGTAACTTCCATGCCAGCGTGGCTCAAGAGATAGACACAGGGTCTGAAAGCAGAAGGTTTGGGGTTCAAGGCTCCTGAAGAACATTTTCACTGTCCATCTAAATTCTAAAAGGCGGGTTAAGGATGACGTTCCCAATTATACCTTCCATGCCAGCGTGGCTTAAAAGATAAATCAAAGGTTCACAAACTAAAGGTTCGAGGTTCAAAGCTCACTCAAAACAACTCAAAACGACTTCTAAATAAAAACTAAAAGGGTAATACAACAAAAAAACAATGGAGCTGTGGTCAATACAAACTGGTGATGAAAAAAAACACTACCAATCAACTTTAAATTGCCTGAAACTTACTCCTAACAGGTTTTTGGGGGAACAATTTTGGCCTCCACAATTAGTGATTTTTTCGGATTTAACTTTGTTTCGTTACCATGGCTCAAGAGAAAACTCTGGGGTTTATAAACCGAAGGTTTAAGGTTCGAAACTCCTGGAGCACATTTTCACTGTCCATCTAACTTCTAAAAGGTGGTTTAAGTATTACGTTCTCTTTTGTATTATCCATACCTGCGTGGTGCAAGAGATAAACACAGGGTCTGAAAGCAGAAGGTTTGGGGTTCAAAGCTCCTGAAGAACATTTTCACTGGCCATCTAAATTCTAAAAGGCGGGTGAAGGATGACGTTCCCAATTGTAACTTCCATGCCAGCGTGGCTCAAGAGATAGACACAGGGTCTGAAAGCAGAAGGTTTGGGGTTCAAGGCTCCTGAAGAACATTTTCACTGTCCATCTAAATTCTAAAAGGCGGGTTAAGGATGACGTTCCCAATTATACCTTCCATGCCAGCGTGGCTTAAAAGATAAATCAAAGGTTCACAAACTAAAGGTTCGAGGTTCAAAGCTCACTCAAAACAACTCAAAACAACTTCTAAATAAAAACTAAAAGGGTAATACAACAAAAAAACAATGGAGCTGTGGTCAATACAAACTGGTGATGAAAAAAAACACTACCAATCAACTTTAAATTGCCTGAAACTTACTCCTAACAGGTTTTTGGGGGAACAATTTTGGCCTCCACAATTAGTGATTTTTTCGGATTTAACTTCGTTTCGGTACCATGGCTCAAGAGAAAACTCTGGGGTTTATAAACCGAAGGTTTAAGGTTCGAAACTCCTGGAGCACATTTTCACTGTCCATCTAACTTCTAAAAGGTGGTTTAAGTATTACGTTCTCTTTTGTATTATCCATACCTGTGTGGTGCAAGAGATAAACACAGGGTCTGAAAGCAGAAGGTTTGGGGTTCAAAGCTCCTGAAGAACATTTTCACTGGCCATCTCAATTCTAAAAGGCGGGTGAAGGATGACGTTCCCAATTGTAACTTCCATGCCAGCGTGGCTCAAGAGATAGACACAGGGTCTGAAAGCAGAAGGTTTGGGGTTCAAGGCTCCTGAAGAACATTTTCACTGTCCATCTACATTCTAAAAGGCGGGTTAAGGATGACGTTCCCAATTATACCTTCCATGCCAGCGTGGCTTAAAAGATAAATCAAAGGGTCACAAACTAAAGGTTCGAGGTTCAAAGCTCACTCAAAACAACTCAAAACAACTTCTAAATAAAAACTAAAAGGGTAATACAACAAAAAAACAATGGAGCTGTGGTCAATACAAACTGGTGATGAAAAAAAACACTACCAATCAACTTTAAATTGCCTGAAACTTACTCCTAACAGGTTTTTGGGGGAACAATTTTGGCCTCCACAATTAATGATTTTTTCGGATTTAACTTCGTTTCGGTACCATGGCTCAAGAGAAAACTCTGGGGTTTATAAACCGAAGGTTTAAGGTTCGAAACTCCTGGAGCACATTTTCACTGTCCATCTAACTTCTAAAAGGTGGTTTAAGTATTACGTCCTCTTTTGTATTACCCATACCTGTGTGGCTCAAGAGATAAACACAGGGTCTGAAAGCAGAAGGTTTGGGGTTCAAAGCTCCTGAAGAACATTTTCACTGGCCATCTAAATTCTAAAAGGCGGGTGAAGGATGACGTTCCCAATTGTAACTTCCATGCCAGCGTGGCTCAAGAGATAGACACAGGGTCTGAAAGCAGAAGGTTTGGGGTTCAAGGCTCCTGAAGAACATTTTCACTGTCCATCTAAATTCTAAAAGGCGGGTTAAGGATGATGTTCCCAATTGTACTTTCCATGCCAGCGTGGCTCAAGAGTTAAACAAAGGGTCTGAAAGTACAAGGTTTGGGGTTCAAGGCTCCTAAAGAACATTTTCACTGTCCGTCTAAATTCTAAAAGGCGGGTTAAGGATGACCTTCCCCATTGTACTTTCCATGCCAGCGTGGCTCAAGAGATAGACACAGGGTCTGAAAGTAGAAGGTTTGGGGTTCAAGGCTCCTGAAGAACATTTTCACTGTCCATCTAAATTCTAAAAGGCGGGTTAAGGATGATGTTCCCAATTGTACTTTCCATGCCAGCGTGGCTCAAGAGTTAAACAAAGGGTCTGAAAGTACAAGGTTTGGGGTTCAAGGCTCCTAAAGAACATTTTCACTGTCCGTCTAAATTCTAAAAGGCGGGTTAAGGATGACCTTCCCCATTGTACTTTCCAAGCCAGCGTGGCTCAAGAGTTAAACACAGGGTCTGAAAGTAGAAGGTTTGGGGTTCAAGGCTCCTGAAGAACATTTTCACTGTCCATATAAATTCTAAAAGGCGGGTTAACGATGACGTTCCCAATTGTACTTTCCATGCCAGCGTGGCTCAAGAGTTAAACAAAGGGTCTGAAAGTACAAGGTTTGGGGTTCAAGGCTCCTGAAGAACATTTTCACTGTCCGTCTAAATTCTAAAAGGCGGGTTAACGATGACGTTCCCAATTGTACTTTCCATGCCAGCGTGGCTCAAGAGTTAAACACAGGGTCTGAAAGTAGAAGGTTTGGGGTTCAAGGCTCCTGAAGAACATTTTCACTGTCCATCTAAATTCTAAAAGGCGGGTTAACGATGACGTTCCCAATTGTACTTTCCATGCCAGCATGGCTCAAGAGTTAAACAAAGGGTCTGAAAGTACAAGGTTTGGGGTTCAAGGCTCCTGAAGAACATTTTCACTGTCCATCTAAATTCTAAAAGGCGGGTTAAGGATGACGTTCCCAATTGTACTTCCCATGCCAGCGTGGCTCAAGAGTTAAACACAGGGTCTGAAAGTACAAGGTTTGGGGTTCAAGGCTCATGAAGAACATTTTCAACTGTCCATCTAAATTCTAAAAGGCGGGTTAAGGATGACGTTCCCAATTGTACCTTCCATGCCAGCGTGGCTTAAAAGATAAATCAAAGGTTCACAAACTAAAGGTTCGAGGTTCAAAGCTCACTCAAAACAACTACTAAATACAAACTAAAAGGGTAATACAACAAAAAAAACAATGGAGCTGTGGTCAATACAAACTGGTGATGAAAAAAAACAATAAAAAAATGTCTCAAACAAATTCATGTGAAAAAAAACAATAGCCATAAAATCACAAAAAAATACAAAAATAAAAAACTTTAATTAATATGTAAATGTATTAAGCTCCTCCCCTTGGAGGTGGGCTCCCTCCATGCTCCTCCCTCTCCTACCGGAACTAAAAGAGGGCGTGAGGAGGGAGGCGGGCTTCATCCATGGTTCTCGCCTTAAAAAGACCGAAAATTGAGATCTTCCCTGACCAAGATTCAAACCCACGACTAACCGCTTGTGAAGCCTATGCTTTACTCTTGCACCACCAGGCCTTTCACATTAATTAGGATTTTGAGGTTATATTTAAAGTTAAAGCGAGAGGTGACAGGTCAAAAGATGAAAATCCACAGCAAACACCTCTACCCCTGACAGAATGACTGGATCTACTAGATACACCCTCTGATGATCAGGGAAAGGGTTCATTATGACACAACTGAGATTTAGGTTGTTTAAAACCATCTGTTAGAAAACGTTTACTCTGGCTGAGTCTGAACCCAGATTTACACTTTCATTGAAAGGAAACAGAGAGATGTTTTGTAATGTCATAAAAATTCATACCCTTTTTGTCATTTATAAATTCCTTAGTTTCAGATTATCAAAACTATAGCAGTTTTGGTGTTAAATCAAGTAGGCTACATTGTTCTCACTTTGGACTGGACATTAAAAAATATGTCTTACGTTTTCAACTATAGTTCCTCAAACAGTGCTGCATTATGACCATGAGTTTTGGGCCTTGAGTCTTGGGACTTAAGGCCCAAAAGAGAAATTTGATGTCTCCGCGGATCTAATTGGTTCGATTCAAGAAGTATTTGGTTCTCACGTGCATCTTCCATGTCTTGGCTCGAATGAAAAGACAGGGGTTTATAAAATGAAGGTTAGAGGTTCAAAACTCACACACGACTCAATATAAAAAGAATTCAATCAGTAAAAATGTATTAAAAAAGCTTCAAGTTGTACACTATATTTTTCAAAATTTGTTCTACATGCTTAGTTTTTCCAATCAATGCTGTGTTTAACTTTTTCAATTTAATAATAAACAAAAAGTTTGCCATTTAGCCGTACCACTATAGTGGTTGGCTTTGGCTTCAGTCAGAGGTTGGGTTGCTTGCTATCAATGCCGCGGACGACAAGTGAGCGATAAGAACAGTTTTTACTTTCAAAGTACAATACCAGCAGGTTAACTCAGACCTAATCAATCATACAGTAACATCCATCTAAAGCTAATGTTTGTTGATGAAAGACAGCACTTCAATATATCATAAACAACTGTTTATTATTTTCTCCCAATGTTTTCTTTTGCTAAAAGTGGCCTATTTCATTTTCATTATTTTCACAGACCAATATCCATCTGATATCAGCGATTCTTGTTGAAAAGAAGTGACACAGTCATTCTAGTTACTACAGGAATTGACATTTATGCTGTAGATTCTAGGATTCTGTATTCTGGTTTTCATACATATACAGGAAAACTAAATGTACTAGAGACATAAAAAAAAAACAGGTTCCAAATCAAAACACCATGCAGAGAAAATGTGGCACGTCTCAAATCAAATGCCATTTAAAGTAATCAAACATTATATCATGGCTTCAAATCAGTTCCTAGAAAAAAAGGACACTTTGACAACCCATACACAATAAAATCCTCATTGTTAATTTATCATTTTGCAACTCCAACAGTGTACAAATGTAACCAAATGGGGGTCCATTTGGTAACATTTGTACACTATCAGAGTTAAATTAACACTCAGGATAATATATACTGTGTACTTTTAGCTTTTTAGACCCACTATTTGCGGGAGTGGAGGCGCCTGGAAGGCAGCCTCACAAAAATGTTCTAATTTGGAACAACTTAAACAGGAAATGGGAGAGCTTTAAACCATCAATTAATTAGCGCCCCCCCCCCCCCCCAAACAGCCCAATTAAGCTCAATTTATACACTATTGCACATTGCCGTCGCTTGCGAACTTATCTTGTCAGCAACTGGCACCGTCATGCAACAGACTATAAATTAGGTATTAGCCCTCCCATCGCTATTTGAAACTGACAATAAATACTTTTGACTAACAGTACTTGTTCATTTTGACATCAAGGAATACACATTTAGAATGTTAGTTTATTTTTCCCAAAGACATCCAAGGGAAGACATATCTCGCACATTTTTATAAACAAACAAAAAATATTAATCTTTCATAAACATGCCCTGCTGAAACACAGCTGCTGGATCCATAACGTGGCATCATAAAAAAAAAAACGATTACACTTAAAATTGAAAAAAAGAAAAGAAAAAAAAACTCTAAAGCCCTATTTCATACTTCTGCTATTCAAATATATCAGATCTACAGATCTACAGTAGATCTGCCATTTTTGAAAAAAAATTAATGGCATGCCCAACATAGGGACACCAGGGTTAAAGTGGTTGGTAATATATATATATATATATATATATATATATATATATATATATATATATATATATAAAAAAATTATAAAAAAAAAACAGTTTAAAATCAGACCAATTTATAACAGGAATGTAATAGACAAGATGAATGAGATTTTTTTGTCCCATCGTGTATGGATGCAGCAAATGTCTTTCTGCGGTCTGCAACCGTGTTCTTCTAACTAGGATTAAAGAACTACAGTTCCATGACCACTGTTAAGTACCCACACACACACACACACAGGTTTGTGTTACTATACTTGTGAGGACATAATTTTAGGACAGCACTGAAAATAGCAGATCTATCTACAAGCTCACAACACTGTGATGTGTTGTGAGCTTGTAGATCTGCTATTTTTCGGTAGATGACATTGCCGCAAAACTAAATAAAATAGGGAAAACTCTTAACCTACAATGGAAACAAGTCCCCAGGACTTTTGTTTCATCCTTTTAGCCCAATTGTAAATCTAATTCTAAAAATCATTTTTAACGATAAAACAACCATTTCTCTTGTGAGGACCAGGAAAATGGTCCTGCCAATGTCTATTTCTCAAATTCTTGTATACTAATGGCCACATTTGGTCCTCACAAGTATAGTAATACACACACACACACACACACACACACACACACAGAGTAATCCAGTCACAGATGGGCGAAGGTAAAGCTGTAGCCCTCCCGACCTGAGAACATGATTGTCGAGCATGCACACAGCATACAGTTTTAGTTAATTTGACGATTCATAAACGAAAACACAAAAAAAATGTCCCTCTATCTCATCGAGATGGTTTAGTTTGGGATGACCATGATACATTTGTAGTTTACAAAGAGAAAGAATAATGGTATTAAATTCATTTGAAAAAAATAAAGAAAAGGAAATCAAGCAAAAGATGTTATTACAAAAAAAAAAGAAAAGAAAAACAAACATAGAAACCCTGTTCATGGTCCGGTTGTGTATGTGCTTTTCAAACTAAACATATTTTGATCACATGGCCACGCTAGAATACAAAATAGATGGAAGTAAAATCAACAATAACGTCAAAGTAGTGCTATGGTTTTATACATAATATACACAAGTTAACAGTGATCTCTAAACTGCAGTATTAACAGACTTGTCTCATGAGCAAAAGGCGCTAGGGTCACAGTGGGTTCCACTTGGTTAACACTTTTCAAATGCTAATGCTAGTTATACTCATTGACCACTAGGGGGCGAGGTGGCTGGCAGAAGGGCTAGGGTTGTCTATAGGAGGTGCTATGAAACCTTCTCTGACATCATGGCCACAGTGTTGCCTTAATATGAGAGCCCCAGTGATCTCATAAGTTATTACGGATGAGATCATGGAATAGCGCTAGCTTAAAGTAACATAGCTAGGATCTTAAGGACTACAGTATATCTGTCGTGTATTTATAGCTTATGTATGATGGGTTTCTCGGGCTGTGGAGAGATTATCATTCTGTAGCCCAAAGACCCCAAAATCAATGATGAAAGTGGCAAATCCGTGAAACTAGCTGCCAATTGTCAACACTTTTTCAGTTCAAAAGAAATGTGTATTATGTAGAGTGGTATAGATTCCTGGATCTTTATCTTGTCCAGTCTTATTATGCAGTGTGAGGGTGGAGTGCTGGGTATTGTGGGCAGTATAGAGAGCACGGCATGTTGGGTAGTGTAGGCAGTACTATGAGGTGGATTCTGGTAAATAGATCCTGCTCTCCCTCTCTCTGGTTGCCGTGTTACAGAGGCCCTTTGAACTGGTTCCCGGAGAGGTGCTGTCTTATGGATGGCTTTGATCCCGCTGCATCACCGAGCTTTCTCCACACCACCTGCGGCCAGGAGGAGAGAGAGAGTGTGAGTGAGTGAGTGAGTGAGTGAGTGAGTGAGTGAGAGAGAGAGAGAAGGGTGGTGAAATAGATGAGAGTAAGAGTAAGACCCAAATAATAGAGTTAGGCAGAAAAAAAGTCTATCTTCTCAAAGACAGAAACACGTCACTTTTGTTTTACTTTGAACTAAAAAAGAGCTCTGGGGTCCCTGGTGGCTCAGCCAGTTAAGGCACTGACCATGTGCTCCTTGTGAATCGCAAGGACCAAAAGTTTGAATCAGATTCCCATCGTGACTCGCATATCTCCCCTCTCTCTGCCCTAGGTTTCCCGTCTCTCTACACTGTCCTATCTAAATAAAGTGGAACAAATGGCTATAAAAAGAAAAGAACTCTGTCCTCTGGCCTCCGTGCACGAAGGTCTCTGTGAAAAGAAGTGGGGCCCCGGGGGAGACCCCAGTGATATTACAGAGGTGCCATTGTGGCGTACTCCAGAGATTCCAGGCCTGTTGCATACCTCCTGATAGCCCATCTCTCCCTCTCTCTTTCTCTCTCTCTCCCTCACTCTAATCAGTAAACCTTTTATCCAAGGACCGGCCCCTTTCAGCACCACAGAGATGACAGAGGGACAGAGGAGGGGAGTGGGTGGGTGGATGGAGGGGAAAAAAGAATGGAGGAAGGGGTTGTATAGAGGGGGGGGGAGGAGGGTGCTCTTTTCCCTGCCTCTTCAGTGTAATTGCTCTGACAGCTCAACTACTAGCCTCTCGTTAGGGCCTCCAATTACAGCTCCCTCAGCGGCACAAGTGGTGCGGGTGTGTGGGGGCTCACAGACCACTGCTACTAACCACAAGTGTTGTTCCTTGCCTGCCACCAAAACGTGGCTTCCTTATTAACGATGGTGACCTCAAGAAGCGGCTGTAATCTGATTTGAACGAAAGGACAGATCGACCCGCAGGCAGACTTGCAGAGGTGAATATGATGAGGACACTTAGTAAAAAGTACTCAAATTCTTTACTTAAGTAAAAGTACCAATACTGCAATATGAAAATACTCTGTTAGAAGTAAAAGTCCAGAAATAAAAATGTACTTGCTTGTAGATCGGCTATTTTCAAATAGCCTAGGTATAAAATAGGGCTGACGTGGTTAATGTATTTTTCATAATGTAATAATTTATATCTGAAAAGTAACTAGTAACTAATGTTTTCAAATAATTGTAGTGGAGTAAAAGTACAATATTTGCCTCTGAGATGTAGTGGCGTAGAAGTAAAAGTATTGGAAATTGGAAATACTCAAGTAAAGTACAAATACCTCAAAATTGTATTTAAGTACAGTACTTAAGTAAATGTACTTAGTTACTTTCCAATACTGACACTTAGTAGCCTTCTACATGAAACAACACATTCCTGACACAAGACAGTAGGTCTTCAAACAGTTATGCCGTTTACCTGAACCCATAATTGTTCAGGACACCTGACCATATTCTCTAGGTTGATTATTTACTTAGCGATTATTCTATCGATGACCTTATCGATTAATCAGACAATTGAGAAGATAGTTTTTTTCAATAATTACAACGTAGTTGTACGTGTTGTAGTGATGCGCGGGTTGACCCGTAACCCGCGGGACCCGCGGGACCCGCGGGTCAACCCGCGGCGCGGGTGAGTCGAGTCAGAATTTCGGAGAAAATTGTGCGGGCTGCGGGTGAGCGGGTCACGCGCTCTCACACGCAAAAAAAATAAAAATAATAACATGCTCTTGTTTTGTCTTTATTCCTAATAAGAATAAGAATACTAACAATAAAACAGTTTGAATACACTTGGGGATTATTTTCTAACCATGATTTTACAGAATTCAAAAAAAATCGCGGGTCGCGGGGCGGGTTGAGCCGTAGATTTATATATGGGTTCGCGGGGCGGGTTGAGGCGGGTTGGGTTCCGTCGCGGGGCGGGGCGGGGCGGGTCATGAAAAAACCTGACCCGCGCATCACTAACGTGTTGTTTTATACTTTGTTGCACTTTCCAGTGACAGGTGTCATTGCTTTACACCTACAGTACAACAAATGGCTTTTCAAACGTTTCTTTATCTATTGGCAACTATGTCAAAGACATGCTATGAAAGTATCTGAAGAAAAGAACAAGCCAAAGACAAAGAGAACAGCTTAGGAAACCTTAGAATACGAAAGAATAAAACGAGGGGAAGCTGAGGTCTGTGCTTACGTTGCACATCTCTCGGACGATGGCTTTCTCCTTCTCACTGAGATCCTCCTCATAGTCCTCAGGAACCTGCTTGTCCATCTTCTCGTGGACTTCCAGCACCTGACCATGGAGAGACACAAACAAGGATTAGGACCATGTAGTCAATCATGTGCTCATTTTGACACATTCATATCTTTACAGAAAGTAAATCATGTGCAAAAACTCAAAAGTGTTTAGAAAATATACACAATTGTGGACCAAGAAATACATTTTGACAAGTAAAAATATTTTGAGACATGTTTTGGTGTCTAAAATAACTTTTTGAACATTTTGAGAAATATAAAACATACAGTATTTATGTCACTGCATGTGAGCCACGTGAAGGCTACATCAGAGGAAATTATAATGATGTGCAAACAAGAGTCTGTTCTCAACCCAACACATTATTAATGTAAGTTTAAGGTTCAGGTACGGGTATGTGACAAAACCGCACTGTACCGGGTAGACATTAAGGGCTTATATGGTGTGGCAAATGGCATAACCAGTGGACAACAGCAGGTGACCATAGTTATCCATGACAACTTTAGTCCTGTAGTTAGCAACTGGTAATGATCAGTGGTGGACATTGGGTTGCATCGCAATGTACTGTGAGCTTGTAGATCAGCTATTTACTAAAAGGTTTGAAAAGGTTTTGTACTTTTACTCTGGTATTGTGTGTACATGTGTACAAGCCAATACTTTTACTCAAGAACATTTTCGAATACAGGACTTAACAGAGTTCTTTTCTTTGCGTGGTATTGCTATCATTACTTGGTAAAATATCTGAGTACTTCTTCCACCACTGGTAATTATAGATTTTAGTGTGGTGAGGGCAACGGCGCCCATCATTCTCCTGCTCTCAAATGTCATTCCCACGATCATACCTTCATGGCGTGCACCACTGCCTCAGGCTTCTGGACACAGGACAGGTAACCTGTGGCAGGAGAGGACTCACTGGTGGGCAGCCGTCCTGTGCCCTGAGGAGAGAGAGAGAGAGAGAGAGAGAGTTTGTCAGCACCAGGAGTTGTAATGAGGTGTTGTTGTTTTAGTTATAGGCATGGGTAGTTGGGTACAGTGTTCATGAGAAAGTATGTAGTAGTGATAGCAGAGATTGTGGGGATAAGGTCACTATATGAACATTGCTGCAAAGCCGTACACACACACACACACACACACACACACACACACACATCTCTTTATACTAGTTCTTCCATAAAGGGAAAATGCCCTCTTATTCATCCTAACTCAATCGTCGATTGCTCCTCATGTTTACACCCGCAACCCACGGATGTAATCGCCCCCGTTTGTTTGTTTGTCTGTCTGTCACAGCGATAACTTATAAATCTTTTATCTAGATTAAAACTTGGCAGATGTGTCAGGAGTAGGTCAGGACCTGTACCATTCATTTTCTGTTTTTCCCCAAATCTGCCAAAGGTCCCACAGCACGCGGTCAAAGGTTATGCCCATGCTTACACAAGGGCCATTCGTTAGAAGTACACTCAACAGAGCATGTGGCACAGGTATAGCATCTCTACGAGTTCTTTTCTAGTTTGTTTCATGTTATTACCCGACCCTTATCAAGTGCCACCTGCGCTGTGTGATTTAACCTGTCGTGATGGAAGCAGTGAGCCCATCAATGGACCCCCCCGAGAGGGGGTGGGGGGGGGTGGCTCATCTCAACACCCCTTCCCTGGTGAGTTCCAGACAGTGGCTCTCTGTTGGAGGTACACAGAGAACTTGGGGTGGGGGCACACACAATGGCTCCATTCAGGGTGACCTGGCATCCAGACTGTGCATTAGACACAGTTTCATGGCTCTGTTAGCCTGCCTGCAATTCTCTCTGCTCACTAGCCATGCATTTGTCCGCCTCCTGCAGACCCACACAGGTCCCTGTTTCAGGGCCGCTATTCTGGACCCATCCGGTCCAATAACACTGTGGAAAAGAACTCATGACTCAATACTCAAGTAATGCAAACATGTGCTGGACCTGAAACATGCTTTGCTAACTTACTATTCACCCAAACGCCACACATTGGGCCATATAGTATATTGTGGTAACCCACAAGATATCTATGATTGATTATAGCCTGTCTACACCTTGTCCAGTCACTATTTCCTTTTATTATCAGTGAACAGCTGTTACCCTTTCCAAACCATAGTAAAAATAGAGTTAACATACAGTACGGGTCATTCAAGTTCTGCAGGAAGGAATTGAGGGGGGAGGGGGGGGGGTGTGTGCAGTGTCCACCCAACCGTGCTGATGTAGACATCCTGGAAGAGTACATGTTAGAGAAAATTAAAGGGTCATAACCGACAATTTACCTGATCACCAAGCCCTTTGTTAAATATGACACACACTGCATGTGTGTGCACATTACAGCAGTGAGGCAAAGTCTCCAACAGCTGTGTGAGTTACTGAACTTGGAGTAAAAGTATGTAAATCGTTGCTGGTCCGTCTGATGATTTGAAACTGTGCAAACAGTCCCACGAGCAACAGAGGACAGGATTTCCAGTTATATTCCTGGCTTGGCCTGTGCAGCACAGAAAAATAATTTGGACGGCTCTAGGCTATGTTGACTATGTATGAACTACAATGTTGGGTATGGTGTCCCTGAATAAAATGGACCCAGATTTAGGCCTTCCAGGAGGGAAAGGAAAAAACCCTGCTTTTCATAATCAATGGTTTGTCGTTTTAGCACACAATGAACAGAATAGTTGAGTGTTTATGAGCATCAAGCAGGCGGCTCTGTACGTTTGTTGTTTTCATTCTTCTTTTGACCTTCTCTTGCGCACACGCACGCACGCATACACACCTTTTCATCCCTCTTTCTGTCCTCTCCATCTCTCGCTCTCTCTCCCTCTCTCTCTCACACTGTTCCAACCAGGGCCATCTCTCATGCATGGATGAACTCAGGCCACATCAGAAAGCAACCAATCAATCATCACACAGCCCATAATGAACAGGTTTCCATGGGGACAGCAAATGG
>NC_139953.1:15309666-15319666 GCF_963454915.1 Gymnoscopelus microlampas
AGCACAGTAGAGTTGCACGAGCCCTCCTTTATAAATTGTACTTCTGTATTTTACAGTTTGGCTCGGCACCAAAGAAAGATTTGTGTAAAATCTGTAACAAATGATACATCAAGCAGAGATCCATGTTCAAATATGTTTCTGACTTCATAATGTATCTGATACTGTGCCTTAGCCAATCATTCAGTCATTGTTCATCGGTCTCTCGCCATTTTAAGATCTCCTGAGCACAGTTTCAGCAAGGTCAATTTGGCTTCAGTAAATGGATGGGAGGTAATCTGTCATATAAATCATTAACTTCTGTGAGTCATGCCGAGCACTCTCTTGTTGATGACAGAGTATCAGAGTACCGGCAAGAAAATGTCACACCAAGTGCTGCATATTTTGACACACTTCACACACGCGTCTCTATGTCCATGGCCATGTGCTTCGGTGTTTTTCATTTCTCTAGTCCCTTTTATGACATTTTTTAAAACCAATCAGACGAGCTGGTGTGGCGGGTCAACATTCCTCTGATAAACTGCTGTTGTTTCCTTCATGGTCAACACAGGCTTCACTCGAACGCCAGTTTCACCACGTGGGATGTTAGGTAATATATAGGTCCATTGAGGCAAATAATCCGTTGTAAACCACCTGTGAGTATTGAGACACACCAGTAAGCAGGCTCTTGCATAACAGTGACGTGGGAATCTACTGCAGAATAAAAGGTAAAATAATATGTGTGCAACAATATACACGTCATATGATACTACAGTAATAGTAATCTAACAAATGCACCATTTGTATCACCCAATTAAATGAACCAGAGCAGGCCCTGATAACTTCATTTCAAGTCTCGCTCGGAACAAGACAGACAACATTACATTTCTGAATGACAAAAACGACAAGATAACATTCATAAATATTTAATACAATCCTACATTCTCCAATTACACACCCTCGTGCCAGTTGTCCGCCATGCATAATGGATGCTAGGATCTACCTACCCCCCCCCCCCCCCCCCCCCCCCCCCCCACGTACCTTAAATTATTTACCCCACCAGACGTCCTGACAAGCCTGGACAAGCGAGTGGCGTTCATGCACCAAAGCACAATCTAGCATTCATTCACCTACAGGCTACCTTGTACCAAGCCACCCCACTGTGCTGTGCTCCGCAGAACAGCACTGGGAACAAATGGAAGGCACCTTGCCAAGACCAGGCCACACACAGCCGGTGCCACCCTTGTGCATGTGTTTATTTTGCCATGCTAGCAGAAGATTAAAAACAACGTCCGCGTGTTCTTGCAGCAAGCCAACAGCTGTGAAAGTCCCATCACCGGAAAGACATACAGACTAACAGAACAAGGAGAAAAAAAAGAAGCAGGCCCCATTGAGCTCAGCAGAGTAGCGTTTCAGGAAAAGTAAGACAATCAGTGGCATACAGGAGAGAGTTACCTTCTTGGATGGTATCTGTGATAAGCTATACCGGCTATAAGCCTGTGGAGAGAAAAAAATGTTGATGTATGTTGGCCTGTTATTGGACTTATTATCCGTTACTGGTTACCCAGATAGTGACTTGAACAATTGTCCAGTGGCCAAGTTGCTGAAAAGGAAAACATTGTGGATGACAGTATGCATGTGTAACACTTGATAGTTTGATTCAAAGCTCTCTTAAGTCACTGTAAATAAAAAAGGTACACTACCGACGGCAGGGTTTAATCATGCATCATGTTCAAGTTGTTTATTTTACAGATGCTTCTCTGTAACACTTTTGCACTACACAGACTTTTGCTAATATTATCTTATGGCGTGCGTGCCTTTCCCAGCGTGGAGCTGTTAATCATTTGAAGTGTACCACACCGCTTGAAATCACAGCTGGTTTTTCGGTGCCTACCACGGTGATTCAAAATAAATATTCAGCCAAGCTATGATTTTAAAAGCAGTGTCATCTCAAAAACCGAGGTTAATATTAGATACCCGACATTAAAGCAGTATAAGACAACGTGTAGCTCCTAATTGCAGCACTTCGGAGATAATTACTTGGATCACTGGGGCTTCGTGTCAGTGACGCCCACCCACATGCACTTTTGCCTACTCACAGGGTCATGTATCTGCCAAGCGATAATTGGGCAGAAAAAAATAAGCATAAGAAAAGAGAAACAAAGGCTTACTAATACTTATCCATGTAACTGCATCTGAGTTGAAACCAGATGAGTCACATACAGTAATGAAAAGAATATTTTCGAATAGTTAGAGAAAGACAATTCTACTGCAGTTTACTGCTAATTGAGTTGAATGTACAGTATGTGTTAATGCTCTGATGATGGCTCTTGGCCGAAAAGCGTAATCATTACGTTTATTGGTGTATGCCAATAATAAAAACAAAAGTGGAAATGTGAGTACTTTGTCCTCCATTGACTTGAAATTTTGTATGCGCTGCCTTTTGGGGATTTTGATTCCTGTTTTTGATATATTGGATTTTGGGTTTAGCACTCCACTGAGAAATCCCATTGTTGAGGTACAAGCTCTTTTTTTCAGTATTTATACTCTCTCTCGTATGAATACATTTCAAAGAGGCAAAATAAATGACAACCTAAATAGGGAACCTTGTCAATGGTTATCGTTTACACTCCATATACATGTCACTGGTCATCGTTCTATACAGATGTTCATACTCCATATACATGTTCATACTCCATATACAAACAACTCAAGCGAAGACGTGACCTCCAGGTGAACTGGAAGTGTCACTTTCTCCCCTCCACTCCCACAATCTCCCCTGTAACTGTCGCTTTCCCTGCTCATTTTTCTCTTCTCTCCTCTTCCTCCTCCTCCTCTCAGCGCCTCTCCGCTGCTCCGACAATCCGCCTCGGGGTCCAACGTTACGGCTCCTTACGGAAGCTTACTGACTCCCCATGAATTAAACATTGGATAAACACGCAGCCCTGCTATGAAGAAGAGGCAGTTGCAGAGAAGCATCGAGCCACCGTTTGGTCTCGTAGCTGTCGCCATTGTATCATATATGTGTGTCCTGATGATGACGCCTCGACGCCGTGAGAGAGGGCGGTACGAGAGGGTAGATATACCAACCGCTGGGACAGGCTTTATTCTTTTGTATGGTTTATTGAATGTCTATGCAACTCATACACTGATATTTTGGATGCAACAGCACTGCATTATACAGTTTATGAGTGCTACTGTATGTGCGTGTGAATGCACATGACCTCACCTGAGAGAGAAGCTTATTGTTGTCGTCCTCTAGAATGCGCACTTTCGTCTCCAGCTGTCTGATGTAGTTGGAAGAGGAGTCTGGCAGAGAGAAAGAGAGAGAGGAGAGATTTGCATTTTAAAGACCATGAAGGGTAATACAGTCAGACAGGACCGATGGAGCAAAATGACCCCACAGCGCTCAGACGGTTGACATGCTCTTTGGGAAACACTTTGTGAACGGAGACTCCAGTCACCCATACATCAAAGTGTACTATGTAAAATATGTGCAGTAGTTTGCTGATGTTTCAGCGGAGATCATTTCTGATTACAGGCATTTTTCATCACTTCAGCCACACACAAAAAAAATGAACCTCAATGAAAGGTAGCGGCAAACAGAAAGGTCTTTAGCTGTTTTAACCCATTAAGACCTGAGGCCGTTTTTAAACGTTTTCGGAAAAAAAATATAAAAAAATAATTTTCAAGATTAAAACAAAATTAGCAGATCTACAAGCTCATAGCGCGGTGCGAGCTTGTATATCTGCTATTTTTTAATAGCCGAAGAAATCTAAAATGACACAGATGCGTTCCCGGTCTTAATGGGTTAAAAGAACTAAGAGTGGCAGCAGACCTGCAGTTTTCTGGGAGTTTGTTTCAGATGTGGTGCATAAAAACGCAGATGACCCAAGAGGTCTGGATGGTTCATGATATCGCACAAGATCAGAAATGTATTTTGGTTTACAGTAGTATTTTGCAGTCAATTATTTAACATAAGTGTTGTCTTTTCCTTGCATTACAGTCAAGGGATGTAATGTTCTGAATTTACCTGACTGTTAGTTGTTCTATTATTTGCTTTACCCACGTAGTTCTCATACAGGCATTACTGGTTATTATTCATCATAAATCTCAATCATGAGATTGATATTGAGGAGGTATTAGGTAAAAAATATGATATTAGATTTTAGGTTTGTGTCACCTACAGTAAGAGTGGATGTCTCCATGGGTGGATTTTCAACAGGCAAAAGACATATTTTTTACAGTATATAACTCATTTCTATGTCAAATGTTTGATATGACATTGTGCTCTTTAATTTCAACATAGTCACAACTACACAACTTTGTGTTGCATCAAACGAGCACATTACATGAACTTGAATCAACTTTGGCGAGTTCAGATTGGGGGCGGCAGCTCCGCCTGGGAGAACGTGGAGGCGTGATTTAACTGTGCTGGAGAGCACAGAGGCCAGTTCTCTAAAAGAAGCATGTTTAATTTACAACCAGATCAAAGCAGAAGTATCGAGAGGAACTCCACAGACAGCTCGTCAGGAGCACACACACACACACACACGCACACACACAGTTTTGATATTGTACATGAAAGTACAGAGCTAGTGGAGGTGCGCTAGGGACAGTTCCACAGACAGCAGTGGGATGGGTAGGTGAGGAGAAAGTCTGAAGGGTGTCTGGTTGGTTGGATGATACAGAAATTGCTGCCTGTAGAAATATCACACATGCAAAGAAACAGATGGAATGAAAGAGTCACTAAAACACACACCAGTACAAGCACATGCACTCTCCCCACACACACACACTGTACACACACACACACACACACACACACACACACACACACACACACACACACACACACACACTGAGTGATGGGTGACTCAAGGCTTGAAAAACAAAACAATTTGTTTACAAATTATGTAACTGACCCAAACCAGTATAACAGGCTGCTCCGTTAATTAACCTAGAACCTATTTCTTCCACATTCTGTGGCCAGGGGGTGCTATTCTGCAGGACCGCCACCATTTCACATATCGGTCAGGGGCAGCCTGGATTAGACTCTCACTGATACACAATCAGTCCCAGGCATTAGTTACACCCTGGTCCTGCAGTTTTGTGAACGCAGATGTCACCAAGCTGACGTGAGACCAGGATCAGGGTTAATACACTTTCTCTGGAGTGGACTTTAATTGTAAATTAAAATTGACATGTGCCAACTTCACAGAGAGCATACCGCTGATTAGCATAATAATGCTGTAGCAGGCAACATGACACTAAAAGTCGACTGCATATGCAGTACAACCAAAAACATTTACCCACAGATAAAACCCTTTACACAAGGGAAACAAAACAAAACTATTTGACTCCCTAAGCCTGAAAGGGGACCCGAATGAAGAAGCATTGTGACCAGTTTGTCCAGCCGGGTCAGTTGGTCCACATTCTCAGTCAGACCTCTGTGGTTTTTCAAGAGGAGGGGAGCTGTGGCAGACAGCTCTGGACAGTGGGCTGGCTGCATAGATGATTGTTGGCCAGCTAGATGGGGAGAGCTGCAGTGACCCGGGCTGATAATCCCCTCTCCCTGGCCTGTGACCCTCTAATCTGGATCAATCTGTTGGACTAACCTGCAGCCAGACCTCAAGCCGATTAAGAATGAAGGTTCCTCAGCCATGACCACCGTGGTCCGACAGCGAACCGACAGGCCTATACTAGACTGACAGAGAGAAAGGAAGAGAAGAGAAACGTCCACCACTGCTTTATGAGTGGGAAAAGAGTTGTGGAAATATTTCTTGATATACTTATTATTCCATATTGCTTGAAGAGGTGGGGAATCCTCAATCTGTGAGCCCACAGATCACATGAAGCTCCTCTCAGCGCCTTATCGGCCAATTAAAAAGGAGTGCTCTTCTAGATTCAGAAGAGAATCAAAATTACTTGAGTTCTACACCTTCATGTGCCAGGCTCACCACTACCACCAGTCCAGCAAATGCCTGCGTTGGACCAAAGCGAGGATACCCAACCACTCTGAGCAATATGTGGCGACAGTTTTCTCCAGACAACGATAGTGCCCACTACCCTATCTCCCTTTCCATTCCTCTACGCTGTTGATGTGTCAGGAGGGAGTGAGAGATGGATGTTAAATCACTTCATGACATGTGATTAAGTGGTTGTGCTTAAATTATGCACAGATTTACTGTATTCACACTCACAGCAGGGAAGCACAACAGACACAAATGACTACACAGACACACTTTAACAATGCCCAACTAACACAAGGTTGTTCAAACACAAGGGTACTGTATAATTAGACCCTTCTTTTACCTTAACAGATCATATGGAATGAATCTACAAAAATGCCCAGCAAAGACTCTTCCTGCTATGCAGGAACTAAGGAATTTAGCTAAAGAGAATACCAATCCCTAACTTAAAGTAGTGTCACTTTTAACATTGCGTCCTGGTTCCTGGTACCTTAGTGTCAAAAACGATGCAAAGCTTTCCAAAGTAATTAAAGTGTGAAGTACAATTACAGGCTGCAAACACTCATAAAATAAATGAATCAGACAGCTATTCTTTTAAGCCAGCCTGCTACTGCAGCAGACAGCATTTTATATTTAAAATTTAAAATCTAAATTTTGACCCTAAATCATACCTCACCATGGACTACTTGGTGCTCCTTTTTATTGTTGCTTCTATTGTGTTTTTATGCAAATCTGTTTTAATCGGTTTATTTTGCAGGCAAAAAGTAGACAATAAGTATTTTCAATTCAATTCATTTCAACATACATCATCTCCAAAGCAGAGAGATAGAGAGAGAGAGACAGAGAGAGAGAGAGAAGGGGGTGGAGGAGAATGAGACAGATACAAGGGGAAACCTTGTCCTCGCACAATCTGGTGAGCTATTTTTACCGCTGTGCAAGTGTTGTTTATCCAATGAAATGAGGTGATGTGTGTGTGCACGTGCGCATGTTTGGCACGGATATCACCGTGTATATGTGTAGGCATGTATCCGTGTGTGTGTGTGTGTGTGTGTGTGTGTGTGTGTGTGTGTGTGTGTGTGTGCGCGTGTGACCGTGCGTGCATGCGAGACAAAACATGACGCAGACGGTGGCCCGTCCCTCTCTCAGCGCGTCCACGTCACTTTACATCACGTCAGGGCCACTGTGACCCACTTCCACAGTCACTCTCCTCTCCGCTCACTGTCGGCGTACCCACAGCACAAAAATACATAATAATAACAATAATACATTTTATTTATAACACACTTTACATTTTTAAGCAAATCTAAAAGTGCTACAGAGAAAAAAAAAACTGGTGTGCCCAACAGTCAACTGGTCTAGTTATAAATAATGCAAAATTATGACAATTTAATTCATGCCAAAACATTTTTTCATGTCGGTGTCCCTATTAGGACAGACTCATTTGATACGAGGTTCCTAGTTAGGGGACAAAACCCCTGGCCTAAGGAATGATATCCATCATTGCAACAATGCCCCAAAAAAAATAAGATTTACTCTTATGTATGATTTACTCTATGGTTGCACATGATGCAACCATAAAGAACAACCTTGAACCTCGAGAATCTGTTAAGATTCTCCTCATGTGTGATGCAACCTGATTTCAAAATCGGTTTGAATTTTAAATCTACTGTAGTGCGAGCCCAGCTTAACCTTTTTATTACTTCCATTTCATCTCCTCTACTTCCATCTCGCCCACCCCTCACTGCTCATTTCTACCTTCTTAACAAGACTTTGAAATTTCTCTCTACCTTCTTTGCCCTGCCGCTCTCTCACTTCCTTTTTCTGCCTCCAATACTTCCTACTCTTCGACCTCTCACTTTCTTAAACTTTTCAACTTACATCTTCCATTACCCCAGTTTCCAACCCTGCCCTGACATTACCTTTAATACCACCACTCCCAGCATCGGGTGGTGTGTGCGTGTGTGCGTGTGCGCGTGTGTGTGTGTGTGTGTGGGTTGGGGGGCTTATCAGTCTAACCAGATGCCCACGCCATGGCAATAACCTCAAACTGACCAAAACATTATTTTTTTTTCACTTCTAAATTTTGAGTAGCCAATTATGCCCCCCCCCCCCCCCCCCGGCCCCCATTTCTCCCAATTTAAGTCGTTACGCTGAATTCACACCAGCAGCATCGAGCGAATGTTCACAGTGCACACATTTGCAAAATGCAATAAATTGGGTGTGTACTGCACATGTCATGGTTGGCATCCTCCTAAATAAGCGAGCTTTGCTCCAGTGTGAGTTCTGGTGGTCCAAGCAGATCAAAGCGAGTAGCTGTTCCAGGCTGGGGAGCTCACTGAGAGGGAGGAGGTGAACAGACTACTCAATGCTCATCTCTGGCAGCTTGTTTGTGAAGGATTTACACTTTAGGTAAGAAATAGGTCATGCAGTTGCACAAGCCCGATTAATTTCACACCTACAGTACAACTAGCAACTACTAGTTTAACCCATTAAGACCGGGAACGCATCTGTGTGTCATTTTGTTTCTTTGCCTGTTCAAAAATAGCAGATATACAAGCTCATAGCGCGGCACCGAGTGCCACGCTATGAGCTTGTAGATCTGCTATTTTTGAAAAATCTTGAGCATTTGTGCAAATCTTTGAATATATTTTCTAAAACATTTTGTTCCAGGGACCTCCAGAAGCAAAGATTTGAGTAAAACATTTTCCCTTTAAAAACATACATATTCAAATATTTGCACAAATATTTCTACAAGCTCGTAGCGCGGCAGTGTAAAAATGTGGATAAAGTGGTTACACAGATGCGTTCCTGGTTTGAATGGGTTAAAACCTGGTTATCAATATTCACTACTTCCGTACAGTAGTCTTGAGGTAATTGACCCAACCTCCTGCTTTGAGAACACACACGCACACGCACGCACGCACACACACACACACACACACACACACACACACACACACACACACACACACACACACACACACACACACACACACACACACACACACACACACACACACACACACACACACACACACACACACACACACACACACACACACACACACACACACACACACAAAGGCATGTGCACACACAGCTAGGTATAAACACACTTAGGACCATTCTACCTACGCCTACTTCAGAGCTCAGCACGCTTCTGACTGGCTCGTCGCTCTGTCTCAAAATTACATCGTTGAGCTTTTCGAACTTTGCCAAAGAAGGTAGAGTAATTCTGTGGGAGATTCAGTTTCAGCTTCACCCAGCTGATGGCTGCTCAGAGGCACTTGAGGGGAGCTGTTGGGGGATAAGTGTCTTGATCAGTAAGTCAGGGACATTTCAAGATGTATGCTGGGCAGGCCAGGAGGCGAACTGGTGAGCTTCTGATTATCAGACAGTCAGCCTCTCTACCCATTAAGCTATGGCCATCCCCAAGCTATGACCGCCCCCATACAGTAAAGGGAGCCTACTCAGATAAGATCCAAGCTTCTCCATACAGAGTAGTAGACTATATCAATGCAGCTTTGGTGAGAGAGTACTCAATAAAACCCTCAGTGTTAATTTATATATTCCAAATAACCAAATGTCTCGCTAAGCTCTGGTAGTTAGCGTGACAGACTCCTACACAGAGCGGACCGCCCTGCCCGTGGGGCGAGGTCTTCTGTCTCCCCCTCGACTCTGCACGCTCGAAACTTAAGCATAAAATCTACCTTAAGGGTCCATTATTTTGGTTCCATTTGTAATCTCTCAGAGCACTGAACACTGAAGAATTTACTGTGCGTATGGTTTAGAAAGGCCGTGGCTTTGGAATCCCCTCATGGTTTTGGAGTGGGAGCTCATGGTTGTTGAGAGGCCGGTGGTGCGTTGAAACGGCTCTGCGTTTTATTTTTCCTGGCTTGAGCTTGAAGCTTTCATCTCCCCTTTACAGATGTACTGCAGTGTTTCAGCATCAAGACATGGATATTCTCTCAGTGATGTGTGAATGAGCATGTTATGTGCGGCCAGCATGTGTGTGTGTGTGTGTGTGTGAGAGAGAGTGAGTGAGAGAAAGA
>NC_139953.1:15322166-15544666 GCF_963454915.1 Gymnoscopelus microlampas
AGTGAAAATGAGAGTAGTGGGGACCATGTGTGAAGTGACCTTGGACCTTAAACACACACATACAGTACCGCTACAGATACTAAACTGACACACTTTGTATTTGCCGTGTTCCTGAAAGGAAAGTTTTGCTATTTGCACACTGCATAATATGGCTGCAATGCTTAAAAACAAAACAAAAGTGTTGTCTTTTGTTTTTTTGTATGAATGGAAAATCTTACACTCACTGCATGCCTCCAATTGCCTTTTATGTAACACCAAATTCCTTAGGGTTAGGAAGGAGAGGAAAAATATGAGTTCAAAGGAGAGAATTTGCTGGCTGATATAACTGGATGTTTTTTCATGCAAGATAAATACCCGCCAGTCATGTTTGATGGATAAGCATGTCATTTTCAGTCTTAGTGTAAAAAGTAAGGGATGCGCTAGCGGCTAGGGGGACTCTAAACTGGCATAAGTTGTACAGCTAGAAGTTGGGCAGACATCAAACGTGAGAACAATGCTATAAGAGCAGGCGTCTTCAGCGTTTCTCAGGGCAAGGATCCCTTAGCTGAGAGAGAGATGGAACAGGGACCGCGCCCACTACATATTGTATACAATTCTGTTGCATATTCAACTTTTTAATAGATGTCACTGCAGCTTCATAGACTTGACAGACAGCACACCAAACCCAATACTAATAATCCATTAGCAAGCCTCATGGTGCGTTCACACGGGCAGATTAAAATATACCATTCATTTTCAATGGAAACCAGCGACATGAAGATAGAAATTCAAGCTGAGCCGGGTTCAACTTCCAGATACAAAGATACAAAGCTACAACTGTAGCTCCGATGTCCGCACGTTAGATGACGTCAGCGACCGCGTTGAGCAACACAGATACAAAGCAACACAGCGACAAAGATGCGGTGTATTTTTGTATCTTTGTATCTTTTAATCTGCCCGTGTGAACGCACCATCACTCTCAAATATTACTTTTAATATTATATCATTTTACTATATTTTTTCTCACTGTAAATGTATGACACACGGTGTAATTAAGGGATGATGACCAAATACAACCCCCCACTTCAGGATTGACAACGTCATAGGATTAACAGGTTGCCAGATTGCCATTTTTCTGCCCTAATCAAAAGATTAAAGCCACTGGACATTAGCTACAGTACAGATGTGGTCCTGTCACTGTAGCAAACAAACGTGTGTGACCTTCAAATTTGATCACCATTTCAGTTTTACGGTATTATAAATCACTGGCACACAGCAACTTGTGTGCACACATGCACGTGTGCATTTTGTCATGAAGTGAAAACACACACACACACACACACACACACACACACACACACACACACACACACACACACACACACACACACACACACACACACACACACACACACACACACACACACACACACACACACACACACACACACACACACACACACACACACAAATCAGCTGACCTGTGAGGGTGGTGACAAGCAGTGGAGGAGACAGGAGGAAAAAAATGCTTCACTTGGCTGGATGGGATGTGTGATAACAACAAGACATGTCTATATTAGTGTCTGCTGGACACGCTATAAATAAACTATGTGTCTCTCTCTTCCCCTCACCCTTCTTCTCTCCATCTCTTAACACTTTCTCTCTGCATCCCTTCCCTCTCTCTCTGCATCCCTTCTCTCTCTCTCTCTCTCTCTGCATCCCCTTCCGTTTTCTGTCCCTCCTGCTTCCATTGTCTCAGAGGAAGCTGAGAGACAGACAGATCGATATCCACACTTCAGTTACCAGACAAATAGGCGTTAACAGTTGCCCGCGATGCATCAAACAGTCCCACATGACCTCTCTGTAACTACAACCATCATGTCAAATGCTTACTAGCTCTGGTATCCTCTTTAACCACATGAACCCTATAGCGATCCTATTCATAATAGGTGAACATTCTGTTAAAATGGGCAAACATTCTGTAAAAATAGCAGATTGATTGATTTAACACTTCAATTGCAGTACGGCAGTCGGCAGTACAGGTCTATTGATCTACAAGTATGAGCTTGTAGATCGGGTATTTTTGGCAAAGACATTTGTTTTAAGAGGGAAAAAGGAGGGGACTAACTATGGACCCCTGGGGGACCCCGGTCAACAATAGATAGGGTTTAAAAGATCTTCCGCCTGCCCCCAGTATTGATGATGACTAGGACTGATTTTTTACTTTCCCTCTGATAAATGTTTGCCTATGACATCATGCCCGAAACAGAGACGCCAGGTTGAAGGTGGTTATAGAGACTTGAGCTTCATGAAAATGGGGTCAAGCAGGTGGGGCGACGCTATTGTAGGCCTTGTTCTTTTTGTTTTCTTCTTTACACAGAGCTGGGAATTCTGAGACGTTGCGCAGTGCTCAGCAGACAAACACGCTGTGGCAGGGTTTCTTAACCAGTGGGTCAGGACAAGACGCAAAATGGGTCACACAGGTCTGATTCCAAGGGGACCTTGCATGACTAGAGCACTAAGATGGTTTAACAAGCCAAAGCCTACTACAACTACTCTGGGGGGGGGGGTCTAAACTCAATGTGGGCCCATCCATCCATCTATCTTTGTCCACTTATTCAGAGCCAGGTTGCGGAAAAGAATCACAGACTTCCCTTTCCCTGGCAATATAAGACCCCAATTTGCACCCCTGAGGAAAACATTTTTTTTAAAATCCCATTTGCTACTAGACTTCCAGCCAGTTCAATTACAGTATTTTCCAATTCCAAGCATTCCTAAAGACACATTTTCATTATCTACCCCCTTGACACAGAATGTCAATGGTCATAACTCCTGATTGATTCAGAGATGTGTCACAACATTCCTCTCAGCCAGTCAAACCAGAAATTGACCACAGATTTCAGCTTGCATAGAAAGATACAGTGGCAAACTACTGTGGGACTGCTACATTATGTATTGCCTAATTCCTTCTTTTTCTTTTTTAAACAACAGCATGACTAATTCCTTCTTTTTCTTTTTTAAACAACAGCATGACAAAGCTCAAACATGGCTTTGCAGCAAAGCGTCTGTGATCCCTTT
Organism: Gymnoscopelus microlampas; assembly: GCF_963454915.1. Taxonomy (NCBI): domain Eukaryota; kingdom Metazoa; phylum Chordata; class Actinopteri; order Myctophiformes; family Myctophidae; genus Gymnoscopelus; species Gymnoscopelus microlampas. The sequence continues at coordinate 15,325,224 of NC_139953.1, forward strand.
TGTTTGAACACGTTGCAGTTGTCATGATACTGTCATCACACAGTATCATACTGTATCACTATTTACAGGCGATGAGTTGTTGGTGGGATGAAACTCGCTTTTGTTAGGGGAAATTATAGTAATTCAACTTGTTAGTGAAGTTAATTCCTGCCCTTCTTAACTATAGCCAAAATATTTGTGAAAATGTAAGGCATAACAGCTATTTACGTTAAACCCCCTTGATAGCGTTTTAAAACAAATCACCCACACTACCTACATAAGACCTATCGCCTAAATGTCTGGATGTCCCTAACACGGTATCCCACAGGGCCTCTGGAATACTCGCTGGAGAGGCTTAAGACACGGAGTCCCCCTTTACCTCAGACAACCCACACAACCCACCGTACGTGGCTAAACAAACACTGCAGGGCATTGTGGGTAGAGAGCGCTTCCTCCCGGAGCCCATGGCACTATTTAACCTCATTCCTCCACCCTCCCGTCGCCACGGTTTCACCACTGCGAACCCCATGGCAACATCATCTGCATAAATCTGCATGCTGCTCCATTGCCTTTTAAGTCTGGCTGACGGACTGCTGAGCTGGCAAGTGCTGTGCTTATGCAAGCGAGAGTCAACTCTGGTAGGAGTTAGGCGGTAAATACATAGTATGTTCCTCAGTAAGCATACTTTCAAACCCCTCTATTATGTGCCTCTGTAAATCCCATCATCTGTGCGGGATCTGACGCAATTGGTCGCTATGCGAGAAAGTACGGCTTTTCCCCCCCCAAGCACCACAAAACAGACCTTTATTTTCCAGTGACATCATCTAGTTGTTTTATTGCTGCTTATGTGCATAATGAAATGATCTCCAAGTTCATTCTGATGCAAATCAGAGTCAGAGAAAACAGAGACAGAGACAGAGGGAGATCGAGAACAAGAGAGAGAGTGAGCAGACAAGACAAGTGCTGACAAGGGTTTGACAGACCTGTTTTACCCAGGCTATGGGTGACTGCACCTCCAAACACCCACGCATTGCCTGTGACAAACGCAAGGGCAGCTCAAACACAAATATGTAACTGGATAACCCTTAATAATATTCAAATAGGTTTTCCACTATAAATAAAACAGCCAAAGATAACGGCACCAATATGTCTAATTGACGGCGGGAAATACTGGTGGAGTTCCAATGACCTCAAATGAGGGATACCTTGTGTAAATAAACAGCCCCTCCATTCGTCAAAGCCAGGCAGTGCTTTTAACCAATGACGGCGGACATGAAAGAGAAATTTTGAGAGCTACTGGCAGAGTAATTGCTACAAAGGGGTGGGGGGGGGGTCTTATGTAAGAGTGGTTCAGACAAGTTCTCGGACACTTATCTCACTCCACTGCAGCTAAAATTGGATTTGTGTCGGACCAAAGGGTTCTGCGGCCTTTGACTCGCCTCTGCAACTATGTCCAGGAGACGTGGTGAAGTTAAGTCGGGGCGACGTCGCGATACTCTCCACTGGTCAGGATAAAAAGGCCATTACAGGGGAAGAGGTGGGGAGAGGGAGATCGAGTTAGAGAGATAGAGAAGAATAGATGGGAGAGGCAGAGAGAGACAAAGATACAGTGCAGACAGGACATAAACAGACATAATGGGCAAAGGGAATTCTATTACGCTCCTATTATGAAGCTTAATGACAAGACAGGAAGGATGGTTAAAAAGTACATTCGGTTAAAGAGGAATTTTCATAAGCAGACTTCTATCTGGCTACCGGAGACGCATTTGAGATAATAGGTGTAAATGTGATGTGAGCAAATCACGTACGGATACAATGTGGATACAAGTCGCGTTAACATGGCAACTATACAACCATCCAAAAGTATTATTTTTAGTTCTTTCTCTACAGATATTTTGGGAAAGCCTCCGTGTCATTTTAGATTTTACCGTTGGCTATTCAAAAACAGTAGATATACAAGCTCGCAGCGTGTCACTTCGTGCCATGCTGCGAGCTTGTACATCTGCTATTTTTGAAAGATCTTGAAAGTGTGAGAACTACAGATTCAGAAGGCATTTTGTAGAATCAGCCTCAGGTTAATAATCAAACACTGCCCTCCTCATACCCTCTCTGGTAATCACTTGGCTGAGGAGAAGTGGCCGATGTCTTGGGCTCTGAGCTCAGACAGCTCTCATCCTTTGTCGTGCGACAGAACTGTCTGAGACCTACTGTATCCAAACACACAGAGACATGCTGCCGGTGCACTCACGCACACACAGGCTATTTTTAACCCCCAGCGAGAAACCTTATAACGGACAAAAGCAGCAGGAAAATAAGGTTTTAATCTTCCTTGCGGATATATGACAGGATGCATACAACTTCAGGAATCTAGGGCGAGAGACGGAGAGAGAAAGAAAGAAAGAAAAAGACAGTGTGCCCTCGTTTGCATATGCAGGCATGCATTCATTCTTAACTATGACCCTCACCCGTATCTGTGTGTGGTGGTGGTGTGTCTCGTGTGTGTGCGCATAAGTCAAATCAAAGTGATTGAGGAACATTTTTCCACAAGCTGTGACACTTCCCCGTCTTACAGTAAAGTGAGAACCAACAACACCCTGCGCGTCCCGACATGCCGACAGCCAATAGGACCCAGTCATGCCTGCATTTGTTGACAGACGGGGCTGCTCCCAGAGCAGCCATAGGCTCTTCTTAACGCGTCTCCTGTTGTCTTGGTCCTGCCAAGCGCTACCAGGGTGTCTCGTCTCGTCCCATTTATCCGGCTCATTTGACTCTGCAGACAGCACTCAGGAAGCCCGATAAGATGATTAAAAGAAACTCTCACGTGTCTCGTGTGTGACGACAGACATTCAGAGAAATGCACGAAGGCAGAGGGAAAGACAAATTCTGATATTAGATAGCAAGTGGGAAAACAGGTCTCCAGCCGGAATCAAATTGGGGATGTCATGATTATGTGTTTTACACACTACCCGGTCAGCTAATGGCACGCACCCTTAGTTTACATGTTTGGTTTTTTTACTTTATTGTTACAGGTAGAATGACATTACCACCTGTATGGATTGTGACAGCACATTTGCCAACATGTAGATGTGTCAAACTGTAATAAATCACTGACCTTTCCCTACATGGACTGCGACCAGAACAGATACACCAATCACAGACACTACAAAAAAAGAGAGTTAAAAAATAATCCTCTGTCTTGGGGAGAAAATGTAGGTTTAACTCCATAAGCAGACTGAATGACAAATTGTTAAAACTATTTTCTTTTATTTCAGCAGAGATGCAAATAAGACCGGGTCTAATAACCCTGCGTCTCCCATGTGGATCTTGGACTTCATACGTTTTAGTGACGTCAGTCATCTATGACATATCTATGATGTATGGCTCCAAATATTTCGAAGACATATACAACATATCGTCGCTGTCGGGTGGAAACCTTGTATGTCCGAAACCGTTCCTTTTTGTCTCCGCCAGAGGTGGAGAGTATGTTTTCATTCTTGTCCTTCCGTGTGTCCGTCCGTCTCAGCCAAGCTAACATTGGTCAAGCTTCACGTGACACGTAGGAGTACATTTTCTAGTTATTACTTTTTTTCAACGATTTGAAATAGTGAAAATAGCCGATCTACAAGCTCACAATGCCTCGCAGATTGTAGATCTGCTATTTTCACTACTTTTGTGGGACACTCTTGTATGATGAAGAAGAGCATTGATTTATGAACATAAAACGCAGAAGTTTGCCCGACAGCAACGATATATGAAAAAAACATGCATGGAGGAGGTACTAACTAAGCTGGCCTACTAGCAGTGTGCACAAGACATTTGGCACAGACTGGTTTGCAGGATTAGCTCTGGACAATCACACAGACCACAGACGGCTAGCCTCCTACAGAGCCACACCATAAAAATTGAGAAAGTGAGAGAAAAATCTATTGAGCACAGAATAAATAGCCTAGAAATAGGTTTAATTTAAAGTTAACATTGTTCCACCCTCACCATGGCAATGATAAATCAAAATCACACCCCTAAACGTTTAATTGGGACTAATAAATCGCTATAACAAGCACTGCTGGGAAAAAAAATAACATCTTCCCTGTTCCCACCCTAAAATACAGTCGACAGACATTTATGAGCAGTGCTTATCCGTGTCAAACAAGCTATAATTATACGGCATTATAATTGATATCATTGGATGATTACGTGGATTATGGCAGCGTATTTCACACAGACTAGTGCAGAAGGGAAGGGTTTCAAATATTGTTCGACAGTATAGTGATATATCATAGGGTTCTAATGACATAACAACCCCACAAAAGTAGCATCCATTTATGAGGTATAACCCCCACTTTGACTTCAGAGCCATTAGGTTTATTAGTGTGGCTTGTATACAGGAGGTAAAGTACACATACACGTGCATGTACAGTATATGCACACAAACGCACGCAGCACACACACACGTGCACCAAGGGGAGACACGCGCGCACGCACACACGCACGAACCAAGGGGAGAGTGATGGGGACAAATTCCATTAGCAAGTGAGATGAGAGGCTTTATAGCCAGATGGTTAACCTGCCCTAAATCAATCTGATGAAGAATACAGCAGTACTCTCTCTAGCAACACACGTGCACATGCACACACAGGCCTCATAAAAGCTAATGGAATCTCATCAACTGGTCATTTCATTATATAAGACCTCCTTCACACCCCATCGTCTGACGGCGAAGCCACACGTATCTCCCTTGATGATGGCATGACTATCATTTATACAGAAGGCCAGATCCATAGACACAGCGAGGCTTGATAAGTCCTCATAGGCAATCAGCCAGCCTGAACCATAGTCTCCAAGGGAGGGTTGAAAAAAAAAAAGACCGGGTGCAGAGGCATCAATTTTGGATCACAGGGACATGGAAGTTGAGACTGAAATGATAAAATAAGCTGATTTAGTGTTTTGACTGGAAAGTTTTAAACTTGCTCCAAGTTATGGGATACATTATGCCGTCATCGCATTCCAAAGTTCCAAAACTGATGAGGAAATGAAATAGTTGGTGTTGCAAAGAATACTTGAGGTTTGTATGTTAAAAGCGTAGCTGTGTTTGACGATGCTCTGCTATAGTTATCAGCATCAATCTGGGTCTGATGCAGAGACGGACTACTATGTTTAATGGGACATGGTCAGACAGAAATATGCCAGTTTCATGGTGGATGAAAAAAACGTTCAACACAGTAGTTCAAATGTACCTACTAACCTGGCTCAATGAGCAGGACAACTGAACACACGTAAGGACACACAACATGCACTATGGTGCCTTACAATACCCAGTGCACAACCAAAACATCAAACATTGACATTTGCTTTACAATCACTGTGAAATACAATGACGCCGATTAATGAGGAGCAAAATGAACATCAGCTTGCTCGCCATAATATTTCTGACTGTGTATTATTACAGCCAGGCGCGGTCAACGCAAGAAGTGCTTATCTCATCTTACAAGTGATGCATTCACCTTCAAATGGAGGCTCTTTTCCAGTATCAGCAGAACTAAATCAAGTGCAGCTCAACCAGCAGACATATTTGAAATTGCACACTCAAGGCAAGAATAACATCTTACAGTCCCATCTGACTTCTGTGTTATTTATTAATTCATTGTTTTTCCCTCACAGTCGGGTCAGAGACGTCGTGGCCTCCCTCGTCTGCAGGCTGAGCTGGCCCATCCCGCGGGAGTCTGTGCGTCAGAACACATTAGTGGTGACTGACAGGGATGGGGTACGGGGCCAGTGGTGACCAGGTGGTCTCTGTGACTCACTGGAACAGACTTACAGTCCCATGGCAGAGAGGGCAGGTGAGGTCAACAGTTAATCACCAACGGAGTCAGGGAGAGTGAAAGGAGGTACCGGTGACAGACCGGAGGTCTGGTTTAGACCTCAAGATCAACGTGTGTTAGTAAACCTGAACATAACTGTAACGCGGTTGCACCTTTAGCTTGAAAATGTTATTAATTAATGAAGGCTTTATTCAGGTTCCACACCTGCCTTGATCTCTGCCTTTTGTACTTTTTTGATATGAACTGTATATTCAGACAAAATAAATGACTACAACACTACTGTACCTCTGTATTGCATTTTTAGAAAGGGTCCCCGCTACCCCTCCTAGCAGCCAGACCAGAGAGCTCTACCTCCTCTACGCCAGCCCGCAACTATCCGGCGGTCAAAAGTCACCCGAACTTACTCGGTCGGTATTCGAAGCTTCCCTACAACTTTCGACCCGACGCGACAGTGTACCCACCGACCATTCAAAAGTAGATTTTCGGCAACAGACGCTTTCCAACTAGCCGCCGACGTCGGTTTGGTGGGGAGCCACCTTAACAGGACTAGAAACAACTCACTAAAAGAGCTGTAAAGCATATTTAAGATTTTGTATTTTCATTTCATACATGCAAATAAATAAACAAATACTGTAGGTTATAGACTGTAAATCCTGTATGATAAAATCTACAGGTGATTTCTTAACCCTTACAACTCAAGTAACGTGTTGGCGTGCCCGTTGAGGGTATTGTGGGGCCGGGTGGGGGGGGGGGGGACAACTAAAATATAATTGGCCCAGGGGCCTCCCTGGGTGGTAATCCGTCCCTGCACGCAACCAGTGTACGACAGTTACAAAAGGATTATGTCCTCTTCTCCTGGCTTTAGTCTAGCAGCAGCGTTCTGTACAACAGGATGGATGACCAGCAGCCTTCAGGATGACCAGCAATTATAAGGGTTTTAAATTGTACATTAAAGGCTTCTAAAACTAAAAAACACATTCTCTCTCTCTGCGTTGGCTGAAGTTTGGAGGCTTTGTTTACATGCGTCGTCGACACCCAGTCTGCATAACTTCATAATTATATTTCTGCAACACTAATTCTAGCGTCCTGTAACGCATTATCCATCACAAAGCCTGTGACACGTTTCACAGAACCGAACTAGGTAATCATCGATGAAAAAAGGCAAAGAATAACAACAGCTCTCCACTACAGGTGACCTGTAGAAGGTGGACTGTACACGGTCAAATCCTCAGTGTTAATTGGAGTCCATTTGTACATTCTTCTGAATGCTCTTGTCTTTGCACACGTAGCCGCTATTCAGCAACGGAACACGCTCACAAACACACACACGCTGAATTTATGTGAATTGCCTCTGTGTTTTTGTTACGACAGACATAATGACAATATGCTGTTTTCAGCACCTCTCGTCCAAGTTCCTGTCAGCGTTCCTCTTATTGCTTGCGCAGAAGGAATTTAACACAAGGGGCCACACCCAAGGGCTATTAAGAGCTAAACGACTGAACTAATCACAACTAGAGATCTTATTTCTCACATTTAAGTTACATAAGTTACATTGTACACTAGGGGTGCAACCGTTAATCGAACTAATCAATTTAATCAATTAGAAAAATTATCTTTTAGTAATCTAATACCAATTTCGGCATGTCATTATGGATTAAAATCCCCAAAACATTTCAAAAATAGTGAAATAGCTGATCTACAAACTCACAACGCGGTGCACCACGACACGTTGAAGTTGTAGATCCGCTAGTTTCACAATTTTTGCATGACATCGTTGTGTGACAAAGTATAAAATAGGGCTCAAGTGTTAATCGAATCGATCAATTGAAAAAGTAATCGATAAGATAATCGGTAAGAAAATATTCGATAGCTACAGCCCTATTGTAGACGGACACAGATATTTGCAGTGTTACAGAGCCAAATGATGGATTTCCTGGACACACTGCTAGCTGGGTAAAGAAAGAGGATAAACATCTTTATTTTAGACGCGTTATGTCATGGAATCACATGAATCAATCCCATTTTTTAAACCATGCATGGATTTGCTTAAAAGGCATTCTGTAGAGCTTTGGTTTAATGGGTTCAATTGCTATTGACTCAAATGCTCAGAGCCAGGATGTACAGTATTTGTGTGCCTGTGTACACGTGACACTGACAATACACTGTTCTTCAATGGCAGTGGAAGGGCCTATAGTTTTCCCCCCCCCACCGCAGTCACTGTAGCAGCTGAGGATTCTGGGATGGCCAGTCTCCCGCTGGGTCCCTGGCTATATGGCTCATCCTTTCTCCTCTTCCTCTAAACCTCCTCATCCTCCCTCTTCAATCCGCTCTGCCGACTTTGCATTCTGACTAACTGGAAATCTAACGAAGGAAGTTGAACTTGGTGAAGAGTAACTTGTTTCTGACACGTTGCGTTACTTAAATCTCTATTGGAAACCAGCCGAGTCATCGGTACTGAACTGGAGATTTTCACAGAGATGGTTTCGGAATCTTGCAAGCTACTGTACACAAAATGTCTACCCTAAAAACTGTTGCATTGTCATCATACGAAATGGTCGGTTCTCATTTTTTACCTTTTCATAAAAATCTATCAACACAGGAAGAAAGTCTTGTTTGTTTTCCTAGTCTAACTTTTGCTTGATTGGCCAAATTAAACCTTGCAGCCTGTATTGTAGCATAGTAGTCAACTTTGTTATTTCGTTTCATCCTTCCTTCTCATGCTCCCCTCTTTTGTGCTTTTCTTTCTCGCTGTTCCCCCCCTTCCTCCACTTTTCCCTTCTCTCCTCCTCAATCCCTCTTTCTCTCTCTCTCTTCCTCACTGCTTTTTTTTTTTTTTCTTCACTGGTCCTCCTTACCACCCTTCTCCTCCTCCGTTCCTTTGCTCACTCCCACCCACCACCACCACCACCACCACCACCAGATGACGGCAGCTGACGGTGGGCTCCATATCAACTCCCTCTGTCACCCTTTCCATGCGTCTGGTTAACCACACCGCGTTAAATTCAAAGTCAACACAATAGGAACGGACGCCACTGCCTCCGCGTTCATTTTACATGACTTTTACAATGGACCGCAAGCGCATTCTCTCACCCGAAATTTTCCAAAAGGAGAAATTATGTTAACCCAAGGAAACCAATGACATAGTGTTGATCCCATTTCAAGTAGCATACATGGTCTAGAGCCTAGTGGTTATCTAGACTCTAAACGACCTTTAACCAGGAAACCGTAATAAACCCCCATTGTAAAGACTATTCAAATCTAACAATTCCTTCAAAATATTAGTTTTTTTATACATACAAATTCCTTTCGTGCATTGAATCAAGAGTTGCAAATTGTAATTTTGTTGCACCTGCATTTACTGAAGTGTGCAGTACAGTGCACTGAATCAAACCAGGAGCACTGAATCAACCAGGAGATTCAAACCAGGTGCACTGAATCAAAACCAAGCCCGACAAGTATACAATACAGATACCTCGGCTTTCACTGAGGCTGCATGGCCTTGCCCTCGTTTCTTTTTTCTTTTCTTTTTTTTACCAAACCAAAAGGCTGCCTTTGCATCCAAGCCGCCTTTGGCAGGGAGACCCACGGAGCTCTGCTTGCACGCTCGTCTTCTGCAAGACTCAACTGGTTTCAGAAGTCACATAGTGAGAAAGAACGAAAAGTGACAGGAGAAACTTGTCAAAGGCTGGATAGAGAGAGAGGCAGCAATACACAGAAAGAGATACAGTAAGAGACAGAGAGATGGGGTGGCTCTGGCACGCAGCCGGGAGAGCACACTCCGGAAGGACTTGAAGGGATATTTCACTTAAAAAAAAACGTTGGGTCATTTTATCGTCTACTCAGGCTTTTGTGAGCCCCCCAGACCGTTTTTAAGTTGCTTGATTCAGTATTTAGATATTTAATATTCATTTTATCAGACACGGCCCCTTCCTATACAAGGTTAGATTCATCAAAAACACCCGTCCTTGGTTCTGGTGACTCCCCCTGCCCTCCTAATACGTGAGGGCCGTGTTTTTTCAATTACTTTTTTCTTTTCTTTTATTTAATTTTTTTATTGTATTAAATTGTTTTCATTTTCCCAAAAAAAGAATGAAAAAGGTTATCGAAAAAACACGGCCCCCTCGAGAATATTGATAGTGATCTTTGATTTTGTCCATATCCAGAATCAAACTGGGGACGATGCAATTATATGGCCTACGCACTATCCGGTTATCTCCTGGCACGCCCCCACCTCTACAGTACTTCCTTTAATTGTCCTCTTACGGGACGCCCTGTCGCATACTTAAACAAGGCCGATACCCTCTGTGTGTACGCCACCTCTGCCCCACTCTCTTAAACCCCTTTAAGAGAGAGAGAGAGAGAGAGAGATCTTGGTTTCACACGGTGCGTATCAGACGCAGGACTACGTGCCGTGGATTTTAAAAGACCAGCAGGCAGAGATCCTACTGGATCCGTCTCTTCAAATCATTTTGATGGAAACCCCACCAGACTCAAGGCCATGTCTCAGAGAGAGAGACTCAGTAGTGCTGGAACATCAATGGGTGTGCCCCCTGTTTTGGAGACTGTGAGAGAGCAAGAGAGCGAGAGGGCGAGAGAGAGAGAGATAATTCATCAAAGTTGGTTCACTGCCAGTCTGGGTCTATAATACACTGAGTGAAACTGTGAGGCACATAACAGGTGGGCTGAAGGACTCATTGATTATTGTAACGCCATGGCTAGTCTTATACTAAGGCTGGCCCCAAACGTTCGAAGGTGAGACTTAAAAGAATGTAAGGCAACATGTACAGTTCTTTAAGTTGAATGTTAAATGTCACCGTGAGTTAAATGTTCTGAAATAGAAACTTTAAAATCAGACCTACGTTTTTTCAAATTGATAAGGAAAGAAAAGTTTTTGGCAAAATTTGGGTCAAAACATTGGTAATAGGTGGTCGACCCAAAAATCATTGGTCGGGCTCTAATGACTGTTATAGCTTGGAGTGTGCTTATGACATCTTGTAACCAACACTTCAAGTAATGTGTTACAGACTTTCCTACATTTGCAAATGGATGGCCGAAAAACACTCTGTGTTCTTTTGCTGAAAAAAAGAACAGAAGCTGAGCAAAGCGGCGTCAAGAGGGAGGCAATTGTGCTGGAGAGCCGAGAGATGAGCCGGCTATAATTGGCTGTCAGAGTGTCATCTCCCTTCAGCATGTGAGTGAGCAGAGGCTGATTCCCTCTGAGGATGAATAACGGACTTGATTCGCCTCATCTGATGCCTAACTCGGCCTAGATCTACAGTATATGGCGATGCAGTACGACCCCACATACTCACAGAGAAACTCTGATATGATAACCATATTCCTGAGGCGGCCACTTTGCTCTTACACCATCTTCAGGGTTTGAAATCCCCACCCCAATGGGTAGGGGGAGATGTGTTGGTTTGCAGAAATGTTTTTGGTGTCAAACTCTCCTACTAGTAATCTTTAGTATTTTATCTCTGCATCTCTACTTTTGCTACTTTGACTCAATATTTTCTTATGTGCTGTAAGTGATTTTTCCCCTGTTTACGTAAGTGTTAAATGGCTATATATTCCCATAGCAATCATTGCTATAGTGTTTTTTCAAGAACAGGGGTCTCCCCATCTCTCTAGCTCTTTACTAAACAGAAAATACACACATTAGGTCGGAAAACCAGTCAGGAGAGGGGGCTCATACAGGATAAACACTTAAATTAGAAGTGAAAAAACAAATAAATGAGAAGACAAAATGTTGATCTCTAAGAGAAGCTGATAAATGATCTGTGTGGGATGTTTTTCTCTCCTAATTGTATGAAATTTGTAACCCACTTGAAAATGTGTTTTCTGTTTACTAAAGAGCTGGAGAGATGGGGATACTGAACAAACACTCTATAGTAATGATTACTGGAATTACTGGAATCTGAATATAGCTTTAACTTTTTAAGAATAAACACACAAATATCACTTATAGCACATTTAAAGCTGCACTCCAAAATGTTGATGTATAACATAACATTTTTATTTTAACCCCATGAATACCCGAGCGTCCCTAATCTGTGGCAAACGTTGGGCCAAAATAGCCAATGTGCAACGCGTTGTGAGCTTGTAGATCTATAGTCTATTTTCAGGCAATAGATTTGGCATGGAGGGAAAAAACAAGCAGAGCAAGTATAGAGCCCTAGGAATACCCTGGTCAACCCAGTAGATAGGGTCAAAGTGGTTAACCAATCTGTATCGTACTGGTACAATGTTAATACAGCACACTATAATCTGCAGTGGTTGGTTCCCTAAGACACCTACTGGTTGACAAGTAGCACCGTCTGAAGCTTATAGTGCAACAGCTCCGCTGACCAAGCGTGGATGCCTTCTTTGAAGAGTGGTAGAAATTTGGTCTCTCATGCTGGAGGCCCGGCTTCTAATCCCCAGTTAGAACATAAACACAGAGTTACGGACTGCAGCTTTAAGCAAATCAACTGGATTTCATCTCTTCCATTCTCTGCCTTGTATCATCAACATCCATTAATGGATACCATACATGTGCTTCAAAACTCTCATGAAGCAAATCCTTCTTTGCACTCTTTCAACATCGCTCACTTCCATCCTTCATCCATCAATCTATCACATCCCGCTTAAAAGCCAATGCTGTGGCAAGACAGAGTGGCTCCAGAGACAAGCAGCGGCAGCCTGCGTGTGACCAGACGTGATCTGTGTGCTTCTGCTCAAACCCAGAGCTGTCTCCGATAGTGGTTAAAGAGGATGGGGGGGGGGGGGGGGTCTGAGGGGGCACAGTAACTTCTAACTTCTAAATAAATGCATGCCGCGTGGACGTCCCATGACGCTCACCCAGCACGAGGAACGCTAGCTGCCATGACTGCAGTCTAGCACTGCAACGTTGGAATACATACAGTACATTGCAAATGAAATGAGGACAGAATGCATTTCTACAAGGTCTCCCTCCCTCCCTCTCGCTCTCTGTCTCTCTTTTAACATCTCTTCATCTCTTTCTCTTATCATTCAGAAAAGCTCCCCTTTCTGTGAGCCTGTATTTTCACGTTATTATCGGCTTTCACCTAAGCTCTTTACAATGGCCATGCAGTCACATCAGAGGGATCAAACAATCACCAGGGCATTACTGACGGTAAAGGGGGGAGGGGGGGGGGTGATTGATTTTGATCAGCCAATATCATTTACACTCAAGCACGGGTAAGTGGGATGTGGTGGCCTTATAGTTGTTTCTTTTTTTATTGGAATTTGGAAGAGGCGCCAGATTGTCACTGTGTGTCATAAACTTAACTAACTCACAGATAACTTCAAAGTTGGTGAATGTCTACCATGTTCAACCAGTGTCATTCTTTGAATCTGTGGCATATGGCAAGGTATGTGCACTGCACGTATATAATACAGCTAGTAGTGACATCTCTCTAGATTCTCTGGCTATCTGCACTGTAGTGTCTAGTAGGGGTGTAACGGGTAGACCAATTTTTACCGAACCGTTTTGGTACAGGGTGTTCGTACGGTGCAGATGTGTACCGATCTGAGTGCAAAGCAGCAGACTCGTTTTGCGTGTGAATACAGGCTAGTTCAAATAGCTGAGCTCCCACGCGGAACATAAAGACTGGAGTGCACTATACGCACAGCAATGGCATTTATTATTTCTCCGATCTGATCTGAATTACCAGAAAAGGGCTGTTTAAATGTCAAGGGAGCTGTGTTTACATCACCCTCGTTTCCGCCCCCCCCCTCCCCCAACAGCAGTGATATTCACATTTGTGTGGTTCCATTTCTAATGAGTTTACAAGTTTGACCCGTTACCACACCACCAAAACACTGAATCCATCTTATCTTACCACTTGTCTTTCTCAGACTGTTGCTGTAACGAGAATACAAAGTGTTCCCAAACAGGACACGTTAAGCCTGATATCTACTTCATCGTATGGCGTGTCACGTGTTGACAATAGTAAATCTACAAGTTCACAATCGCATCTTGACACACATAATGTGTCACGATGCGACAGTTATGAGCTTGTAGATCGCCTCTTTTTGATGACCGACATAGAAAGTATAAATTAATGACACCAAGTATAAATTAATGATAACGGGTGTCTTCAAGTTCTTGCTTCTCATTTGTATTGGCGACCATCATGGTTGCAAATGAGACAGGCTAGATCCTCACACTGAAGGTTATAAATGTTTAAGGCTGGAACCCCTTTTGAGAGGAAAGTACAATGGAAATGCTTTATATATATTTTGGTTAATGTATTTAATAATTGTATTTATTGGAGAAGTTGGTAGTTTGCAGCGGTATTCTATTTTATTTGTATGCATTGTTTTTTAATTAAGTTTCATTTAAATTACAAAAATCATAAATGGTTGAAAGGACAAGACATTTGACTTTTTTTTGTCTCTTACTGTACCAAAATTGAGCAGAACCGTGACTTAAAAAACATTTAAACCCTATATACTTAGTTGACTAGGGTCCCCCAGGGGCTCTATATACCTACTATCTTCAACGAAAACAGCATCTCTATAAGCTCACAACACATTGATTGCGTTAACATCTTGTGAGCTTGTAGAGACGCTATTTTTCGCCGAACTTCGCCCCCAGAATAGGGACCCAAAATTCAACATCTTCCATACACGTACTGTCTACTCACTTCCCATTCTACTGAGAGCCCAGGAAAGCTCACCTCATTCCCAACAGCGATAGAGGAGGACGTTTGTGGGCATGGCACGCAAACTGGCAGGCTGCATCAAGCGCAAACAAACATGCTCACAAGAACACACACACACACACACACACACACACACACACAGCTTTGCAAGTCTCCTGACACTACATGGATTACAGTGCCTTGATAAGACCTTTGAATGGCTGTAGTTTGTGTCTAATGGAGTCCCAGAGCAGCACCAGATCTAGAGCTGGGTGGAGAGCAGCAGTCTGAAAGACTCCTAATACTTCTCAGACAGATTACTGTAACGCTTGCTTTATACTCTGTCATGCGAGGGTGTAGCTCGCTATGAGCGGCTGATCTTCAAGCTCACAAAACGTTGCATCGAGCCACGTTGAGAGCTTGTAGACCGGTTATTTTCGGCGAGCGACATCGCTGCCGAACGACCAAGTATAAAGTAAACCAGGCTTCGGACTGCCTAACTGATGATCATGCACTGGAGCAGACAAAGTCCTCTGTCCACCAGGATTCCCCTGGCAAGCTCCACTGTTTACTTTCCGGTCAATCTGCTAAAGTGGGCCCTAAATGTTGGAAATCTATCCCCAAACAGCTAAGAAAATAACTATGAAATTACCCAAATTAACTGAAATAAAAACAAAAATAACTCAAATAATAATTTGGTGAATAAAGTGTTACTTTAATCAATCTGTATAGTAGAGTATGTCAATACAATATAACTAATACAACGGCGGTGGTTGGACCTCGTCTCCCTGCTCTTCTATCAAGTCATTTCGATACTGTCGTCAGATACCCCCACTACTGGTTGAAAGAGGTCTTGCATGAAATTCAAAGTGAACTATCTCGCCTTCCCAAACAAGCTCTCCGCTACAGCTCAACAGTAGACATTTCAGCGCTTGTTTGAATCCCTGGTAGGAGATGAGTTAGTTTTAAAGACAACCACCCCGCCAGTGCAATGGAAGGGAACCAAACAACCTCTGCAAATGCTAATGTAGTGAAATGCTGAGGGGAGGTTTTTTCTACTTGTACTAATGAACAGTGTGAATAACCCCCCCCCCACCCCCCCCCACCTTTAATTTAGTTATTTGCTATGCAGTCAATACTAACGGCCTCGATTTTAAAGAAAGACCCCCAACAGATCCATTCAGTTCAGAGGGACTGAATGGGTATTTCACAGTTCGCGCGCACACACACACACACACACACACACACACACACACACACACACACACACACACACACACACACACACACACACACACACACACACACACACACACACACACACACACACACACACACACACACACACACACACACACACACACACACACACACACACACACACACACACACACACACACACACACGTCTCAGTAGACAGATGGCCACAGCATTCTTGATGCCAAGAGGGATGCGAGGGTTGTGGGGGGGGGCTCCACAGCTTGACCCCCCAAACTCCTAACCTCCTTCACTGTAATGAAGAAGACCCTGACAGACCACTAATGATGTACCCCCCCCCCCCCCCCCAACACTCCGCCAACCAAAGCAAGACTCCAGCACGCACGTCTCAACCTGGACCTGAAGGTCTTTCCCTTGATCACAATTTCTTTCTGACATTCACACACACACACTGTCTGATATCACTCTCCCGCACACATGCACACACAACTGGCAATGTGCATGCAAAATGCACATGAACTACGCACAAGCACACAGAATCCCCCCTCTTCCCAGCTGAATCAGCGCACGGCTGGCTTTTTTTCCCAGGCTTTTCCAGTAACACAAAAAACGTTTTGACGAGAAAAGGTCTGCATCGAAGCCCAGCCCAAGGCAAAACTGAAACATGCCCCCCCCCTCCTCCCCAAAGTATCCCAGTCCAGACTTGGCAATGGACAGACGGAGAGACGACTGCACTGGGCCTGGCCTGCAAAAGGAAATTAGTTGTCAGTGAAGCGGAGCAAGGTTACCTAAAACCGCTCCGAAAACACTTCCCAAAAGATGGAGCAACAGTGTTCAGGCTCGGACAACTCACTCCAGATGTTCCGATCGCTGCACAAACTCAAACACATTATCTCATCCATCTAACTGGGAGGGGCAGCCAGTCACATTCTTCTCTCCTGTGCCGGTTATGCTTAGTGGCCTGATGCGGCTGAGTGGTTACATTTGACCTCTGGTTTGATTTGCGAACTTGTGACCGTCTATGGTGACCATCTGGGCTTGGCATCGAGCCTGATCCAAAATGATAGTCAACTAATCACACTATTTAACAAAGCTGTATGTGCCGCACGTCCTTTCTACAGACACATCGACTGTTCCAAGAAAATGAAACACACCATTCACACAGTTTACACAAAATACATTTTGCCTTTCAAACAGAAAAGAAACTCCTGCTCTTTAACTCTGGCATCCCTATTTTCAAAACTTTCAGCCAGGCAAAGCATGAACTAGAAACATTTGGGCTCCCAACCCATATTTTAAAAGACTCCGAGTGTCTAAAAAATAATAATCGATATCAGTTCAAGTCAAGGTCAGGGACAGCTGACAGACTGTGCTGTCTAAAACGCAGCCAGGGTGAAGCCACATGCTGACTCCGGTCTCCGATGATAGTGATGACCAAAGTGAAACAGCTGACGGGCAGAAAGTCCAGATGAGCCCTCGCCCCATCTCGGCCTCCAGAGGAGCCGCTAAAGAGGACGTCGGTCGAGGAGTTGCTGACTTCTGGCGACCCCTGGGACTGTGTCCACCTAGTGAAGGTTGTGTTGCGCAGACAGAATCAAACTGCTGATGCTGAAATTTACAGCGTGGGGATGAGGTTTTTGTCATCGTGCCACATACTGCAATCCGTCAGTGCACGCACACACCTATTTTTTGCCTCTTCATCAACTATTTGCATCTCATAAATGACATACTGTAGATCAATAAGGTAGCTGCCAGGCTTGCTGTGCCACTCTTATCAAAATCTTGTATGGTCAGCAAAGTCCAGGTTCAGAACAGGACAGAGGACAACACGAGAGACACTCTGACTCTCTCCGGTGTCTGGACTTAAGTTATTGAAAAACCTTCGGAGACACGGTGCCGGGTTCCCTACGCCAATTGATTGGTCGGGGGCCAATCTATAGCTGATTCAGTTTAGATAAGACATTAGAGGCCAAATATTTATTGGGAGCGATGGTGTGATCTGTGATGTAGTGTCAATGGTTTGACTTTGTGATCAAAGTGCTCTTTGATTCTTTCGATTCTCAGTAGGGGGAGCATGTTTTTTTTGGTTACATTTAGTTTAACTTAGGTTATCTTAACTAATGTTAGTTACTGTAGGGCACAGGGTTAGTATGGTTATGTTATGTTTAGGCATATAGTGTGATTAAAGTTATGGTAAGGACAGGGAGGGCATTCATACTGGGTTGGAAATTGCATACACGCAATCTAAGGCCACCTCAAACCTCTTTCAATAACGCCACAAGCTGTCTCTCCTGCAACCACATTTAATTAACTTCTTTATCTTTTATCTTGCGCTCATGAACTTAATTTGTACCCGTTTTCAATGTGAACCACACCGCTTTCATGGGAAGTATTCACAGAGCAGACAGAAGAGAAGGGAAGGTGCTCAATGACCTAATGACTGAAAAAATATGATATATATATATATTATATACACACCACACCCTTCTTGTTAATGCTATTTGGGGACAGCAAGCAGTACAACACATACACGTGTGTGCACGCACACACACACACACACACACACACACACCGACATGCAGTCACTCGCATGCACAGTTGACCTCACTGTGGCTGGCATCATTGTGCACGGGTCACCCGCCATGCAGGCCGACCATGCCCAAACCCAACCCTCCAGCCCCCCATCTATCCTCTACTTCCCTCCGCATCAGTGACTCTGAGGCCGGGCCTGGGTGCCGCGCCGTGCACTCGCCCGACTGACTGATCATTGTCGTTGTCTAGGCGACTGAGGGACCCAGCCCCTTTAGCAGCAGCCCACTGCCCAGTGATCAGGAAAGAATGGCACGCATTTAGAGAGGGGGGAGGGCAGAGAGAGCGACAGGCAGGCAGGCAGACAGACAGATAGATAGGCAAAGAGAAACACACCAGAGAGAGATACTGTAGAGAGGGGAAAAAAGGACTCAAACTGCCAGAGTCCCTACATCCTTTGAATGACATGATAGACAACATTTCTATGCAGCCCATAGAAAGATGTTGTGAAACAAAAGAGCTTATACAGAATTAGCTGCCAGCATACATACAGTACAGTATAGCTACGGATTACCACTGCACAATCTGTGTTCTATCCAACTCTCACCATGCGCAATGATCACCTCCAGTAGTACATCGAGTTCATTAGAACATCTAGGTCAACATAAACTCTGCACTGACTAAAGTGATGCAGGTAGAAATGCTTAGTTAACTAAACAAAACAAAAAAAAGCAGTTTGGCATATAAAAAAAAACACATTTATGGATCAACTCATCAATTTGCATACCAATATAGCATCTGATAGAGCATGGAGGAATTCTAGAAAGACTGCAGGCCATCTGCAAATTATTGCTGTGACAATTTTAAAGGAGCAAAGCGTTTATATTTTACAGTGTAGGATCAGGCCAGCATCTATATAACCTCATTCTGTCGGGACGAACAGTGCGCTGCTGGGAATGAACACGAGCGGACAGCAGATCAGACAGCCGGTTCAGAGGGGATGTGGAGAGAGGGAACGATGGAGGGGATAATGGAGATGTAGACGAACACACGCGGTGATAGAAGCAGACAGAGGAAGAGATGGAGGGAGGTGGAGAAAAAGGGGAAGATAAGACTCCTCGTCTCCTATAGAGAGTAAGGACGGAACGAAAGAAAACTGTGAGGAAGGAAATGATAAACGGATAGAGAGAGAGGAGTCAGAGAGGGATGGGTATGGTGGGGGTAGTCCCCTTCACTTTGTTCCACTTCCTCTTTCCTCTTCCTCTCTCCATGCATTTGTTTTCCTGCGGCTGCACTAAACGCAGAGACCCATTTTCGCATTTGTTTTTACCAGGAATGTGGGGCGTCCTGACAGGCTGGCTTCTCATTGACAATACACAGCTAAGAGTTACCCCTGTGGCTGTCTCTCTAAAGAAACCCTGTGTGTGTGTGTGTGTGTGTGTGTGTGTGTGTGTGTGTGTGTGTGTGTGTGTGTGTGTGTGTGTGTGTGTGTGTGTGTGTGTGTGTGTGTGTGTGTGTGTGTGTGTAACTTTCTGCTCCATTATCTGCATTATCAGTCGGCCTCACACTGGCAGGCAGACAGGGTGCTGGGAAACGCAACCCAGAAAGTGTTAAAGAGAAACACAAACAGAGGCAGGCCATCCCATCTCTGCCACACCCCTGGGGAAACTCTCAACACAATACCTGATACAGCTCAGTCGCTGCAGCCATTCAGCATGAACTGGATTTCCAGGGTTTCCTCCAAAGACGGAAGAAATTAGACGGGAGAATTATATCAGCAAAACCTTTTTTTGCTGAGATAAGCCATTTAAAACGTCTGCCTTGTGTGACTTCGCACAAATGAATCTCTGTATTAATACTTCATAAAAAAGATATTAGAAAGAAAGTCTGCCTCATGTCAGAAGTTGGTGAAAGTTAACTTCAACAATCCCCATTGAAATTGTTTCATCCAGGTCTTTGTCAGAGGTTTTATGACTTCAAAACTAACTGAAGGGCAAACAGTACTGTCTCTGAAAACTAAGCCAACAAGCGCCTTAGGACGCAGACACGCAGACTGTTTCTATTGTGTCCACTAACAGGATATCAGCAAGAGAAACATCCTATTCCTGATAGACGCCCTTTTTTAGCCCCGCTGACACTGACTCCACCGCAGCGGAGAGGAAAGCAGCATTGTGCTGTTGATCCGCTGGTTTCCTTTGAAATGTGAACACTGCCAACACAGAGTAACCCAAGGCTGACTTTTGCCTGCCTGGCTGTGTTTGATTAGTTGTTTGTTTTAGCGGGGCGTAAGCGATATTGAAAAATCACAGTCTTGCAAGACAGAACAACTTATAGAGGGCTCCAAACGAAAGTAAGCAGCAATTTTAACCCAGTAGATAACGAACGACTAAAACGAAGCTACTTAGCCATTGCTTCAACTTAATGACTAATGTTAGCAACACAACAAAACAAAAGTTTCCATAGTTGCACACGAAAGTGAAACTCTCCACCCCATGTTGGGGTATAAAGGTCACTCACTGTGGCGCCTCATAGGGCTAACACACACACAGCCAATTAAACTGCTACTAAAGTGTAAAAGTCACATCTTTAAAACAGACTCTAGTTTATGACTTCTCAGTGAGTCTAATTGGGACAAATTTGAGCCTAATTTGTGCCTACGACTACGTGGTTGGATTTATGGGCTGATTCAACAGAGTGACTAAATGTAGGAACCCACACCGGGACACAGCACAATTCCACAAGGTCATTGTGAGCACTCTCCTTTGATGGTCAAAACTAAATACTGTATATACCTGCCTGTGTCACACTAAAGCCCCTAAACCTCATTCCTCTGTTTCTTTCTGAGGGAGATTGCAGCGACTTGCATATCAACGACAGACTCCATGGTAACGCAGTTAGAAAAGTAATATGGGACAGAGGAGGGGGGGGGGGGGGGGTGGGAGGGTACTGTAAGAGCTATCCATCAGTGTCATTTTAGCCCACGGTCTCCTGTGTTCAACAGAAGTCACTGTAGGACCGCATTGAACATCTCTCTGGCCTGTGGCATGCACGTGCATGTTTACACGCACAGACACATTAATGCTGGGCTTTTCATTGACTACTTTCGTTCCCTAAGCCTAACATAACTCTCACCCACTAGCCTAACCCCATTTCTAACCTGAAACCTATAAATCCTAATCCTAAAATAGCCATTTCGAAAAGAGAGTAGCTTCAAAATGCCAACAGCATTCTATCCCTGCAAGGACATGTGTAGGTTTCGCGACGAGGGGTAGGCTGCGACCCCCCAAAATAATATTTGAACTGGGGACCCCCACCCTGACAAGCACTTGTAATTTCACAAGGCTCGTTGTGAGCTTGTAGACCGGCTATTTTCACAATGTTTGCCTCTTGGCCTATTTGATATTAAAAAGGTCTTAAAAGTTATTAAATTGTAACTTTATGTGCAGATAGATACCCTGTATACACGTATACTGTATGTTGGTTTGTTATACTGTTGAGTGAGAAAACAATGTTGCACATTAAGCTAATCATGTGAGGACCCTCCAAAAATAATTTGGGGACCCCCAGTTTGGGAACCACTGAGCTAGAAGACGAGTATATATGAGTTCATTTAAGTTCAATGAACTTCAGACTTTTGCTGGTGCCTGGTTTCTTAAACAAGTATGACAAATAACACGTATTACCCTGCCAAAGTTGTTTATTGTCCACAACCAAACTAGAAAGCCTTGAATCTAAAGTTTAGAATCTCAACCCACAGCTTGAGAAACATGACTTAGTAAACTATTGGTTTGAGAACAAATGGGTGCCAGGCCTGTTTCTTTTGGTTCCAAAGCAGTACGAGTGGTAAAATATGGTTATGGTTATTCCAGGTCAGCTTTTCTTCCCGCTTATTTTGTTTGTTTCCCCCAAAAAGAATGAAAGGAATCTTTGCGGAACAGTCTGCATATTTCAAACACCTCAGTGCCAGAAACACTGTCCGTCCCTGAGTCCTCTGTGGCTTCTGGCAGTTGGAAGGCAGGGGAATGTGTGAGGTCTGTTTAAGGTCAACAGGCGTTTACAGAGAGTCTTTATCAGCTCATCTGTCTTACATTATGTCAAACCAGCACGTTCGCTTGGCTAGTTACCTGTCTGAAATGGTGCTGCTGAACTCGTATTCTACAGTCGCTCATTCACAAATTGTACAGCGATGGTCGTGGGGAATTTTGTGTCACTCTGTTTTACTTAAATATAGCTGCTAAAGTGTGTTAGGCAGTGGGTAAAGTGCTCCTAAACTACAGGCTATAGTATCCATATTTTTTCCCCTTCACGTGAAAAGTCGTGAGTCTAAGTTGCAACTTAGTCCGATCATATATCTTCGCTACGCTCAGGCCAAGCCACACCAGATGTCAAGTTTTCTCTACAGGGCAAGTGAAGCCTCTGTGACAGCGTCGTATTTCAGTGGGTCTTTTGACTGGAATCGGGTTCCAGGACCACCGAAAGTGAATGCAGACATTGAGACATCTGGAAACGGAACAAGGAAAAAAGCCCTAATGTAGCTTATTAAAAACAGCAGCGCTCTGTGTATATTATGTACTGTGTTGAGTCACTTGTTAAAAGTCACGCTGGGCAGATCGTACAATAGCATTACATACTGTATGAGCAAGCACACATGCACACAGCCCAATGGATGAGAAATGCTGGGGTGGGGCTAAGGCGGGGTCAACCGTGTCAACGCGCAACAAATTAAATTAAAGAGAGTGCAGCGGGATGTGTCCAAAACCCAACCTCCTCTTAGCACAATATACGGCCCCCCAAACCTCCCAGCCAACCCCCTACCACCATTCAGTCACTCCCCCAACACTACCAAGCCACTTTGAGGGTCTTTTGTTAAGCTCAGTGTCACGTCCCTCTCCCTTTGTGAGTGTGCATGTGTGCGTGTGCGTGTGCGTGTGTGTGTGTGTGTGTGTGTGTGTGTGTGTGTGTGTTTTGGGGCGGGGCTTGGAACTTGGACTTTTTTGGGAAGGAGAAAAAAAAGTGGGGTGGGTTGTGTATCCATCTCAAAAGATGGTGGATAAAAATAAAGCATTGAATAAAAGGTGTGAGGAAAGTGTATACAATGAAAATTAAAACCACAGCTAATAAACAGCCTGGTGCCTTTATTTTGAAGTAAGCACCAACCCCCCCCCCCCCTTTTCTCACTAGCACCCACACAGATGCTGTTCAATTAGCACTCGAATGACGATTCTTCAGTTTGTCTGCTAAATACCCACGGGAATCACTGGCATTTGGGCCGCCGTGTAGCCTGTCTTCTCGACCCCACATCGGACAGCATCTGTATAAAACCTGAGCTCCAAACATATGTCACCCCAGCAGGAGGGGGGATTCAATGTTTCAACATTTTTGGTTAATGTTTTAATGGATTTTTTTTGTGCCTAAAATGGCAACACAAAACAGGGTTAAAGTGGTTAAATGTACGGTTATTCATTTAAGTGACGGTCTTACCCAGAGAAAGTGAGCAGATGGTAAGGGTTACAGTAGGCCAGATACAGTAGGCCATTATTTTACATTTTTTTACAATGCTAATTATGCAGCCGATGTGCACTGAGTTTTTTCCACTTTCAATACTTGGCGTGTCACTGTCATTATAGGCAAAAATGGTGAAGTTTTCATAATATTTCAAGAACAGCAGATCTACAAGCTCACAAAGCGTCCCGGTGCAATGCATTGCGTGCTTTTTGAACATTTTGGAATAGGGCTTAAGTGGTTGAATTAAGTTAAGTTCTGTTTATGCGTTTATTTTTTATCAAAAAGTATTGTTTATATGTATTTATTACGTTAAATGTTCTCAAACAAGAAACTTTAATCGAATCAAAGTTTTTGCACTTTTTGACAAAATAAGGTCAGAACATCGGCAATCTGTGGTGCAGTAGTTTCGAAAATCACGATCAGATTCGTCATCGAACCCAAACATCTTGCATAGCTCTATGCAGACGTGTTGCCTTTTGAACCAGAGATTTACAGTTATGGGCCAGTATCTCTGGATACTAGACTACAGCCTCTGTTGCCCAATAATAGAGGGTTGGAATATTAGGTCCTGTAAGAACAATCGTGCAGAAGCCTGGTCTGCAGAGTTCCAGACACAGGCTGGCAGACAAATAAAAAGCTCATCAAGAACTCTGTTGATGATTCAACAAGAAGAATGAGGCAATGGTGGTTTGATTTGGAGCGTGTGGATGTCCTTACAGCGCTGTGGTAATAATTTATAGCTCACGCGCCCAGCCTGTGCACTCACTTAAGTCTCTTTTTGTTGTGTTTTGTCCTTCAGTTGGTAGTTGCAGTTGCCAGCTAAGCTTTATTCCCCCTGTAGAAATTGTTTGCTCATGCAAAAGCTTGTGTTTTTGGGGGCGGAATATAGATGGCATCAGTCTCAGTGTAGTTTGTCCTCAAAATGAACCCAATCTCAAGAGAATGGGGCTTTTCCATTGCCAGCTGAGTGTGTGTGCGTTCACCCTTCACAGCATCTATCTGAATGTTGACAATGATGAACACAGAGCGCTAGAGCTTCAGGGTCACACAATGTCACACGAATGACACCTCTAGAGAACTAGCTGATTAGAGATGTGATGGGCCACTAGTACCTGCACGATATTGCTTATGTATGGATGCCCAAACACTGCCCAGAAATTGCCACAGATGCCCCAGAGCAGAGCAGCTCCAGGCACACAGACACACTCACACACAGTGACCCTCTCATAGATGGCCAACCTCTTGCAGAGCCACACCGTACAAATCTTCCACCTGGTGAGAGAATTTTGGTTTTGCTAGCATGATGAAACGGAATTTAACAGATATCAAACAGATCATGGTGAGTTATTGGTCCATGTGCTGGCTAAACTGAGGCTTAGCGTGCTACATTCCTGTTCCGTTCATCTCTCTCTCTCTCTCCTGAAATGGGGACATTGATTTCTGGTCCCGTGCAGTGCATACATTTCTTTTAAACGACACATGGCTCGTGTGGCCCTCGTGCTCCTCCACAGCTGAAGACAAAGACAATAATCAGTGGACAACTCCAAAAATCAATTTCCCTGAGCCCATCTAAAACCAATTAAGATAAGCCCTCTTCCTCAAGAACCGCAAGAGCAGTGACCTAAATCACAACAGATTCCTCTGATTGGCGAGTGAGGTATTGAAAAGGCCACTTAAGGATGCTTTTGTATGTGTGTGTGTGTGTGTGTGTGTGTGTGTGTGTGTGTGTGTGTGTGTGTGTGTGTCATAAGCACCCCAATCAAGACTTAGTGGTGACTGAGGATAAGCTGAGACCTCGCTCTAATCCGTAGCATTTATTTTCATCAGCATATGGTGTTTGTTGTCATCACGGGCCGGCCTACTGTACGATCTTCAGCCATGACCATCCATGCGGCAGGATATTAGGCCTCTAGCATGTCTGTGTATCCGTCTACTGCAGACAGAGCCAGAACAATATAATGGGTTTGGCCGACGTATCAGCAATTATTAGACTTCATTATTGGCAATTATAATATGCATCGTTATTGGCAATTATAATATGCAGCCAATGTTTTGTGAGCGTTAAACACTTTCAAAGTATCATCCCTATTGTGGGCATGTCATTACAGTAGAAGGTTTTTAAAAGTTTTCAAAAAATTGCAAAATAGCTGATCTACAAGCTCAAAACACCGCTACATATGCTGTATCCACTAATAGTCATTTGTTGGTGTGGGTTTATGGAATTGTCAGCTTGACAAAACAATAACAACAATGCAGTCTGTCATGTATCACTTCATACAAGGGCTCCAAAGTGCAGGACTCATGGGCACCTTGATGGGTCAAATGTTAAGCAATGTGCCAGTGCTGAATTCCAAAGAATGGAAAAGATGTTAGAGCAGTGTATCACCACAAAACAAAGGGCCAACCTCACTGTATCTCACACAGGGGACAGGGGGGCAGCAACCACACTGAAAACTCATTTGTAAATGAGATTTATAAATGTTGCAGTGCAACACTGAGGATTTCACTGTGTAAGCATTCGTGCCAGACAACATTCCAGTGTGCCAAATCTCTCCTGCCAATCATCTTCGACTGACATTATGAACTCAACATGAGATAAACATGTTGATTTCAACAGGGCTCCAGACTAACTTTTTACACCACTGTCCCAGAACCGCCCCAAAATACAAATTGAACAGTCCCAAAATTAATGTAATCAGTCCACCCAAAAAAAATCAAAATGTATAAATATATTATTATTTTCAGCCAAGAAAAAAAAGGCCAAACACATATTCTTAATGTATGTCCCCGGGACGTCAGGGTGCCCTTTAGTCTCGAGCCCTGTCACACCTGGGCCACCAGGTGACTGTGTGCATGGATGAGAGTATATGGGACCTACAGTATGTCTATTGAGTACCATACCATGGTGGACCCCGAGGTGTTCTTGAGCTAAAAGGATGTACAGGTCTGTAACTTGGAGTGTACTAATGAAACCAAATGGAGCAGGTAAATGGACTCATGGAATTCAAGTTAAATTAACAGAGTGGACATTGGGGTTTGGGGGGGGTCGTATCTAATGGGGGTCAGCGTGGCCTAATGCATACCAGAGTGGGCCTTGACTTTAAAAAGGTTTGATCCGGTCAAGGGACCCCCAGGGGTCCTTGAGAGAGTTCCAGGGGGTCCAATAAGTGTCAATTTGGGGGTCCTTGACATGAATAAGGTTTGAGAACCACTGGGGCTAATCACTGGCCTATTGTGCCTACAGGTGCTCTGCTCTGTGTCAACGAGCAAGCGTGTGAACTCACCATTGAGTCCATTAGGGATGCTCCTGTGGTGGTGGGGGGCCGACAGGTCATCCATGGACCTCCTCGTCATGGTGCTCAGCTTACTGCTGCTCTCCGTGCCGGGCTTGCCGTGTATGTGGCCGACGTGGTGGCTGTGATTGTGGTGGTCGGGGCTCCCGCCGCTGCCGGTGCTCGACGTGCTACTCCCGTCCCCGACGTCCCGGACGGTGCCGGTGCCGCCGTTCAGGTTGCTCAGGCTGGACTGACTGTCTATGGAGCTGCGCGACCCGGCGCCGCTCCGCTCCTCGTCCAGCATCAGGACGATCTCCTTCAGCTCAGAGTTCTCCCGCACCATGACCTCCTGGTTGGCCTCCAGCTCCTTGAGCTTCAGCATGTAGGTGCCCACCTCCTTCCACATGGCGCTGGCCGTGAAGCGGCCGAACCGCTGCCACTCCCGCGACAGCTTCTTGCCCTTCTGCCGGTCGTCGTCCAGGAAGCAGCAGAGCTCGCGGAGCTCGTGGTTGTCGTCCTGGAGCTTCTGGTTGATCTCCTTCAGGCTCCGGATCTCGTGCAGGTGCACCTGCAGCAGTGGTGGAAACTTAAGTAACTACATGTACTCAAGTACTGTACTTAGGTACAATTGAGGTACAGTATTTGTACTTTACTTGAGTATTTCCAATTTTCAATACTTTTACTTCTACTCCACTACAACACAGAGGCAAATATTGTACTTTTACTCCACAACAATTATTTGAAAACTTGAGTAACTAGTTACTTTGTAGATTTTGATTATCATTACAAAAACATACATTAACCACTTCAGCCCTATATACATTCCGTCCATTTGAAAATAGCAGATCTACAAGCTCACAATGTGTCGCTTTGCCACACATTGTGAGCTTGTAGATCTGCTATTTTCAAAAGAAATTGTATACATTTGAAAACTTGAAAAGGGACATTGTCTGCATAAGACTACTTTTACTTTTGGTTCTTCAAGTACATTTCGATGCCAATGCTTTTGTACTTTGTACTCAAGTACATTTTGAATCCCGTACTTTTACACTTGCAACAGAGCATTTCTTACATTATAGTATTGATTCCTTTACCTAAGGGCAAGGGGTCTTCAACGTTTTCAGGCCAAGGACCCCCTAGCTGAGAGAGAGACGAAGCAGGGACCCCCTCTATGTTGTATAAAATGTGTACTTCAGATTGAACTTTTTCTGTTTACTTGGTCTGCTCTTTTTTCCCCTCTACACCAAACACCTCTTTGCCAAAAAATAGCCGATCTACAAGCTCACAACGCTGCTATTTTTGGCTAAAGTTCTCCTCAGAAAAGGGATGCTAGGGTTCAAGTGGTTAAGGTAAAAAATATATATCATATCACACAAAGATTTGGCGGACCCCCTGTAGTAACTCTGAGGACCCCCTGTTGAAGACCCCTGACCTAAGTAAACAGTACTTCTCCCACCACCACTGACTGACTGACCTGCAGCCGCCGGTTGACGTCCTTCATCATGTTGCCGTGCTCCATCATCAGGGTCATCTTCTCGCCGTCGACCCTCCGTATCGTCCTGATCAGGTCCTCCTTGCTGCACCGCAGGAGGTCCTCGGGGTCCGCCAGCTTCACGCCCTGGTCATCCATGGGTCCCTCGGACGGGCTTTTAGCCATGATGACTGACTCCCCCTGATCTGATCTGATCTGATCTGATCAGTTCGTCAAAGTCGTCCAGCAATGAACTATTAGAGCCTCGTTTTAACCAAGCCTCAGTTGTGGAATTGTATTACAATATGAATACATTGTCCAGGGGTTTAAATAAATAGTCTATTTATGTTAAAAGAATCAATACAAAAATATATGGAAAAAAAGAAGAAAAAAAATGGTTATTTGTTAGAAAAATCAATACAAAAATATATAGTAAAATCAATAGGCTATTTACTAATGGACCTTTAATTAAAACCCAAAATATTAATGTGGTGTTATTTTGGCAACCCCGTGCATGGGCTAGCGGAGCGCACACCACACTCACTGATATTTCAAAAAAGCAAAATTCCTCTTCAAAAGATGTGTTCAGAAAAAGAGTTAGTATTTACATCCCGACAGTTCAAAGAAAATGCGAATGGTTTTTTTTATACCGATAATAAATCAGAAAGTGTTTTCCCCATCAGCTCATGGTTGCTCCTCCTCGCCCAGAGACCTGTCAACACCAGCGTTCAGATCAGCGCTCCATGCATGTCTTCGCTTGGCATTCCTCCATTCAAATGACGAGAAAACAGATCACAGCAACCTGTAGGCCTATGATGTGTACAAATTATAATAATCAGATTCTACATAAAAAGGGTTCGTTTAAATACTATAAAAAATAGCACTCCTCTACCAGCATTGCTCTCTCATAACACCAGAACGCCTAAACGATCGACCATGCTGGATAAGCCTCTTTAACCGTCTGGTGGTGGACTGGACTGAGGATTCAGTCCTTCAACCCAGAAGCTCCCTCCTCCTCCTCCTCCTCCTCCTCCTTCACTGTGGTTTGAAATCATTCAAGAGGATTCCAGCCCAGACGTCCAATCAAGACGTAGAGAGGAGGTGCTCAGCAGGTACACTTAAAGCAACAGTGGACTGGCTACAAATAATAATAATAATAATATTAAATAGAATAATATCAATTAATTATATTAATAATAGCTCAGTAGCCTATTTAATTATGGGCCATAATACACTTCGGGTAAGTATGTGATACACTTATTAGTGTATCCTATGTAGGTCTAATGTAGGCCATATGCACTATATGCAAAACCTAAAATATAAATAATTAATTAGTTTTCCAATTCCAACCCTGGATAGATACCAGATAGGCTATATGTTCATCCTCCTCCTCCTCCTCCTCCTTCACTGTGGTTTGAAATCATTCAAGAGGATTCCAGCCCAGACGTCCAATCAAGACGTAGAGAGGAGGTGCTCAGCAGGTACACTTAAAGCAACAGTGGACTGGCTACAAATAATAATAATAATAATATTAAATAGAATAATATCAATTAATTATATTAATAATAGCTCAGTAGCCTATTTAATTATGGGCCATAATACACTTCGGGTAAGTATGTGATACACTTATTAGTGTATCCTATGTAGGTCTAATGTAGGCCATATGCACTATATGCAAAACCTAAAATATAAATAATTAATTAGTTTTCCAATTCCAACCCTGGATAGATACCAGATAGGCTATATGTTCATATTTAAAATAGTAAAAAAAAAAAAAAAAAGCACAGCAAAACCTGAGACAGCTAGAAAACGAGATCTCAATTGACAAAGATAGTCATACAGATATTTCTCTTTTTTTCCCACACACACAAATGGCAGTACACATATTTTAAATAATATATTTAGAAAAATAATTCTCTCTCTCTCTCTCTCTCTCTCTCTCTCTCTCTCTCTCTCTCTCTCTCTCTCTCTCTCTCTCTCTCTCTCTCTCTCTCTCTCTCTCTCTCTCTCTCTCTCTCTCTCTCTCTCTCTCTCTCTCTCTCTCTCTCTCTCTCTCTCTCTCTCTCTCTCTCTCTATATATATATATATATATATATATATATATATATATATATATATATACATTAACTTTTTGACTGTTTTCCTTAGACCTGCTGTACCAACAATACAACAATGATTTCAACAAAATGTCAAGTTATCAAATGGATGGCAAAGGTGAAGAAGTAAAGCTGTAGGTTCAGATTCCTCTGCAAACTGCAAGCGCCATCTTGTGGTGTAACTTCATAAACTCACTCAAAAAAGGATTTTACCATAGGGTTTTACACACTTGTCATCCAGTTGTGTGCATTCTGTGCAAGCTGTATTGGTATCATTATTTGTAAAACCGCAACAACAACAAAAAAAAACTCTTTAAATATTGGTGTTCAAATTAGCAGTTACCTTTCCATGACATTGGGAAGAAGCCTGGTGAAGTACCAATGCAAAATTATGAAGCCATATTCAACATGGGTAAAGGGCAAATGTACTCATTGAAAACACAGAGGGGATACATATTTAATATATACATTATTTTTACATATATGTAAATTAAAACTTTTAAAAAATGGTTAATTCTCTGCCGTCTTGTACAATATCCATAGGTTCATCTGTGCATATCAGGGTACCGGTATATTCAATATTAGCTTATAGCTCTATTAAAGACCAATTTGCTAGTAATACAAAAATGTATAATTTTGCCATGTTATACTACTGTACATTTACACTATGTTCTCTGGGTATTGTTGGATACAATGTTAACTGTCCAGAAACTGTGTTACTGACGAGATCAGTTCTGGTCGGCAAGCGATACATGATACTATGATGTATAAATGAGGCTTCATGGTATGACTTTAATTTATTCCAGTGATTCTCAGCCGTGTTAAATCAGCCTTATTGAGCAGTGTGCAAATAGCAAAACATTCTTCTCAGGAAAACAACACATACAAAGCGTGCCAGTTTATTATCTGTTGCAGTATGTGTGTTTTAGGTCCAAGGTCCCTTCACAGCCTCTCCCCACTACAGAGACAACACCTGAATTTACACTACAGCAGTTATTCTCAACCTTTTTAATTTCTAGGACCCCCCGTTTGATAAGCATTAGGCCACAAACCCCATTATCTCCGGGACAATACACACTGTAAAATCCTATGTGTCCATGTATCTCATTCTCTGAGTTACAGACACATAAGTGTCCATTTGGTTACTAACTGCAAATCATTGAAATGGGGACCCCCTGAAACCCCTTTAAGGATTGCTGGGGGTCCCCAGACCCCATGGTGAGAACCAGTGATCTAGTCCTTTCTGTGACTGATGGTGCACAGTACTCCACTCTTAGGCCTGAGAGTGCCGGTGTCCTGGATATCAAAGGTTTGTCCAGGAACCGGGGTGAAGTCAAACCTCTGCAGCAGTTTTGCCATCACCAGCTTGGCCTCCATCTGAAAGCACACACCAACAACAAAATGAAACTGTTTGAAAGCTTTCGCACACCAGACAGCCTAAACTTTTAACATCCTCACTAGTAGAGTAATAGCTGTGTGTGTGTGTGTGTGTGTGTGTGTGTGTGTGTGTGTGTGTGTGTGTGTGTGTGTGTGTGTGTGTGTGTGTGTGTGTGTGTGTGTGTGTGTGTGTGTGTGTGTGTGTGTGTGTGTGTGTGTGTGTGTGTGTGTGTGTCCACACCTGTGCAAAATTCTGTCCCAGACATGATCGTGGTCCCAGAGCAAAGGGATAGTAGCAGTAGTAAGGCCTTATAAAACAGACGACACACTCATTATTTACAGTGCATTTTTTACCTAAAGTGACAGATAGTGATGTGGGGGTGTATAGAAGGATACACAGCAACAACAAAAAATATCGAAAATAGACAGTCTAGAGTATAGAAGCTCACAATGTGTTTATACTAGATTGGCTATTTTTGCCGCACAACACTATTGTAATACAAAGTATACAATAAGGCTTAAAGGGCAAGACCACTTTGGTAGAGGTTTGTGTTGTGTATTTACCTTGCCATGATGTAACTCCAAAGGTGGACAAGAAATCAAAAATAATTGCTCCATTGATTAGAAATTGATAATTCAAAATATGCTCCTCATTGACTTACATTGTACGCTGAAACAGCTCTCAAAGTCACTATTTTAGCACGTAAACAAACACAATCAAAGCTAATTCAGACAATATAGAACATCACCAAACCCAGTACTGTTTATTTTCTTAATAAAAATGTCAACTTCCTGCTGATTTTACTATTTGAAGATCCGGATCCGGATCCACGGATCCAGTCCGGGTTTTCTTCTTAATAAAAATAGCAAAATCAACAGGACGTTAACATTTTTATTAAAAAAACAAACAGTACTGGGTTTGTTGATGTTCTATATTGTCTGAATCAACTTTGTTTGTGTTTGTTTATGTGCTAAAAGAGTGACTTTGAGAGCTGTTTTACCGTACAATGTAAGTCAATGAGGAGCATATTTTGAATGATCAATTTCTAATCAATGGAGCAATTATTTTTGATTTCTTGTCCACCTTTGGAGTTACATCATGGCAAGGTAACTACACAACCCAAACCTCTACCAAAGTGGTCTTGCCCTTTAAGTGGTAGCTTACATTTATTATCATGGACAAATTTTCATTGTTAGTGACTTACTTGGGAGCATCTGGGTGGAATCTGTCTGGATCAAACGTCAGTGAATCCTTGAAAAATGTTTCCATTCTCCCAGCCACATAGGAACTGAACTGTGAATGGCAGAAATCCAGTTGACACCTTTCTATATAATTTAAATATACATATACATTTTAGCTTCCTTAAACCTTCAGTTGAATGCATACTGCTTTACAGGCACAAGCATTCATAGATAAGAGACTCACAAAGTAGGTGACACCTCCAGGAATGGGTAGTCCATTGATGACAAAGTCTTCCGTAACGTCACGAGATGTCCCTGGAGCTGTGGGATATAGTCTGAGAGTTTCTTTTAGTACCTGGGGAGTTGTAAGGAACAGACGCAAGTCAATTATTGCTTCAAATCCTAAGAGCAAGCCATGCTCTTCATTGCTTATAGATAGAACAGGCAATGAACTGGTGCTATTATTAGAGGAACGATTTGGAGAGTATTGGTGGTACATTTGTGGTATGTACCTGTGAGAGGTAGGTCAGTTTTCCCAGGTCATCGTAGGTAATCTCCCGCTTCATTCCGATAACGTCATCCACCTCTTTCTTTGCTCTGAGAAATTACACAATTTAACCACATCCTGGTGTAATTTGGGCAAACTTTTAAAAAGGTTCCAAAGTAGTACAAAGTTTGGAAACTGGTGCCGCTAGTAGCAGCACAAGGTTTTACATTTCAGGTGGGCATGCAAAAGTGATGGCCAAAATTCCAAACGTTTCATGTGACGGGGTCCCCCTTCACCTCATTTGACACTGTCCCGGTGCCGTTCTCAAACCCAAGACGTAAAAGGATGACGGCTCCGCTAAAAAACAGTTACAAAGCGACGGAGGCTGACAGAGGCGCGCCGTCTGACTTGAGCCACGAGAGGCACCACCACCGAGCAAGACGGCAGGTGAGTCGCCATGCCGAACGTTGCGAAGTCCGCTTCAGCCGACTCTGTGCCGTTTGACCCGTTGTTAGAGTACCCAGTCCGGTACCCGTTACCACAGTTATAAATGGGTACCGACCTACTCAGGAAGGATGCAAGTCGGGGTTGGGAATGCACGGCCCAAACAATTATGCATATATATCCATATATGTATATCTCTATAACTGTCTGTCTGTGTCGTTTTTATGCTGCCCATACAGTATGGTGTACTGTACAGTAAGCCATGCCCAAATATGGAGTCCAGGCCAGGCCAGGGTACTCCACGTATGGGGATTTGCGGATTCATCAAGATTTGTTTTTTAAATTCTGAGAACCGCCAATCTGACAAACGTCCCACTCGGTATATCAATACTCTCTTGGGTCCATGGCGATAGGGGGTGAAGGGGGCATAATTCGGCAATACAGATTTGCCCCCCCCCAGATCACAGGATGTGCTTTTAAAAGATGGAGAGGACTTATGTCAGCGAGGGGAAGAATCTGGATGCAGACGTGCATCCAGATTTTGTCAGGGAGGGGAAGAATCTGGATGCAGACGTGCATGTAAACACATTCAAGGAGCCTCTAACAGACGATCCTTGGACCGACTTTTTCAAAACAGACAGTCTCGCGCCTATGGTATACTTGTGTTGAGGGAGTTATTTCAAACATTATATAAATACAAAGTTATTTTTTTGCTAGTAGAAATGTTACAATAGTGAACACAAGCACCCTTATTGCCCCTATGAATTTAGCTTGTTATTATTTCTTACTTGTCTAGTATGTCAGGATGTCTTCCTAGCTCCATGACGCAAAAGCCAAGTTGATTAGCAGTTGTTTCTTGTCCTGAAAAAGATGAAATCGTAATACTTTAACCAATAATTCTAGACAAACACTGCTCACCATGTGTCCCTATTTTTTAGATGTTATTATACTGTAGGTGAAAACTGTCAAAAGATTTCAAATTGTAAACGCATTTATATGCATTTGAAGTCAACTACTATAGAACCCAAAGCACTTTACAATGTACTACACATTCACACACTAACGATGGAGTCGCCCATGAACTGCACATGCCTGCTCATGGAGATTCAGTGTCTTGCTTGCTTAAGGATAAAAATAAAAATAAAAAGTTAAAACAGCGCCTACAGCTCACAGCATTGCGATGCAATAATACAATATTATGGTAGAGACTCACCTGCAATGAAGAATGTCACAAAGTTGTCCAACATCAGTTCTTCATCCTCTTTATCCAGGCTTTCCTCTGTAATGAAAAACAAAGTGAGTTAAAGCTGCAATCCATAACGTTTTTAGTGAATACAATGTTATTTTGACCAATCTGTGTGGTAAAGTATGTTAATACCAACTCCAAGTACAGAGGTTGGAGGTGGTCTCCCTGCTCTTCTATTGAGAAATGTAGATCCTGTGGTCAGGTAGGCCCACTACAGTAGAAATGTCAGCACTAGGACTTAAAAGTTACGGATCGCAGCTTTAATGGGTGAGGTAACATCAATAGATCTTCACAGCAGGTTTCCGGAAGTATAAATCCAAGTATAGCATAAGCTATGCCGTAACAATCCAATGAAGACTTATCACTAGGCTCCTGGGTCCTGGTTGTAAAAGTATGCTATATGCTCCTGTAGAAGCGACACGTATGCATGCAACCAATCTAGTTTTAAGAAAAACATGTTTAATCGTGATGTCATGGAGAAGTATTGGACTACCCAATGCTGTAACATACTGTCATCTAGTGACATCGAGGTCTGTGATAGGTGGAACGCGTTACTATGGAAATGTTACTGCTATGCCCCGCAAATGTCATGTGCGTTACTGCGTGTCGACATCCTTGATCCCATAGCCCGGAGACACAAATGTAATTCATTGGCAAAAATCCCTCAACTACAATATGTTGTTAACACATGTTAACACTTAATTTAAACTTATATAATACCTCGATATAGATATTGTGATGATTACATTTTTGAAAAAGTTTTCAAAAATGTTGAAAAATAGCAAAAAATATCTGATGTCTCACTATTTTTGACCATTTTTAAGAGAAGGAAGTAGGACTTGCTTTAGTGATTGCCATATAATCACACATAATCACAATATTGATATAATATCGATATATTTCCCAGCCTTAATGTTTATTGTAAATTATTAAAGAAGTGCAACCTTTGCCAGCAGATTTAATGATCTGTGTGAGGATGTCCTTGGGCACATCTTCACCACTGTTTATGGCGACCTTTCTGTCGTTAATCCATTTTGCTCCTGTGGTCCGCAGTAACTGGCATGCCTGCTTCACCTCATTGACAAATGCCCAGTTCTTCGGGTTGTACTGGAAAGGCCATAGTTTTAGGGTTCAAACTCATGAATATGGTACACTGATAAATGATTATCTTTGCCATTAACCTCAGGTAAATGTGCCGTGAATGCATACCTGAAAAAACATGTCTCGGACATAGTAAATCATCCCGGTGAGGCACATCTCGATAGCTTTGGGGAATGGTGACTCAGCTTTCTTCAGCAGGTCTAAATCCACCCCAAATGCAACCTTAATGTTGTCATGCAAACAATGGAGAGCACACTTACGGTATATAAAGGAAGGTATTATTCATTGTGCCACTCCAAAATTACATATTTTCCAAATTTCTTTAAATAACTGTCTGTCAAGTGACGCTTGTTGAAAGGATCATAGGATGAAGTATAATTTGGCGTTATGGCACTGTAATAGCAATGCTTTTTTTATTTCATTGATGATTGCAAATTATAAGCCACTAGTAAAACAACCCATTGCTGTGATATTTTCTGATACTGACAATGACAATATCGCTGAGTGCTGTAGTGATGAAGGAGGTTTGCTAGATTCACCTGTCAGTCACAAGGCCAGAAAATAACGTGGTTGTTTGATACCGTGGTATACCTGGTATATTGTTTAATCTCCATTATGTGCCGATTATATACATGGGGCACCTTACCTTAGTAATAACATCAAGGGTAACACCGTTGATCAGGTCGAGCATTTTGACTTCTGCTTTGCTATCTGCAACTTCCTCAAGTTTATCCATGAACCTCTCTGCCGTGTCATTGAAGGTGCCTGTCAAACCTCTAAGGTATCTAGGAAAAAAAGCAGCAATAGCTCAGCACCATGCTTATGGGTTTGATGTTTTCTTTCCTGTTCATGAATTGGCAATAAACTATTGTGTAATGTAAATTACAGAGGGTACATTCTGTTGGAATTCTGGTAAATGAGGAATGCTATAATCTTCTATGTATTTTGTACATCGTTGTCACACTTAATTTTTTGGTATTATCTAGTTTATTTCTCTTACTGT
This sequence comes from Gymnoscopelus microlampas, assembly GCF_963454915.1. Classification (NCBI taxonomy): domain Eukaryota; kingdom Metazoa; phylum Chordata; class Actinopteri; order Myctophiformes; family Myctophidae; genus Gymnoscopelus; species Gymnoscopelus microlampas. Next base: position 15,362,605 of record NC_139953.1, read on the forward strand.
ACAGAAGTCCTGACATCACTCGTTCATCCCCTGGTTCGTAAAGTAATTTCTCTATGGAGAATAACATTGGGTCATCTTAGAATCGTCTCATACTAGAGGGTCGGGGCGCTGCGCGCCCCTCCCCCCTAGCCGCTGCGCGGTGCTTTGTGTTTGTTGGTCTCTATAATATATAAAGCCATAATAGGAGATGTTCCCAATGGAGCTATGCCCAAATATGGAGTGTGTTGTCTGACCTCACTTGGGTCTCGTTGGGCGGTTATATAAAGCCATAATAGGAGATGTTCCCAATGGAGCTATGCCCAAATATGGAGTGTGTTGTCTTACCTCACTTGGGTCTCGTTGGGCGGTGGTCGGCGATGACGCTAAGGAACAACATGGCCGACTGTAATGTTGTGAGTTTGTGTTGGCCGTAATTAATTATGCTGCGAGGGGGCAGATGTGTGCTGAGCAGTATGAAGTGGCCTACAGACTGCGCGTAGTAATTCTGCACGTTGTGGCGTGTCTTGTTATTGATATGTTGTTTTTGTGTTTAGTCCCACACAGTGGCAGGTTTTTTTGGGGGGTTTTGGGTTTAGAAATGTATATATATAGATAAGAATTGTGGTCCAAAAATAAACAAACTGTCTCTGCGATATTGTCAGGGAGGAGGTTCTGTATCGTTTATGAAAGTCAGTCACTTATATTTGATACAGTCTGTTTCTGGAGAAAATTTTACTAATTCAGTTGATGCTTCATATCCATAAGAGTCAAACCGCCGGGGTCATTTGTTTATTTTTGGAACATAGTTCTTATTTGATGCGATATTAAAGATTAAAGTCTATGGGAATTCAGAACGGGGGTGAAAAACCGCGAACCTGGTAGTAAATTACGTCAGACTTCGGCGCTCTATAGTCTCTATAGACTATGTATTTGCCCCAGTCCGTCCGTGTGTCCGTATGTGTGTGCGTGTGTTCGTCCGTCCGTCTGTGGACAGCTAATCTCCGGCACCGTTGGACCGATCGGCGGTCTGATATTACTCCTACAGATTTTGTCCAAACATCACGCAAATCGGTACACATTATCTCTACAGTCATGTGATCAAGACCGATTTGTCAGATTTTTCATATTCCATCCTGATTGGCTAAGATTGGCTTCTAAAGTTTGCAGGAGGGGCCCGTTTTGAACAAAATGCCTCAAATCATGAAAGCGTCTGATTGCCATGAAACTTTGCTCGCACATTTTTTTCAAATCGGCCTCATGGTGGTGCTAACAGGCAGATTGGTGTTTTTACCTTTAAACTTTGCATGCATACTTCCTCGAGGCCAAGGAAAAACCACTGCCCTGCATTTTTCCCATCGGCCTGTTATACTGTAGCTCCACCACGATTTTTTCAAAATACATGTTTAGCTATTAGGCCTACTCCTACAGATGTTGTCCAAACATCACACAAATCTGTACACATCTTTATAGTCAGGCCATCAAGACGGACCTGTCCGATTTTTCATATTTCATCCTGATTGGAGACCTGTGCTCCGAGGAGCACTTTGTTACAGCTGAACACTGTATCATAATAACATCTCACATTTATATAGCGCTTTTCTAAGTACCCAAAGACGCTAAATGTTAATGTCAAACACTGCAACAGGCAATTTTACTGTAATGAACTGGTTACCCACACAAGCCTTAATATATTGTAGCTTCTAGACAGAGTGTAGTACCTCATTGTAAAGTGGAAGAATAGCAAAAAAAAATCCATTAAGTTCCTTTACAAAGGTTACATGTAATGACTAATGAGTGATGATGTGAAGTGAATTGCAGAGATGTCTTACAGGCTGCTGAAGGCAGGGTCCATCATGCGTCGCTGTTTGTACCATTGGTCATGGTTCTGTGATGTGATCAGGCCACTGCCAAGGAACCTTGTGGAGAGATATACAGTAATTGTCAGGCTCTGAGGCAGGGAAATTACTCTTCGCCCACGCCATTTAGACTTATAGCAAGGTGACTACAAACCTGCCTGACACTAAGTAACATAAGTGATGTAACAATATTTATGACATTGTTGTCTAAACCTCCTCTATTACACAATCAATACAATGTTGACCTCCCCGCCCACAGCCAGGACATAGTGAATAAGATTACATAAGAGTGGACCTCACCCAGGAATCACTCTACAGTATGTAGGCCTAGTGACCGGGGTCAAGGTTAAAGCCCGATTTATACTGCGTCGTGTGACAGAACATACATTTGGATTCAAGGAGAAGCGCTGGAAAGATAAATGAGAAGATTCGGCCATCTATTTTCCTTACATGGTTTAAAGACAAACTAAGAAAATGATTTATATTTGATAGTTCCAGCACTGCTCTTCATATTGTGAACACATGGTATTTGTAATGCTTTACTTTACTGTACCTCTGCCCAAACAGACTGAACAGCCGCTGGTAGACCATCTTATCTTTGGGGTGCTTTGGGGACATGAGGATTTCCTGCAATCCAATAAAATAAAATAAAATACATCTGTTTTTGTCTTTTGAAACATTGTTATGATGAATGTTAACCCCGTTGTATGTGTTTAGTTAACTGTAGCAAAGTGAACACTAACTAAAACATCAGTGTTTGCTTTTCATGTGTTAGCATCAGGTCACTCATTCATAATTCAATGGTCAAGTGCAAACCAAGCCCAGTGTGTTATTTACCTTGGTAGCCTCTGGACAGCTCACACCCAGCATAACATTATTAAAACCATTGATCCTGTACACTGGTCCATAGATCTGAGACCTGGAGAGAGCAGCATGTGATCAACGTTTTTGACTTTCCACCTGAATTGGTGATCTAGTGAAATTCTGCGATTAAAGGTCCCCGTTTTGCAATTTCTGCAAATCCTTGCCAGGGGATGGCATTGGCAGTTCCTCACCACAAACATGGTTGTTTGATGTTTGATGTTGTTTATTTTATGGTTAAGTCAGGTCACAGTAGCTACAATTCATTTTTCCCATTTCCGAAAATATTTATTTTAAATATTTTGAGCCTGGAACCAAGCCACCCAGGCTACTGGTGAATCATGACCATAAAACATTTGATTCAGTGAAAAATAAATATTTGAAACCCACAAAACAAAGGGTATTTATTAAATATATGCCCACAGTTGTGAGGCGACATAAAGAACCTCTCACTCCGCTATAGCGGAGTGAGAGGTTCTTTATGGAGCTAGGTTTATGATAACCAATTTGAGCAGACAGAATCAAAATTACGCCTATTAATAACAATGCAACCAAAAACGTGACATTTTCATTAAGACATATTGGTAGGCTACATAAATGTTGTTCTCACCATTCCAAGAATTTGTCTTGTACTATTCTGCCGCTTTTCGTTTCCCTCAATATTGTTGGCATATGTCCGAGGAAAAAACTGTTGAGGGAGAAATGTAAAAGGTCTGAAGTGGTTATGTATGTTTTTTAATAATAATCAAAATCTACAAAGTAACTAACTAAAGTTTTTAAAAATAATTGTAGTGGAGTAAAAGTATAATATTTGCCTCTGAGATGTAGTGGAGTGGAAGTAAAAGTACAGAAAATTGTAAATACTCCTGTATTTCAAAAGTGTACAGTACTTGGGTACACTTCTTGCTACATAACTGGTGCAAAGTTACTTTACACCAGTTATGTAGCAAGAAGGCGAGAACAAACAAGAGAAAATGTTCCTACTTACCTGTCTCTTGGTGGTCCTGGAATGTGATCATACTTCCAATGACTGTATTTGATAAGAACACAAAGCCGGATAAATGCCACTACAATAAAAACTGACAGAAACAAAAGTGCATATCCGCAAAAGCACGACATGAGATGAAAAAGCCCCATGTCTGTCGACCTACTCTGAGATCACTACAAAACAATTGTCGCACTCCTGACACAGCATGAGCAAAGTGTTAGAAAGGCCTACTGGAAAAGTCAAAGTTAGAGTCGATAGTTTCAGATTCCTCTGCGAACTGCAAGCGCCATCTTGTGGTCTAACTGTGGAAGCTCACTCAAACTTGTCATCCAGTTGTCTACTTGTCTACCCTAATCTTGTACATGGCTGGGTCCCTGCAGAACACATTTGACAGAGTTGTATATGTTGAATGGTTTCTTGAATTGCTCTAGGTAGTTTTCAATGCTTTTGAAATTGGCGTAAAGGCTTCTGCTATTAAAGTGGATAATTGAAAAGTTGTGCTCCAGCTTAACCGTTGTATTGAACTGAATCATCTGAATAGTAGCAGCAGTTGTTGATATTGCTTAAGAAATGATTTTCCGGGTCAATGTCATTTTCAATGTCTTGTAGTTTGTGTTCAGTATAATCAAATGTTTTCAAACCAATTTTATCACGTTCATGTAACCTTAACAGTTGATCAAGAACTTCAACCTGAGATAAATCACTTTTGTCCTGAGTTGTCATGATCATAATAGTGAAATTGCAAAAACAGTCTATCAATGGTGGTTGTGTAGTGTATGCACTTGAACAGTCTGTCCCTTTACCTTATGTTGTTCACTTCTTTGATTCATATTTGTCCAGTTCCTCCATCTCTCTGATGACCATCACTTTTGCCTGTTCTGGTGTTCCTTTTAATTTGATGAAGATTTTGCAGTTGTTGTCCACATTGATTGAATCTTCTGCTGCTTTCTCAGGAATCGAGCCTTTCTGGCGATGTCCCCGTTTTTTTGGGCCAGATGTTCATTTAAGTAGACTTGTGATCCCTCCAGCCTTCTTCCGTTTGAGCAGTTCCGTCTTGTGTTTTCTGTTTGCAAATCGCATTATTATGGCTGGTTTATCATTCTTGCTTTTCCTGGTGAGAGGGTGAAAAGCCTCAATGTTGTTTCTGTCTATTACAATTCCCTTGAATTGCAAGAAAGTAGTCACCTGGCTCTCCACGGAGTTCCTGTTCGCTTAGTTCCCCGCCTTCCGTTGTTGTGGAAACGGCGCTGGTGGCTAGCTGCTGATGGTGGTCCTGATGGCTGGCTGCTGCTTGGTGGTGGTTGTCTGCTGCCTCACTGCTGCCTCTCATGTCAAGGACCCCCAAATTCATGTGTATTTGTCCACGGACCCCCATCTGAAATTATAATTTGTGCCAGGACCCCAATACTTACAAGAAATGTAATTTTATATTCATTTTTGTACTCATTGAAAATACGTAGGGGATAAACATGTATTTTGTTTTATTTTTTACATGTAAATTAAAAACTTACAATGTTTTAATTCCCTGCAGTCTTATACAATATCCATAGGTTCATCTGTGCATATCAGGTTATATTCAAGATGAGCTTTTATGGATCTATTAAAGACCAACTTAGTAGTAATATAAAAAAGGTTAATATACATAAGCATTAAGCAAGCACAGTGCACTGATAATGAAGCAAAAGTCATCACCACCTCTCAAATTCTCAATCAGCATTCATATCACAAGTGTATAGAGCCGAAATAAAATCGAGTCTGGGACACCTCCCAAACCGATTTAATATCGGCTTTAACATTTTAGTATGCATCTGCCTTTAGTGTTTGGTTCCTTGGTTGCTTCCTGATGGGGCAGCCGTGTTATACTACATTTACACTATGTTCTCATGGTACTGTTGTATACAATGTTAACTGACCATACACTAGTCTGTGTTAGGTTACTGACAAGATCAGTTCTTGTCGGCAAACGATACATACTATGATGTATAATGAAAGAGGCTTTACGATATGACTTTAATTTAGTCCAGTGATTCTGAACTTAACTTAACTTAAATCAGCCTTATTGTGCAGTGTGCAAATAGCAAAACATTCATCTCAGGAAAACAGCGAATACAAAGTCAGTCCAAGTCCCTTCACAGCCTGCAGAGACCTCCATTTTCACTACAGCAGTGATTCTCAAGCTTTTTTATTTTATTTCTAGGACCCCCGTTTGATAAGCATTAGGCCATGGAATCCCATCTTACCACAATATAAACTGTAAAATCCTGGTGTCCATTTATCTCATTCTCTGAGTTACAGACACATAAGTGTCCATTTGGTTACTAACTGTAAATCGTTTAAATGGGGACCCCCTGAAGCCCCCTTAAGGATTGCTGGGGGTCCCCAGACCCCATGGTGAGAACCAGTGATCTAGTCCTTTCTGTGACTGATAGTGCAATGTACTCCACTCTTAGGCCTGAGAGTGCCGGTGTCCAGGATGTCAAAGGTTTGTCCAGGAACCGGGGTGAAGTCAAACCTCTGCAGCAGTTTTGCCATCACCAGCTTGGCCTCCATCTGAAAGCACATACAACAAAATAAAACTATTTAAAAGCTTTTGCACACCATACAAACTAAGCTTTTAACATCCTCACTAGTAGAGTAATAGCAGTGTGTGTGTGTGTGTGTGTGTGTGTGTGTGTGTGTGTGTGTGTGTGTGTGTGTGTGTGTGTGTGTGTGTGTGTGTGTGTGTGCGTGTGTGTGTATGCGTTTGAGTCCACACCTGTGCAAAATTTTGTCCCAGACATGATCGTGGTCCCAGAGCAAAGGGATAGTAGCAGTAGTAAGGCCTTGTATAACAGATGACACAACAGATAACTCATTATTTACAGTGCATATTTACATAGTGATATGGGGGTGTATAGAAGGATACACAGTAACATCTTCATCTAACCCCTGGTGTGTAAAAATGGACCTGTAAGAGTCATAATTAAATGTATGTTTTAATAAAAGCAAAAACTATTAGAATATTATTTTTGTATTTTATATTTATTTTCATATTCTATATTTATTTTTAATATAAGCCTCTATGTGGCACATCAGGCAAATATAATTACTATGTAGGTACTGTATATACTCTACCTACAAATTTCCAGTGCTAGTAGCAGGATCAGTAGGACTAATGCAGCGACAAGGACACGATTCCCTGTTGGTTTCCAATCCGCAAACTTTGGCAATTGTGGAGTTGTTGGAGTGCCTGGCCAAACTGAAGGCAGCGTTGCCATGAATTGAATGGTTTGAATGAATGGTAGTGGGGGGAGTGTTTTTTGTCACCCAGACTATTTCTTTTACCTGGACCTTTGTCTAGCCTTAATTTTTTTCGATTGATTTGTGTATCTATGACCGTCTTGGACACTTCCCCAAATAGTGTTTGGAGTTCCGTTTTTAGCTCCCTGTGTTCCTCAATGGGTGTAGTGGCGGGGAGCAGCAGGTGAAAACCGGTATTACACTCGATGAAAATGAGGAAATACAATGGAACAAAAAAAACTAAAAAATAAATCTATGTGGATAAAGGTCTAGCCTTGTCTTGATCCAAGGCTAGACCTTTATCCAAACCGATCACCACCATGGATTCTGGTGGTTCGAATCCACCATAGTGCATCCGGCTTTGTCGAGTGTCTAAACTAACACAACTGGCCCGGGTGATAATTATTACTGCACGTAATCCTACGGGGTTGGGGCGAAAGCTGTCAGCAGGGAGCCTTGGGCGGGAGCAGTAGGACGGAGGCTCCACTTCCTCCCGGGGGAGGCTCCTCACTGGCAGGTGAGTCAGTAGGATACAACAGCAGTGACAACACACAGAAATGTGTGGGAAATAATTGGCATATAATGACTAAATTGGGGAGAAAAAGGTCTTTAAAAAAAACGTGGTAGCTTACATTTATTATCATGGACACATTTTCATTGTTAGTGACTTACTTGGGAGCATCTGGGTGGAATCTGTCTGGATCAAACGTCAGTGAATCCTTGAAAAATGTTTCCAGTCTCCCGGCCACATAGGAACTGAACTGTGAATGTCAGGGAAATCGAGTTGGCACCTTTCTATATAATTTAAATTACTAAATGTTGTCAGTATTTCATTCGGTCGCATTCCAAGCGAACACATCAGAAAGAGGCCAGTAGTGACCCATTTTAGCTTCCTTAAACCTTCAGTTGAATACATACTTTACAGGCGCAAGCATTCAATGATAAGAGACTCACAAAGCAGGTGACGCCTCCAGGAATGGGTATTCCATTGATGACAAAGTCTTCCATTACGTCACGAGATGTCCCTGGAGCTGTGGGATATAGTCTGAGAGTTTCTTTTAGTACCTGGGGAGTTGTAAGGAACAGACGTGAGTCAATTATTGCTTCAAATCCTAAGAGCATACATTGCCTAATGCCTATAGAAAGATAATGGAATAGAGGAAAGATGGGGAAAGTATTTGTGGAAACTTTGTGATGTGTACCTGTGAGAGGTAGGTCAGTTTGCCCAGGTCATCATAGGTAATCTCCTGCTTCACTCCGATAACATCATCCACCTCTTTCTTTGCTCTGAGAAATTGCATAATTTAACAATTTTGGCAGGCATAATTCGGCAATACAGACCCCCCCCCCCCCTCTGATCTGTTATTGGATGTACCGTCTCTTCGAGCTATGGGATCATAACCATAACTACGCTGTCTGGGAGGTGCCTTGTCACAGGTTTCAAAGGGATGTTTTTAGAACCGACAAAACTTTGATCTGCATGCTCATATCCTAAAATGTAAATATAACGTGCCTGCATGCATGTGTTGAACCGGTTGAGAGTGAAAGTGTCCCACTTGATTAAACTGCAGAGATACTTACGTGCATTATATATATCATTCTGAAAAACAGTGATCAAAGCTACTGAAGCAACAAATCAAATAATGGGTTGATATGTATTCATACAATCGTGCTGTTTGTTGTACCTGGAGTGGGTTAGAATGCATATAAATCAGACATGAGAAATACAGCAGCATCTAAATACAACATGACATGCAGGAGGAGCGAGCGAGCAGGCAGGAATGTGAGGAATTGGAATGTGGCTGTCAGTCGAACAGTCCAACCTGCTTAGCCTCCACTTGCATCTAAAGCACGAGTGGAGGATTTGTTTTGCTTTATATAAGGTAAGGCTTAAATAAAGTATTATATGAGTGTTATTATGTTGTAGGTATTGATATGTCATGTGTAAAAAGAAAAAGCGTCACGACACTGGATCAGAAAGTGTGCCCCCCCACCCCCCATCAAAGTTAGGCGCCCCACTAGTTACACAGCAGAAATGTTAGAATAGCGTCACTGTTGAGTGAATGAACACAAGCACCCTTAGCGGATAGAAATTAAACATTGCCCCCTATAAATTTCACTTCTTATTATTTCTTACTTCTCTAGTATGTCAGGATGTCTTCCTAGCTCCATGACGCAAAAGCCAAGTTGATTAGCAGTTGTTTCTTGTCCTGAAAAAGATGAAATTGTGATACTTTAACCAAAGATATTAGACAAACACTTGCTACTCTACCTTGTGTCCCTATTTTGGGGATGTCATTGTACTGTAGGTGCAATTTAAATGCATTTATATAAGTGCATTTGAAGTCAACTAATATAGAACCCAAAGCACTTTACAATGTACTACAAATTCACACATCAACGACGGAGTCGTCCACGAACTGCACCTGCCTGCTCATGGGGAGCAGCTAGGGGTTAAGTGTCTTGCTCAAGATAATAAACATGAAACAAGGAGGAGCCAGGATCAAGCCAGGAACCCTGCGGTTCCAAGGTGGCCGCTCTACCTCACTGCCGCCCAATATATTTTTCATTTTCAAAAAGAGCAAAAATAGCACCTACAGCTCACAGCATTGCGATGCGATAATGCAATATTATAGTAGAGACTCACCTGCAATGAAGAATGTCACAAAGTTGTCCAACATCAGTTCTTCATCCTCTTTATCCATGCTTTCCTCTGTAATGAAAAACAAAGTGAGTTAAAGCTGCAAGTATGTTAAAACCAACTCCAAGTTCAGAGGTTGGAGGTGGTCTCCCTGCTCTTCTATTGAGAAATGTATGCTGTGGTCAGGTAGGACCACTACTGGTTGACAAGGGGTATTGCATGAAGTTCCTTTCTGTTATAGCTCAACAGTAGAAATTTCGGCACACATACAGGAGAACTGGGTTCGATTCCCGGTTAGGACATTTCTGATTGGTGGAGCTCACGTTACTATGGAAATGTTACCGTTCTGCCCCGCGAATGTCAAGTGCATTTCTACTTCCTTGGTCCCATATATGTAGCATCCTTCTGTAGCACTATAGATATTGTGATGATAATGATATTGTATTGTGACAATAATATCAATTTGTTTTAACATTTTTGAAAAGGTGTTCAAAAATGATGAAAAATAGCTAAAATAACTGATCTACAAGCTCACGTGCCGCGATGCTGTGCGGCGTCAGCTTGTTGATCAGCTATTTTCACTATTTTTGAAAACTTTTTAAAGTAGAAAATGGGGCTTTCTTTTGTGATTGCCATATCACAATATTACAATATCCAAAATCGCAGATGAATGGTCACATGTGACAATATTGATACAATATGGATATATTTCCCAGTCTTAATGTGTATTGTAAATTATTAAAGAAGTGCAACCTTTGCCAGCAGATTTAATGATCTGTGTGAGGATGTCCTTGGGCACATCTTCACCATTGTGCATGGCGACCTTTCTGTCGTTAATCCACTTTGCTCCTGTGGTCCGCAGTAACTGGCATGCCTGCTTCACCTCATTGACAAATGCCCAGTTCTTTGGGTTGAACTGGAAAGGCCAGAGTTTCAGGGTTCTCATGAACTCATGAATATGGTACACTGATACATGATCATCTTTGCCATTAACCTCAGGTAATTGTGCCGTGAATGCATACCTGAAAAAACATGTCTCGGAGATAGTAAACCATCCCGCTGAGGCACATCTCGATAGCTTTGGGGAATGGTGACTCAGCTTTCTTCAGCAGGTCTAAATCCACCCCAAACGCAGCCTTCATTTTGTCATGCAACACATGGAGAGCACACATACGGTATATAAAGGAATGTCTTTGAGTGAGTGTCATTTCTTATTTCTTTAAATAACTGTCTGTCAAGTGACTCTTGTTGAAAGGATCATAGAATGAAATATACTTTGGCGTTATGGCAAAGTAATAGGAAATTTGATTTCATTGATGGAATTATTGCAAATTGTAAGCCACTAATAAATTATTAGTGGCTTACAAAATTGTTCCTATTCTGTGCCGATTATCTACATAGGGCATCTTACCTTAGTAATAACATCAAGAGTAACACCGTTGATTAGTTGGAGCATGTTGACTTCTGTTTTGCTATCTGCAACTTCATCAAGTTTATCCATGAACCTCTCTGCCGTGTCATTGAAGGTGCCTGTCAAACCTCTAAGGTATCTAGGAAAAAAAAGCAGCAATAGCTCTTATGGGTCTGTTGTTTTTTTCCGGTTCATGAATTGGCAATAAACTATTGTATAATGTGAATTACAGCAGGTACATTCTGTTGGTATTCTGGTAAATGAAGAAGGCTTTAATCTTCTATGTATATTGTATATCGCTGTCATACTTTATTTCATTTATGTAATTATAATCATTATTTAGCTTATTTCTTAATAGGTGATGGAAGTTTGCATATGTTTGCATACCTTGAAAACCAAAAAAAGCAGCAATACCTGTTAGCAAACCATTGCCAAGATAACAAGTCTGTTGTTTTAATGCTTAATCTTCTTATTTTAATGTACCATGTTTTATCCATCTCCTATGCTGTTGTGCTGCCTTTGAAAAGTATTATTATTATTGTTACAGACAAACGTTACTGCAGTTGTTACAGCTGAACGCTGCATCATAAATGTTAATGTCAAACACTGCAACAGGCAATTTTACTGGTTGAACTGGTTGCCCACACAAGCCTTAATATATTGTAGCCTCTAGACAGAGTTTACTACCTCATTGTAAAGTGGAAGACGAGCAGATATCTTCCATTAAGTTCCTTTTACAAAAGTTTCAAGTCCACATGTTATGGAGCTAACAACTCCCATAGGTATCCTGAACTAAGTGAATTACAGAGATGTCTTACAGGCTGCTGAAGGCAGGGTCCATCATGCGTCGCTGTTTGTACCATTGGTCATGGTTCTGTGAAGTGACCAGGCCACTGCCAAGGAACCTTGTGGAGAGATATAATAGTCAGGCTCAGAGGCAGGGAAATGACTCTTATTGCCCACGCCATTTATAGCCTTTATAGGAAGGTGACTACAAACCTGCCTGACACTAAGTAACAAATGTGATGTAACAATATTTATGGTCCAAACAACAACTGACATTGTTGTCTAAACCTGTTCTATTACACAATAAAAACAGCCTGGGCACAGTGAGTAAGATTACATAAGAGTGGACCTCACCCAGGAATCACTCTACTTGGCACTAGTGACCGGGGTCATGGTTAAAGCCTGATTTATACGTTGTGTGACGGAGCATAAATTTGGATTGAAGGAGAAGCACTGGAAATTAAATAAATGAGAGGATTCGGCCATTTATTTTCCTTACTTGGTTTAACCCATTAAGACCTGAGGCCGATTCTACAAAATGTCTTCTAAATCCTAACAGTATTCTGAAAAAAACGTATGTTTCTATATCCGTGGTGCTCAAACATTTTCATGTCAAGGACCCCCAAAATTATATGTATTTGGCCGCCGACCCGCATCTCAAAATATTTTGTCCCAGGGACCCCCAGATGCAAAGATTTGAGTTAAAATGTTCGCCTTAAAACAATATATATTCAAAGATTTGCACATATTTTCACGATTTTTCAAAAATAGCAGATCTAAAGCTCGTACGTAGCGCGGCACTCGTCTTTTTGGCTCAAATCAAAAAATGTTCCAGGTCTTATATATCAAATATAAAATGATTTATATTTGACAGTTCCAGCACTGCTCTTCATATTGTGAACACATGGTATTTGTAATACGTCAACAAAGGCTGTCCTAACCGGAGTACCTTTGAGAGTTCCTGGACTAGTGAATTACTGTACCTCTGCCCAAACAGATTGAACAGCCGCTTGTAGACCATTTTATCTTTGGGGTACTTTGGGGACATGAGGACTTCCTGCAACAAAGAATAATAAAATAGGGTTTTTGGCTTTTGAAACATTATTATTCAAATGTGTTTTTATTCAGTTTACATCTATGTACCTCAAGTAAAGCAATATCAACAACAACAATGCAATTATCAAATTCAGTATCAGCAAAAACTACAGCAATAACAATAATAACCCACCACCCTCCCCCCTGAGAGACTGGCCAAACATAAAATTACATACAAACAACAACAAAACAAAAAATAATGTTAACCCTTTTGTATTTTCAGTAAACTCTAGTAAAGTGCACACCAACCAAAACATCAGTGTTTGCTTTTCATGTGTTAGCAGCAGGTCACTCATTCATAATTCAATGGTCAAGTGCAAACTATAAGCCCATGCAGGTGTTATTTACCTTGGTAGCCTCTGGACAGCTCACACCCAGGATAACAGAATTAAAACCATTGATCCTGTACACTGGTCCATAGATCTGAGCCCTACAGTAGAGAGCAGTGTGTGAACAAACTTTTATCTAGTTATTCTAGCATGACATTCTGTGATTAAGAAGGTCCCCGTTTTACAATTTCTGCAAATCCATGCCAGGGGATGGTATTGGCAGTTCCTCACCACAAACATGGCTGTTTGATGTTTGATGTTGTTTATTGTAGATAAAGTCAGGTCACAGTCTACTTGGATGGTTTGGTGACACGTTTTTTTTTCTATTTTGATTGATTGATTGAATACTTTATTAACAGTTTCCAAATTGTACAGTGTGGTATGATTACAATGACACTAAAAGGATAACACAAAATATATATATAATATAATAATATTTAAGTATTTAAAATGTGTTGTTCTCACCATTCCAAGAATTTGTCGTGAACTACTCTTCCACTTTTCGTTTCCTTCACTATTGTTGGCATGTGTCCAAGGAAAAAACTGTTCAGGGAGAAAGGTAAACATGTAATACAGTGGCAGAAAAAGTACTCAAATGTTTTACTTAAGTAAAAGTATCAATACTGCAATATAAGAAATACTCTGTTGCATGTTACAAGTAAAAGTCTGGAATTAAAAATGTACTACTTGAGTAAAAGTAGGCTACAAAAGTATTGGCATCAAAATGTACTTAATTAAGTACCGAAAGTAAAAAATACTCATGGTGCAGAATGTCCCATTTCACAAGTGTTCAAAAATGTATACAAATCTTTTGAAAATAGTACAAGCTCACAACAAAGCAACACATTGTGAGCTTGTAGATCTGCTATTTTCAAATAGCCAAAGTATAGGGATAAAGTTGTTAATGCATGTTTACAAATCTACGAAGGAACAAGCAACTAAAGTTTTCAAGACAATATTTTCCTCTGCGGTGTAGTGGAGTAGAAGTAATCACTATAAAACATTGAAAATAATCCAGTTAAGCAAAAAAATCCTCAAATGTGTACTTAAGTAGGCCTACAGTACTTGAGTAAATGTACTTAGTTACTTTACACCACTGGTAAACAAGATGATTATGTAGCAAGAAGGAACAAGAGGAAATGTTCCTACTTAACATTACCTGTCTCTTGGTGGTCCTGGAATGTGATCATACTTCCAATGACTGTATTTGATGAGAACACAAAGCCGGATAAATGCCACTAAAATAAAGACAGACAGAAACAAAAGTGCATATCCGCAAAAGCACGAAATGAGATGAAAAAAAATCATGTCTGTCAACAACCTACTCAGAAATCACTATAAAACAAAGTCGAGCTCCTGACACAACATGGTGCAAGGTGCTTGCTACTGTACGCCTACTGTACCAACGATACAACAATGATTTAACCAAAGTGTCAAGTTGTTATCAAATGTATGGCAAAGGTGAAAGTAAAGCTCGAGTCGATTGTTTCAGATTCCTCTGCGAACTGCAAGCGCCATCTTGTGGTCCAACTGCGGAAAATCACTCAAACTTGTCATCCAGTTAAATTGGTAACGGATAGGTGCATTAGGTGGGCAGTGGGCACCAATTCATTCTGGGCACTAGGGACAACTGGGCACCTTGGACAAGTGGGCACCCGGAAGAAGAGTGGGCACTTAGGGGTGTAGAAAACTGGGCACTAGGACGAGTGGGCACCTGGAAGACTGGGTACTAGGAAGAGTGGGCACTTATGCACTGGTGCACACACAGGCAGTGTACCAGTGCAGTGCACTGAGATTGAATACTCAAAAGGCACGCGCTCGTTACCATCCTAGTGCCCAGTCTTCCCAAAAATATGGTGCCCAGATGTCCCTAATGCCCACCTATCCTAGCCTGGTTCCATACCATAGACCCCGCCCACTCTCTGAGTGGACTGACTGAAGTTCCACGCAGCTTCAGTCTGATAATCAGGCTACACCTATCCTGTATCTGTTAAATGTAGTCGTAATGGTATTGGTATCATGATCGTACTCCTTATGGCCGCCGTATTATTCATAACATCACAATAATAATAATTTAAAAAACTATATAATGGTGTTCAAATGACTGAAAACAGCTGTAACGTTTCCATGACATATGGGGGAAGAAGCCGGATGAAGAAGCTATAATGCAAAATATGTAGGTGTGCTCATTGAAAACACAGAGGGGATAAACATGTATTTTATAATATTTTGGCATTTAATATGTAAATCAAAACTTTAAAAACAATTCAATCCCTGCAGTTGTATACAATATCCATAGGTTTATCTGTGCAAATCAGGTCATATTCAAGATGAGCTGTTATGGATCTATTAAAGACCAATTCTGTCATATTAAAAAAACGTTAATATGCATAATTATTAAGCTTGCACTGATGATGAAACAAAAGTCACCACCAGTCAATCAGCATTCATATCACAAGTGTTGTCACGTGTGATATCACAACCTGATGGGACAGCCATGTTATACTACATTTACACTGTTCATGGTATTGTTGTACAAAATGGTAAATTTATATAGTGCTTTACATAGATTGTGTATTACATTCACCCCGATGGTGGAGGAAACCATGCAAGGCACCAACCTGCTCATCGGGAGCAATTAGGAGTTCAGCGTCTTGCTCAAGGACACTTCGACACTAACTCTGGGGGAACCCGGCATCGAACAGGGAACCTAGCAGTTCCCATCCGGTCGCTCTACCGGACACTCTACCCCTGAGCCACTGCCTTCCCCATACAATGTTAACTGCCCATAAACTAGTCCCATAAACTAGTCAAGCCTTAATTGTGCAGTGTGCAAAACATTCAAACAGTGAATACAAAGCGTGCCAGTATAGTATTTGTTACAGTATTTGTTATGTGTGTTTTAGGTCCAAGAGCCCTCTTGGACCAAAGAAATATAGTTTCTTCTAATTTCAATAACCCCCAGTTTGATATGCATTAGGCCCAGACCCCCATTTGATAACATTTTGTATCTGGTACCCCAATCTACACTGTAAAATCCTCCGTTTTTAACTGACTCTGGGAGGGTACAAATAGAATTTTATTCCATTAATACATTCTCTGAGTTAAAGACCCATAAGTGTGCATTTGGTTACAAACTGTAAAACATTTAGCTGGGGACCACCTGGAACCCCCTCAAGGATCCCTGGAAGTCCCCAGACCCCATAGTGTGAACCAGTGATCTAGTCCTTTCTGTGATTGATGGTACAGACTACTCCATTCCTAAGCTTGAGGGTGCCGGTGTCCAGGATGTCAAAGGACTGTCTAGGAACCACGGGGAAGTCAAACCTCTGCAGCAGTTTTGCCATCACCAGCTTGGCCTCCATCTGAAAGCACACACCAACAACAAGCTGATCAATGATGCGTGTGGATGTACGAATGGGTGTTATTAAAGTTAATTAACATTACAACTAAAACTACAAAATAAATGTGTTATGAAATGTGTGAATTACAAGGTGGAACAATGTGTGTGTGTGTGTGTGTGTGTGTGTGTGTGTGTGTGTGTGTGTGTGTGTGTGTGTGTGTGTGTGTGTGTGTGTGTGTGTGTGTGTGTGTGTGTGTGTGTGTGTGTGTGTGTGTGTGTGTGTGTGTGTGTGTGTGTGTGTGTGTGTGTGTGTGTGTGTGTGTGTGTGTGTGTCCACACCTGTGAAAAATTCTTTCCCACACATGATCGTGGTCCCAGAGAAAAGGGATAGTAGCAGTAGTACGGCCTTGAAAAACAGATGACACACTCATTATTTACAGTGCATTTTACCTAAAGTAACACATAGTTATATGGGGGTGTATAGAAGGATAAAACCCCACTCATCATTCTTGATTCAACCCCTGGTGTGTAATTGACCTGTAAAGGGTCAATTTTTACACAGTGTGAAAGGAACACTGAGGAATTTACAGTGTGCGCTGTTAGTCATAAAACACAATTTAATGTTTTAATAAAAGCAAAAACATTATATTATTATTTGTATATTTTATATAGATTTTTTTTATTGCATTATCATTAGGCTAATATAAGCTTCTACTTGGCACATCATCCTATGTACGTATTTATCTAGAAATGGCTTTTTTAAAACTACAACAAGGACACAATCACCTGTTGGTTTCCCACCCGCAAACGTTGGCAATTGTGTTTGTTGGAGTGCCCGGCCAGGAATTGAATGGTTTGAATGGTAGTGGGGGAGTGTTTTTCATCACCCAGACTATTCATTTTACCTGGACAAAGGTCCAGGTAAAATGAATAGTCTGGGTTTCTACCTGCTATCCGTATTTGGGTCATTACAGGTAAATGTTCAGAAAGGTTACAAAATTGCAAAAATCTATAAGCTCATAATGCGTTGCATCACAAAGAGTATGTAGATTGGCTATTTTCAGCACACAACCCTGTTAGATGAAGTATAAAATAGGGCTTAAGTGGTTAAATGTATTACTATGTACAAATTGCCATTTTTGTGACTAAGTTAGTGACTTACTTGGGAGCATCTGGGTGGAATCTGTCCGGATCAAACGTCATTGGGTCCTTAAAATGTTGTTCCAGTCTCCCGGCCACAAAGGAACTGAACTGTGAATGTCAGGGAAATCCAGAAGACATCTTTCTATAAACTTCAAATCACTATTATGTGGTCAGTACTTCATCAGTCGCCTTCCAAGGATCCAGGACCATTGCTACCAGTATTCTAGTATTGGAACCTATCAGAAAGAGCTGGCTAGAAACCCATTTTAGCTTCCTTAAACGTTCAGTTGCAGACATGTTGCTTTACAAGAACAAGCATTCGTAGCTAAGAGACTCACAATGCAGACGACGCCTCCAGGAATGGGTACTCCATTGATGACAAAGTCTTTGGTTAGTACGCGAGATGTCACTGGAGCTGTGGGATACAGTCTGAGAGTCTCTTTTAGTACCTGGGGGGAGGTTGTAAGGAGGAGAAGTGAGGCAATTATTCTTTTAATTCCTAATAGCAAGCCATGCCTTAGCTATAGATAGAACAGTCAATGAATTGGTGCTATTATTAGAGGAACGATGGAGAGAGTATTTGTAACTCTGTGATATGTACGGTCTACCTGTGAGAGGTAGGTCAGTTTGCCCAGGTCCTCGAAGGCAATCTCCCGCTTCATTCCGATAACATCATCCACCTCTTTCTTTGCTCTGAGAAATCAGGTAAGAAGTCATGTGATTGTGGGACAATGGCTTACTCTAATTCATACTCTGTTACATGACTCTATCGCTTAACCAAAATGACTTAATGTTCAGTTGAAAAAAATAAAAAAATCTGCAAAAGTGTTGTGCGACAACGTATACATTTGTATTAACATTTGTTTCTATCTAGTCAATTTTAATATTGAGCACTAAACTCTACAATGGACCACAAGAAAAAACGTTGACAACAGAAACAAGTTATTCCAGGGAGTGAGCACTTTCACATTGTCTACTAATTACTAAACAAACTGTCTTGCAACTCTTTCGTCACATAATCCAGGTATGCTGCTGCAACTGCAATATGAAATTTCATGGTGAAAGAAAGTTAATGGGCAATGTGTAATTCTTATCCACCAGAGGGTGTTAGTGTTCATGTTTTCAACTAAAAACAGCAACTTAACATTTCTGCTGTGTTGCTAGCATGAAATAACCTTGAAATATCTGCAGGAAATGTTGAAAATAATGTCTGAGGTAGCCTGTTTTGAAAAGTTGGACTCACAGACTTGTGTTATAACAGGTGAAGCACAGGTGTTCATGGTGGATTCCTGTATTGCAATCAGATAATTCTGTGGTGGCCCTGAAATGCACTCTTCTTAAAAAACAAACAAACAACGACATGAAAAGAAACAAAATAGGAAACACTAGATGTGCTTTGAAAAGATGCAAAGGCCTTTTTTAGCAGCGAAGGGGAGTATAATCTGGATGCAGACCTGCATGTAAAGTCACTAGAGTTTAGTGGATAGAAATGATCATGTCTTACTTCTCTAGTATGTCAGGTTGTCTTCCTAGCTCCATGATGCAAAAGCCAAGTTGATTAGCAGTTGTTTCTTGTCCTAAAAAAAAGATAATATTAACACTATAACAGATAGCATAAGACAAACACTGGCTACCCGGTGTCCCTATTTTGGGGGTGGCATTATAGGGGAAAATTGCCGAAAGATTAGTCAACTACTATAGAACCCAAAGCACTTTACGATGTAAAACACATTCACAAACCGGCCACAGAGTCGGCCACAAAGGGCACCTGCCTGCTCTTTGGGAACGGTTAGGGGTTCAGTGTCGTGCTCAATGATAATTCCTAGGCGGCCGCACTACCCCCTGAGACACTGCTGCCCAATATATTGTTTTCAAAAATAGAAAAAACAGCACGCTACAATTAAGCTCACAAGGCATTGCGATAAAGCAATATAATAGAGACTCACCCGCAATGAAGAATGTCATGAAGTTGTCCACCATCAGTTCTTCATCCATGCTTTCCTCTGTAATAAAAAATAAAATGAGTTAAAGCTGCAATCCATTTTAGTGAATAAAATTGTATTTTGACAGGATGTATTGCATGAAGGTCAAAGCAGAGTGTATCCTCTGCCCAAACATGCTTTCTGTTATAACTGTGTAACAGAGATCTGTTACCTATTTTTGCACATATAGATTGACCCTTATTAATTGAACAATATTTGCACAGCATATTGGCACTTTGGGTATTTGCACTTTATTAAAGCTTGACATGTACCTGGTCAAGTTGTGCCGTTCTGTTGCCAGTGTAATTGGGCTGGACCAAGTATGAATGGCAGAGGGGGGATGTGAAATTTCTAAGGATATTGTTGTAGTGTAAATGTTGTAGTAGAATCATTAGTGGTGTAGTTCATGGAGTTTTAATATATTTTATGAGAGTTCATGTTATACTGTATGTATTAATGTATTTGTATTATTTGTAATCTACCCCTTGACATGGAGTCCAAACTGATGGCCCCCAGCTGAGTATAAAAGGCTGTCTGTAACAATAAACTCAGTTGGTGGTAGAATGAGAGCTAGACACCACCTTGTCACCTGTGTTGGAGCTCCTGTTTTTGTCTTTCGTATTTTTGGAAGGTGAATAGAGCACTTTTTGGTTGCACTTTAAGCGCCTCTGTACTGCTTCCAGCCGCTAAATTGGGCATTTCAACAAGCTGAACAGTAGAAATTTTGAACCCCGGAGACAGGGGTTCAATTCCCGGGTAGGACACAAAAGTCACAGATTTCCAATTTAATAGAGTAATATCAATGCTGATGCAAAGTAAACCTTCATTTAAATGTATATCTAAGGTTTAACCTATATTCATTTAGCATTGAATAATATCTACAATAACAAAATAAGATATGCAAATCCAGGCAATAGCAACTGCATATCACAATATTGATATATTTCCCAGCCTTAATATTTATTGTAAATGATTAAAGAAGTGCTACCTTTGCCAGCAGTTTTAATGATCTGTGTGAGGATGTCCTTGGGCACATCTTCACCATTGTGCATGGCGACCTTTCTGTCGTTAATCCACTTTGCTCCTGTGGTCCGCAGAAACTGGCATGCCTGCCTCGCCTCATTGACAAATGCCCAGTTCTTTGGTTTGTACTGGAAAGGCCAGAGTTTTAGGGCTCAAGCTCACGAATAAGGTACACTGATACATGATTATCTTTGCAATATCAATCTCAGGTAAATGTGCCGTGAATGCATACCTTAAAGAATATGTCTCGGATATGTATAACCAACCCCTGCAGGCAGATCTCAATGGATTTGGGTAATGGTGACTCAGCTTTCCTCAGCAGGTCTAAATCCACCCCAAACGCAACCTACATTTCAAACAATAGAAGGCACACATACTGTATATAAAGGAATTTATACTTATAAAGCCAGATCTTATGATAAGCACATCCCTCGCTCTTTAAAATCATCTCACACCCTTTTTGCCAGACCCAGAGGGTCGGCCTACATGAGGCTTTGCCTGTCCCTCTTTCGTCCCTCTTGTCCCTCTTTTCCTCCTTTCCTCTGCACACACGTCATGAGGCTTTGTCTGTCCCTCTTTCGTCCCTCTTTTGTCCCTCTTTTCCTCCATTCCTCTGCACACACATGCGAAGTCCGGCCATTCAGATTGCCAGGGGTCTGGCAGTACCAGGTCTCCTGGTTCTTTTTGGGCGGTGCAACCCTATATAAATAGGACTATGCACTTAAAAAAACACATCTATGTTTTTTTTTTAAGTGAATCACCCATTGTGGACCAACCATTGTTTATTTATTGTTTATTGTTAATAAATAGCACCATACACTTAAAATAATTAAATATTACTTTTCTTTAAGTGAACTTCCATCACTGTGATGACCACTGTGACCACACCGCCCACTTCACACTGGGTGTGATTTCTTTTTAAATTATTTACCCAGGGCGGTAGATAAGCTAGGGTGCTTATTTTCAGCCACGCCCTGCACACATTAAAGCTGGGAGCTGACCCATACACCCACAGTCTTATAGCCTACTGTTGTCACGCCCACGCCCAAGGGAGCTCACACACTCACACGCCTGTGACCACTTCCACACCTGTGCCTGTTTCCACTGAGTAGCCAAGGTTATATAAGGCCTCACTCTGCCATTATTCTCTGCCTGCTGATCAGACCAGTTTACCCTAGTCTAGCTCGCTTTAAACCCAGCATTCGGAATCTGTATTCTCTGCCTGTTTTGACCCCTGCCTGTATCTGGATTTTCCTCTGCCTAACCCTTCTGTACTTCAGCCTACTAGGACGGATAAACCTGTGTTTGGATTTGGATTGGACCCACGGACTACGGCTAAGTTTGACCCCTTTTGGACTAGACGCCACGCTGACTGACCTCTCTGGATTCCGACCCACGCTTCCCCCTTTGACTATTCTCTGCCTGGCCCTCTTTGCCCCTGGTTGCCTATTCCCCCCCCCCCAACTTTGTTTGAATAAAACCTGTTGAACCTGTGCCTGCTTTTGAGTCCTTATCTGTTTGGTGCCTGACAACTGTTAGCTATTGAGCAGCTCCACTGGAACAGTTGAAGATTCAGTGCCTTGCTCAAGGGCACTTCAGTTGTGTTGAAGTGGGTTAGTGGTGGCCAATCACTTCCCCACCGACATTTTACCTGCCAGTCCGGGGAATCCAACCGGAAACCTTCTGGTAACAAGCAACACTTCCATACATCCATTCTTCCCACTATGGCGGATTCTCAAGCCAAGAGGACTTCTAACTGTATTTTGTGTGAATGGCCATTACAACAAAATCTGTATCCGTTCAACAATGACGTAATGACCAGTAGGCTCTGTGCGTACGGTAACTGTAGTCCCAGCTCAGTTTCTCATAGCTTTGCTTGATTGGCGAGGCGGCAAATTTAAACCAGAAACAATAATTGTTTCCAGTTTAAATCTACTGCCCTACCAGTCAAGCAAATCTATGTGAAATTGACAGCTTACAGGTGTGCTGTTTCTGCTATTTTAGAAAATAAATATTGGGCGGCAGTGTCTCAGGAGGTAGCGCGGCCGAATTGAAACAGTCTTGTTGTTGCAATTCCCTGCTTACTCTGGGAGTGCGTATCGAAAATTGTGCTTTAAGTTGGTAAACTGAAGAAAAGCATAGCCTGCTACAGTAAGTC
Source organism: Gymnoscopelus microlampas (assembly GCF_963454915.1). NCBI lineage: Eukaryota > Metazoa > Chordata > Actinopteri > Myctophiformes > Myctophidae > Gymnoscopelus > Gymnoscopelus microlampas. The sequence continues at coordinate 15,385,479 of NC_139953.1, forward strand.
TACAAATGCATATATGACATGAAGGTGATCTAATGATGTTCACTGTTTTAATGCATGTATTAAAACTGATAGATGCTGGGAAACAGGATATATCAGGACCACTAAGGGCACCGTACCTTGGTAATAACATCAAGTGTAACATCGTTGATTAGGTGGAGCATGTTGACATCTGTTTTCTCATCAGCAACCTCTTCAAGTTTATCCATGAACTTCTCTGAGGTGTCATTGAAGGCGCCTGTCAAGCCTCTAAGGTATCTAGAAGGGAAAAAATCACACCCAGTGTGAAGTGGGCGGTGTGTGGTCATCACAACATGACTCACTTTAAAAAAAGGATACGTGACTTTTTTTAAAGTCCATACTGCTATTCATAGGGCTGCACATGTGTCATGTGTTTCGCTAGCCAATCACAGTCCTGAATTTGCAAAGTCAGCCAATCACATTACAGTTAGTGGTGATGACACTAGCTGTAATGTGATTGGCTGACTTTGCAAAAGTATCGATTTGCATTAACAATGGAAGGGTTAGGGGGTATACAATTTTTTTGGTCGGTGTCCAAAACTCACTTATAGGGGGCGGCTACACCGCCCCAAAAAGCAACAATAGCTCAGCACACATTCTTATACAGCACCGGCTTCGAATGCTATCAATGCATTGAATGGGAGATTATCACGTTTTATCAGACCATTGAATGGGCGAGTAGGCGACGAGTAGGCGATACACAGACCTACCCGCGATTTGTCAGACCATTCATTGGGCGTAATCAGGAGCTACTGACCTACTTTGGAGGCGGAGCAGTCCCCACAACAATATTTACGATTGTGTGCCTATCGGTACATAACTCCAACGGCGCTGTGTAGGCTCAGGCGAACTGGAGCCCCGCGAAGGACCACCGAGGGAGCTAAAGCGACCGAGTTGCCGTCCTGAGCGGCGCGCCTCCGTCATGGTCCGAAACCAAAACAACCAAAACCAAAACCGAAACTGAACTATTTAAGTCATCTCCGTTGGTAGGTCAGTATGTCTTGATAACACCCAATGAATGGTCTGATAAATCGCGGGTAGGTAAGTAGGTCGCCTACTTCGCCCATTCAATGGTCTAATAAAAGGTGATAATGTCCCATTCAATGCATTGATAGCATCCGAATCAGGTGCATACAGTATGTTGTGCGTTTGATGCTGTTTCCGGCTCATGAATAGCATTAGGCAATAAACTAGGATTGTGTGAATAACATTCACATGGCATACATTCTAGAATCTAAATAGATAGACGTTTATTGATAGATTATGTTGGAATTCTGGTAAATAAGGAATGCTGTAATCGTCATACTTTATTTCATTTATATTATAATCATTAATTTGTTTATTTCTCTTTTTTCTTTTGTGTTTTAGTCGTGTCCATAATTATTATTTGCTTTTATTCACAAGTTGTTTTTGTTTTCCTCAATGTGTATTGTAAACACTGTGAGAGGTGTATAGGTGTTGGAAGTTTGCATATGTTTGCATACCATGTCACCTTCACTTTAGAATGACCTGCTAGAGGAAACCGGGCTCACTGAAGAGGTGCCTTGTTTTAAATATCTTCTTAAAATATATTTATACAAAGTTCTTTAATGTTTAATCTTCCTATTTTAGTTTACCCTGTTTTTGTTTCCTATGCAGTTGTCTACATGTGTATTGTATTTATTGTGTGAAGAACTTTGTAATTCTGCTTTTGAGAAGTGCTATACAAATAAAGTGTTCTATTATTATTGTATTTTGCTAAGAGATTGGTTACATAGTTTAATTGATATTGATTTATTAGTGTATTAAATGTCCCCATCCACTTTTCTCAGAAACCGCAAGGGCTAGAGTTACAAGACTTGGAGGGGAGGTTCATAATTTAGTTTGAAATTATTAAAAGAAAAATTATATAATTCGCTATAACAGCCCACTTTACGTTTTGGCCTATAACCTTTGAACCGTAGGTCGTAAAATGAAAAAAAACTTTACCCCTGGATTCCTTGGGTCATGACGCAACTCCCCATATAGGCCACGCCCATTTGCGTCTTGATAGATTTTCCGATATTGATTTATTAGTGCATTAAATTTCCCCTTCCACTTTAATGGGAAAATGAAAAAACTCCCATTCAAGTATTTTTTCTCGGAAACCGTAAGGGCTACAGTTACAAGACTTGGAGGGGAGGTTAATAGTTTAGTGCAAAATTATTAAAAAATCACACCCTGTGTGAAGGAAGTGGTGCCTTTGGGGCGGGGCCTCCTGGTGGCGCTATAATAGGGCGGGGCGGGGCTTCAGCAATTAATGCTCGTCCCTATTGGTGGTGTAAGTCCACATACCAAATTTGGACTTGGTGGCATGCTGCAAACTGGAGTTATAGCTGTTTAAAGCCAGTGGCCTCCTGGTGGCGCTATAATAGGGCGGGGCGGGGCTTCAGCAGTCAATGCTCGTCCCTATTGGTGGTCTAAGTCCACATACCAAATTTGGACTTGCTGGCATGCTGCGAACTGGAGTTATAGCTGTTTAAAGCCCGTGCTGAAACGGACGACGGACATAACATCATTGGGGGTCCCTGGACCCCTCTTTGATAAGCAGTGGCACGTGTGGCCAAAGAGAGGAGAGATGGCATAGGCAATGTCCAAGTCTGTGTGTGTGTGTGTGTGTGTGTGTGCGTGTGCGTGTGTTTGTATGTGTTTCTTCTTTGCCGTCAGGCTCATACGGACGGACGGACGGACGGACGGACGGACATACGGACAAAGCCACGTATAGAGCGGTTGGCACCGCTAAAAAATAATCACACCAGTCATGGTGGCGCTATAACAGCCCACTTTATCTTTTGGCCTATAATAGTCCTTAATTGTACGTAATTGGCTTCCAAAGTTAGTGGGAGGGGCCCGTTTTACAAAGAATGTAAAAAATCCCGAACGAAACTTCCAATCAATCCCAAATTTGAATCACATGTCGAGGGTGGTTTACTCAACGAATCCCCAAAAGCATTTCCACTTTGATCCATAGGGGGCGCCACAAATGCGCAAAATGTAATCGTTTTTTTTTTTTTTGAGGGGATCAATCCTCTCAAAAAGAAACGCGAGTGATCTAAGGTGTGACGTGACTATATAATTGGCACGCTACATTTGTGGGATGGGCCTGTTTCTTTAGTGGGAGGGGCCTATTTCCTCAAATCAAAACGGCACGTGTCACGAACGCGGCATCCGATCGGCACCGAATTCAAATCGCACATCGGGCGGCCTCCGATGGTATTCCTCCAGGCGTATTCCTGTTTCTTTAGTGGGAGGGGCCTATTTCCTCAAATCAAAACGGCACGTGTCATGAACGCGGGATCCCATCGGCACCGAATTCGAATCGCTCATCTGCGACCGGCGTCGGCGCAACCACACTTCGCAATTTCCCAGAATTGCGACGCGTCTAGTTATTATTACTACAGTAAAACATTACTGCAATTGTTAAAGTTGCACACCGTCATAAATGTTAACGTCCTTGAGCACTTTTGTGTGTGAGCAACTGAGCATGTAAAATAATGAAGAAATAAGTGTATTTTTCTAGTCTCTGTCTAAGGAGTCATCCTTAAACTTATTGTGGTTGTGCGAGTCTTTCACCACTCTTGTTCCCTGTGGTGTTAACAGCTCCCATAGGTATCCTGAACTAAGTGAATTGCAGAGATGTCTTACAGGCTGCTGAAGGCAGGGTCCATCATGCGTCGCTGTTTGTACCATTGGTCATGGTCAATTGCTGTGAGCAGGCCACTGCCAATGAACCTTGTGGAGAGATATAATAGTCAGACTCTAGATAGGGAAATGACTCGCCCACACAATTTAGCCTTATAGCAAGGTGACAACAAACCTGCCTGCTGAACCTATGGTGTGCGTGCGTGCAGGGCATGGCTGAAAATAAGCACCCTAGCTTAGCTACTTACCTGCATGGGTAAATAAAGGATAGGTCCAAACTTCTATATATGAGATGTTTCAATCTATCAATTTTACATTGTTGTTTAAACTTCCGCTATCAAAACAATATTGCCCTCCTCGCCCACAGCCAGGACATAATGGAAAATATTTACAGTGGACCTCGCCCAGGACTCACTCTACGTACCACTAGTGACAAGGATCACGGTTCAAGCCTGATTCATACTGCGTCGTATGACGGAGCATAAATTAGAGAAGCACTGAAAAGAAGATTTGGCCATTTGCTTTCCTTACATGATTAAAAGACAAACTAAGGAAATGTATTTGTTATTATATTTGATAGTTCCAGCACTGCTCTTCATATTGTGAACACATGGTATTTGTAATACTTCAACAAGGCTGTCCTAACCGGAGTACCTTTAAGAGTTCCTGGACTAGTGAATTAGTGAATTACTGTACCTCAGCCCAAACATACTGGAAACCCGCTGGTAGAACAGCTTATCTTTGAGGTACTTTGGGGACATGAGGATTTCCTGCAACAAAGATCAATACAAGAGGCAGAATCCAAAGTTAATTTGTTTTTTGACACATTGTTATGATGAATGTTAACCATGTAATTAAACAAAAGTGTGAGCAGTAAAGTGAACACTAACTAAAACATTGGTGTTTGCTTTTCATGTGTCAGCAGGTCCTAGCCTGGCATGGCCAGACTAATATCACTGCATAGATATTAGTCTGGAATCTCTGTATGGAACGTGCATTTCCAAGGGGCGGATTTAAAAAAATGCCTGACCTGACCCATATTTGCATACTGGGCCCTGATTGGTCCCTCACAACTTCGGAGGGATAGAAATCCAATCTCAACTGAAAGGGGCCAGACCTAATCTGCCAAGATTAGTTCTGGCAGATTCCTCTGGAACCGAATAAGCTGTGAAACAAATGTGTGAAGCAGCTTTTTGGATCTGGCTGTGTCGGGTTAGGCTAAGCAGGTCCCTCATTCGAACAGTAATTTAACCACTTAAACCATAAATGGGTGACCAGAGTCCCTCAGGGCTCTGTACTAGCGTGTTTTCTGTTATTGTGGGGAAAGCTTTCGCTGAAAATAGCATATATTTTCTGTGAAAGCCTTCCCCACAATAAGGATGCTGGGGTTTAAGTGGTTAATTATGGTCATGCGCAAACCAAGCCCAGGTGTTATTTACCTTGGTAGCCTCTGGACAGCTCACACCCAGCATAACCTTATGCAAATTGTTGATCCTGTACACAGGTCCATAGATCTGAGACCTGGAGAGAGCAGCATAGTGATCAAAGTAAATGGGGACCTCTGCCTCTAGAGTCAGAAGGTAATTGATTGATTGATTGAATACTTTATTAACGGTTTGCAAAAAAAAATCACAGAGGTACAGTTTCATACAAAAAGGATACTATTAGGACAAACCCAAGAAAGCACTTTGGCTTGTTTCCATTGGGGTCCTGTGTATTCAATTCATGGAAACGACAAAAATAATATACAAAAATATGCAAAAACATCATTTAAACAACTATTAATCTAAACGAAAAATATGTTATTACAAATCAAGTTTGAGCAAACCCTTATATTAAAAATGGTACATTTGGGAAATATTAATATAATGCCAATAAAAACTGGACGTTTTCATTAAGACATCTATATATAAAATATATATATATATTCTCACCATTCCAATAATTTGTCGTGCATATTTCCTTTTTGCGTCGCCCTAATTAATGATGGCATATGTCCGAGGAAAAAACTGTTGGAAGAAATGTAAACAATTAATGTAATGATTATACAGCGAGAAGTGAGAAGAACAAATCAGAGAAAATGTTCCTATACTTAACATTACCTGTCTCTTGGTGGTCCTGGAATGTGATCATACTTCCAATGACTGTATTTGAGAAGAAAACAAAACCCGATAAATGCCACTAAAATAACAACAGACAGGAACAAAAGTGCATAACCGCAAAAGCACGAAATGAGATGAAAAAAACCCATGTCTGTCAACAACCTACTCTGAAATCACTATAAAACAAAGTCGAGCTCCTGACACAACATGGTGCAAGGTGCTTCCTACTGTACGCCTACTGTACCAACGATCCACAATGATTTAACCAAAGTGTTAAGTAAAGTTGTTATCAAACATGGCAAAGGTGAACGTAAAGCTCGAGTCCATTGTTTCAGATTCCTCTGCGAACTGTAAGCGCCATCTTGTGGTCCAACTGCGGAAAATCACTCAAACTTGTCATACAGTTAAATTGGTAACGGATAGGTGCATTAGGTGGGCAGTGGGCACCAATTCATTCTGGGCACTAGGGACATGTGGGCACCCGGAAGAGTGGGCACTTAGGGGTGGAGAAAACTGGGCCCAAGGACGAGTGGGCACTAGGGACATGTCCCAGGTGCCCACATGTAAATGTGGGCACCTGGAAGACTGGGTACTAGGAAGAGTTGGCACTAGGTGCACTGGTGCACACACAGGCAGTGTACCAGTGCAGTGCAGTGCACTGAGATTGAATACCCAAAAGGCACCATCAAAGGCTCATTACCATCCTAGTGCCCAGTCTTCCCAAAAATATGGTGCCCAGATGTCCCTAATGCCCACCTATCCTAGCCAGGTTCCATACCATAGACCCCGCCCACTCTCTGAGTGGACTGACTGAAGTTCCACGCAGCTTCAGTCTGATAATCAGGCTACACCTATCCTGTATCTGTTAAATGTAGTCGTAATGGTATTGGTATCATGATCGTACTCCTTATGGCCTCCGTATTATTCATAACATCACAATAATAATAACTTAAATATATATATATTGGTGTTCAAATGACTGAAAACAGCTGTAACGTTTCCATGACATATGGGGAAGAAGCCGGATGAAGAAGCTATAATGCAAAATATGTAGGTGTGCTCATTGAAAACACAGAGGGGATAAACATGTATTTTATAATATTTTGGCATTTAATATGTAAATCAAAACTTTAAAAAACATTAAATCCCTGCAGTTGTATACAATATCCATAGGTTTATCTTTGCAAATCAGGTTATATTCAAGATGAGCTGTTATGGATCTATTAAAGACCAATTTTGTCATATAAAAAAAACATTAATATGCATAAGCATTAAAGGCATTGTAGGGAACATTAAGCCTAAATTTAAAAAATATGTATATATATATTTTTTGCATTTTCTCCCCTCTATCAGCCACTATATAATGATGCTGGGGTGTTTTCCTTCATTGAAACACAGTCCTCTGTCTGAAATCCGTATTTTCCCTTCTGTTTATGTTCATGTTGTTTATGTCCGGGTCGTAAATTAACGCACGCATGTGCGTGTCCGTGCGCGTCCGTGCCCGTATCAACTTTTTACTTTCGGTTTTAAAACGCTCTCAAACTTCTTTTTTGAGGCACATAATTTACTTTTAAAAAATCGTTTGGATAGAATTTAGTTGTTTAGCTTCATATATGTGGTCAATTTATCATGAAAGAGCCTATTTAAAAATATAAATTCAGAGAACCGTAGGGTCGGGCATTTCCGCGAATTGTATCCGCATAAGGCAACCTATTTTGGGCATGACTCATTTAAAAAGTCCGCCCTGCGTCACCCCCTGGTGGTCGGGGAAAAGAACTGCTGGAGGGGCGGTGTTTGACAACAGTTTTTTTCTTTGATTATGTCTGAACTCCCTACAATGCCTTTAAAGGCATTGTAGGGAACATTAAGCCTAAATTTAAAAAATATGTATATATATATTTTTTGCATTTTCTCCCCTCTATCAGCCACTATATAATGATGCTGGGGTGTTTTCCTTCATTGAAACACAGTCCTCTGTCTGAAATCCGTATTTTCCCTTCTGTTTATGTTCATGTTGTTTATGTCCGGGTCGTAAATTAACGCACGCATGTGCGTGTCCGTGCGCGTCCGTGCCCGTATCAACTTTTTACTTTCGGTTTTAAAACGCTCTCAAACTTCTTTTTTGAGGCACATAATTTACTTTTAAAAAATCGTTTGGATAGAATTTAGTTGTTTAGCTTCATATATGTGGTCAATTTATCATGAAAGAGCCTATTTAAAAATATAAATTCAGAGAACCGTAGGGTCGGGCATTTCCGCGAATTGTATCCGCATAAGGCAACCTATTTTGGGCATGACTCATTTAAAAAGTCCGCCCTGCGTCACCCCCTGGTGGTCGGGGAAAAGAACTGCTGGAGGGGCGGTGTTTGACAACAGTTTTTTTCTTTGATTATGTCTGAACTCCCTACAATGCCTTTAAGGAAGCACTGATGATGAAACAAAAGTCACCACCAGTCAATCAGCATTCATATCACAAGTGTTAGTGTTTGGTTCCTGATGGGACAGCCATGTTATACTACATTTACACTGTTCATGGTATTGTTGTACAAAATGGTAAATTTATATAGCGGTTTTATCCAACACGCTTTACATAGATTGTGTATTACATTCACCCATACACCGATGGCGAAGGAAACCATGCAAGGCACCAACCTGCTCATCGGGAGCAATTAGGGGTTCAGCGTCTTGCTCAAGGACACTTCGACACTGAGTCTGGGGGAACCCGGGATCGAACAGGCAGTTCCCATCCGGTCGCTCTACCGGACACTCCACCCCTGAGCCACTGCCTTCCCCATACAATGTTAACTGCCCATAAACTAGTCTGTGTTAGGCTACTGATGAGATCAGTCCTTGTCGGCAAGCGATACTATGATATAAATGAGGCTTTTTGGTATAATCCAGAGATTATCAAGCTTTTAAAATCAGCCTTAATTGTGCAGTGTGCAAATAGCAAAACATTCAAACAGTGAATACAAAGTGTGACAGTATAGTATGTGTTACAGACTGTATGTGTGTTTTAGGTCCAAGAGCCCTCTTGGACCAAAAAAATATAATTTCCTCTAATTTCAATAACCCCCAGTTTGATATGCATTAGGCCCAGACCCTAACATTTTGTATCTGGGACCCCAATCTACACTGTAAAATCCTCAGTTTTTAACTGACTCTGGGAGGGTACAAATAGAATTTTATTCCATTAATACATTCTCTGAGTTAAAGACCCATAAGTGTGCATTTGGTTACAAACTGTAAAACATTTAGCTGGGGACCACCTGGAACCCCCTCAAGGATCCCTGAAGGTCCCCAGACCCCATAGTGTGAACCAGTGATCTAGTCCTTTCTGTGATTGATGGTGCAGACTACTCCATTCCTAAGCTTGAGGGTGCCGGTGTCCAGGATGTCAAAGGACTGTCCAGGAACCACGGGGAAGTCAAACCTCTGCAGCAGTTTTGCCATCACCAGCTTGGCCTCCATCTGAAAGCACACACCAACAACAAGCTGATCAATGATGCGTGTGGATGTACGAGTGAGGGTTATTGAAGTTAATTAACACTACAACTAAAACTACAAAAAAATGTGTGAATTACATGGTGGAACAATGCAAAACTAACAAAATTTGTCTTCATTTTCCCCCCATCATATAAACCTAAAACTACTCAATAATTCAAAACTCTATTTCAAGCATGTGTGTGTGTGTGTGTGTGTGTGTGTGTGTGTGTGTGTGTGTGTGTGTGTGTGTGTGTGTGTGTGTGTGTGTGTGTGTGTGTGTGTGTGTGTGTGTGCGTGTGTGTGTATGCGTCCACACCTGTGAAAAATTCTTTCCCACACATGATCGTGGTCCCAGAGAAAAGGGATAGTAGCAGTAGTACGGCCTTGAAAAACAGATGACACACTCATTATTTACAGTGCATTTTACCTAAAGTAACACATAGTTATATGGGGGTGTATAGAAGGATAAAACCCCACTCATCATTCTTGATTCAACCCCTGGTGTGTAATTGACCTATAAAGGGTCCATTTTTACACAGTGTTAAAGGAATACTGAGGAATTTACAGTGTGTGCTGTTAGTCATAAAACACAACTAAATGTTTTAATAAAAGCAAAAACTATTAGATTATTATTTTATATAGATTTTTTTTTCTTTTTATTACATTATCATTAGGCTTATATAACCTTCTACTTGGCACATCATCCTATGTACGTATATATCTTGAAATGGCTTTTTAAAAACTTTTTACCACATGTACCAGTATGCAGCGACAAGGACACAATCACCTGTTGGTTTCTCACCCGCAAACATTGGCAATTGTCTTTGTTGGAGTGCCTGGCCAAATAGAAAGGAGCGTTGCCAGGCAGGAATGGTTTGAATGGTAGTGGGGGAGTGTTTTTCATCACCCAGACTATTCATTTTACCTGGACAAAGGTCCAGGTAAAATGAATAGTCTGGGTTTCTACCTATCTATCCGTATTTGGGTCATTATAGGTAAATGTTCAGAAAGGTTACAAAATTGAAAAAATCTATATGCTCATAATGCATTGCATCACAAAGAGTTTGTAGATTGGCTATTTTCAGCACACAACACCCCTGTTAGATGAAGTATAAAATAGGGCATAAGTGGTTAAATGTATTACCATGTACAAATTGTCATTTTTGTGACTAAGTTAGTGACTTACTTGGGAGCATCTGGGTGGAATCTGTCCGGATCAAACATATCTGGGTCCTTAAAATTTTGCTCCAGTCTCCCGGCCACATAGGAACTGAACTGTGAACAGGGAAATCCAGTTGACAACTTTTTTTTTTCTATAAAATGTAAATCACTATTATGTGGTCAGTACTTCGCCCAGGGACCCAGGACCATTGCTACCAGTATTCTAGTATGGGAACCTATCAGAAAGAGCTGGCTAGATACCCATTTTAGCTTCCTTAAACCTTCAGTTGAAGACATGTTGCTTTACAGGAACAAGCATTCGTAGCTAAGACACTCACAATGCAGACGACGCCTCCAGGAATGGGTACTCCATTGATGACAAAGTCTTTGGTTAGTACGCGAGATGTCACTGGAGCTGTGGGATACAGTCTGAGAGTCTCTTTTAGTACCTGGGGGAGGTTGTAAGGAAGAGAAGTGAGGCAATTATTCTTTCAATTCCTAAGAGCAAGCCATGCCTTAGCTATAGATAGAACAGTCAATGAATTGGTGCTATTATTAGAGGAACGATGGAGAGAGTATTTGTAACTCTGTGATATGTACCTGTGAGACGTAGGTCAGTTTGCCCAGGTCCTCGTAGGTAATCTCCCGCTTCATTCCGATAACATCATCCACCTCTTTCTTTGCTCTGAGAAATCAGGTAAGAAGTCATGTGGGACAATGGCTTACTCTAATTCATACTCTGTTACATGACTCTATCGCTTAACCAAAATGACTTACTCTATTTTCAACACTGTTCAGTTGAAAAGAAAAAAAAATCTGCAAAAGAGTTGTACGACTATGTATACATTTGTATTAACATTTGTTTCTATCTAGTCAATTTTAATATTGAGAACTAAACTCTAAAATGGACCACAAGAAAATTAAGACCTGGAACGCATCTGTGTCACTTTATATTTCTTTGGCTATTCAAAAATAGCAGATATACAAGCTCATAGCGCGGCACTCGTATCTGCTTATGTCTATATCTTAGTTATGCTCGTGACACAGTAGACATGTTATAATAGTGTCACAGTTGAGCAAGTGATCACAAGCACCCTCTAGTCTAGTCACTAGAGTTTAGTGGATAGAAATTATCATGCCTTACTTCTCTAGTATGTCAGGTTGTCTTCCTAGCTCCATGATGCAAAAGCCAAGTTGATTAGCAGTTGTTTCCTGTCCTAAAAAAAGATAATATTAACACTATAACCGATAGCATAAGACAAACACTGGCTACCCGGTGTCCCTATTTTGGGGGTGGCATTATAGGGGAAAATTGCCGAAAGATTTCAAATGGTAAGCTGTAGCTCATTTCTAGTCAACTACTATAGAACCCAAAGCACTTTACGATGTAAAACACATTCACAAACCGGCCACAGAGTCGGCCACAAAGGGCACCTGCCTGCTCTTTGGGAACGGTTAGGGGTTCAGTGTCGTGCTCAATGATATTCCTAGACGGCCGCACTACCCCTTGAGACACTTCTGCCCAATATATTGTTTTCAAAAATAGAAAAAACAGCACGCTACAATTAAGCTCACAAGGCATAAAGCAATATAATAGAGACTCACCCGCAATGAAGAATGTCATGAAGTTGTCCACCATCACTTCTTCATCCTCTTTATCCATGCTTTCCTCTGTAATAGAAAATAAAATGAGTTAAATCTGCAATCCATAACGTTTTTAGTGAATAAAATTGTATTTTGACCAATCTATATGAGGTGGTCTCCCTGCTTTTCTATTGAGAAATGTAGATCCTGTGTTTGGTTAGGACCACTACTGGTTGACAAGATGTATTGCATGAAGGTCAAAGCAGAGTTTATCCTCTGCCCAAACATGCTTTCTGTTATAGCTGTGTAACAGAGAGGTATCTGTTTGCACATATACAGTAGATTGACCCTTATTAATTGAACAATATTTGCACAGCATATTGGCACTTTGGGTATTTGCACTTTATTAAAGCTTGACATGTACCTGTTCAAGTTGTGCCGTTCTGTTGCCAGTGTAATTGGGCTGGACCAAGACTGAATGGCAGAGGGGGGTTGTGAGGGGATGCAGAGGGGATATTGTTGTTGTGTAATGTTGTAGTAGAATCATTAATGGTGTAGTAACTACACCATTAATGATTCTAACTACACTGTAGTTCATGGAGTTTTAATATATTTTATGAGAGTTAATGTTATATGTATTAATGTATTTGTATTATTTGTAATCTACCCCTTGACATGGAGTCCAAACTAATGGCCCCCAGCTGAGTATAAAAGGCTGTCTGTAACAATAAACTCGTTGGTGGTAGAACAGGGACGTGCTGGCCACTGGGAAATTCGGGAAAATTCCAGAACGGCCGCATCATTTACGAGCTGCCAAACGGCCGGTGGGCCAAAAAACAAACAAAACAAAAAACCTTTTTTTTTTTTTTTTTTGCTCCCGTTTTAGGATTATTACGGTAATTTCCGGGTCGCGCGGCCCAATTATTAGTTACGTTACTGTTGGGCTGGGACGTTTTTCAGCAGTGGTGTAATTTACATAGGGTTGCTGGGTTAACCTATATTCATTTAGCATTGAATTATACCGACAATAACAAAATAAGATATGCAAATCCAGGCAATAGCAACTGCATATCACAATATTGATATATTTCCCAGCTTTAATATTTATTGTAAATGATTAAAGAAGTGCTACCTTTGCCAGCAGTTTTAATGATCTGTGTGAGGACGTCCTTGGGCACATCTTCACCATTGTGCATGGCGACCTTTCTGTCGTTAATCCACTTTGCTCCTGTGGTCCGCAGAAACTGGCATGCCTGCCTCGCCTCTTTGACAAATGCCCAGTTCTTTGGCTTGTACTGGAAAGGCCAGAGTTTTAGGGCACAAACTCATGAATAAGGTACACTGATACATGATTATCTTTGCAATATCAATCTCAGGTAAATGTGCCATGAATGCATACCTTAAAGAATATGTCTCGGATATGTATAACCAACCCCTTCAGGCAGATCTCAATGTATTTGGGAAATGGTGACTCAGCTTTCCTCAGCAGGTCTAAATCCACCCCAAACACAACCTAAAACAATAGAGGGCAAACATACTGTATATAAAGGAATTTATACTTATAAAGACAGATCTTTTGATAAGCACATCCCTCGCTCTTTAAAATCTTGTCACACCCTTTTTTTATTATTTACCCAGGGAGGTAGCTAAGCTAGGGTGCTTATTTTCAGCCACGCCCTGCACACATTAAAGCTGGGAGCTGACCCATACACCCACAGTCTTATAGCCTATTGTTAGCTATTGAGCAGCTCCACTGGAGCAGTTGAAGGTTCAGTGCCTTGCTCAAGGGCACTTCAGCGGTGTTGAAGTGGGTTAGTGGTGGCCAATCACTTCCCCACCGACATTTTACCTGCCAGTCCGGGGAATCCAACCGGAAACCTTCTGGTAACAAACCAACACAACAAACACTTCCATACATCCATTCTTCCCACTATGGCGGATTCTCAAGCCAAGAGGACTTCTTACTGTATTTGTGTGAATGGCCATTACAACAATCTGTATCCGTTCAACAATGACGTAATGACCAGTAGGCTCTGTGCGTACGCTAACTGTAGTCCCAGCTCAGTTTCTCATAGCTTTGCTTGATTGGCGAAGCGGCAAATTTAAACCAGAAAACAATAATTGTTTCCAGTTTAAATCTACTGCCCTACCAGTCAAGCAAATCTATGTGAAATTGACAGCTTACAGGTGTGCTGTTTCTGCTATTTTAGAAAATAAATATTGGGCGGCAGTGTCTCAGGAGGTAGCGCGGCCGAATTGAAACAGTCTTGTTGTTGCAATTCCATGCATACTCTGGGAGTGTGTATCGAAAAATGGTGCTTTAAGTTGGTAAACTGAAGAAAAGCATAGCCTGCTACAGTAAGTCTACAAATGCATATATGACATGTAGGTGATCTAATGATGTTCACTGTTTTAATGCATGTATTAAAACTGATAGATGCTGGGAAACAGGATATATCAGGACCACTAAGGGCACTGTACCTTGGTAATAACATCAAGTGTAACATCGTTGATTAGGTGGAGCAGGTTGACATCTGTTTTCCCATCAGCAACCTCTTCAAGTTTATCCATGAACTTCTCTGAGGTGTCATTGAAGGCCCCTGTCAAGCCTCTAAGGTATCTAGAAGGGAAACAAGAAATGACTAAAGTCATAATTTAGCCGCGAGCGGCAGGCTTTTTTTCCCCCAATCTGCCGTTGAGAAATTGAAATTTAAAAAATAATGAAAAAAAAAAACTTTTTGAAAAAACATAAAAAATAAAAAAAAACTTTAAAAAAAAAATATATGTCCTTTTGAATATGATTTGACATTCATATTATTAGCAGCTGTATTGTGTGTGTATCCCCCCCCAACTACTCAAGTTAAAGTATCAATACTGCAATGTAGAAGAACTCTGCCAAAAAATGGCATACCTCAATATGACATTTTGCAGCTATATTATGACTTTGTCATGTCTTGTTTTTGTATAGTGCTGTAACATGTTATGGCCTAATCACTGTCATTCAAGCATAAATGTCTTAACATTAAAATAAAAATAAGTAACCGGTATAGGACTAGGCTACCTATTGTGGTACAAAACAAGTCCTTCTGCAGTGAATTACAACATTAGGATTGTGCAGAATTCAAGAAGCTTTATTTGTTACTGACTCATAAAGATACAAGCAGCGAAATGTTGTTGGAACTTGTACCACAGATGGTTCTACATATAATTGATATAATGAAGAAAAGAAAATATTAAGCAAGAAAATAAAATGGACAATAATAACTAAATAGCCTACAGATATATACAGTTTTAGGAATACTCTGGGACTTGTCTTAGACAGGCATGTCATCAGTGGTGTAAAGTAACTACATGTACTCAAGTACTGTATTTAAGTACAATTTTGAGGTATTTTTCACTTTACTGTGGTATTTCCAGTTTTCAGTACTTGTACTTCTACTCCACTACATCTCAGAGGCAAATATTGTACTTTTGCTCCACTACAATTATTTGAAAACTTGAGTTACTAGTTACTTTGCAGATATAAATTATTACATTATAAAACATACATTAACCACTTTAGCCCTATTTTATACCAAGGCTATTTGAAAATAGCTGATCTACAAGCTCACAAAGTGTCGCATCGCGACACGTTGTGAGCTTGTAGATCTGCTATGTTCAAACATTTGTGTACTTTTACTTTTGGTACTTTAAATACATTTGGATACCAACACTTTTGTACTTTTACTCATGTAAATTTTGAATTGCGGACTTTTACTTGTAACAGAGTACTTCTACATTGCAGTATTAATACTTTTACTCAAGTAAAACATTTGAGTACTTCCACTGCTCCTCAGAGTTAAATCAACACTGAAGCCCTGCGGCTGTTGTAAGTCACAGATGATTAGAAGATTCTCCGCTGGCCGACTTTTTATGACTTAATGACTTTATGACTCTCAGTCTCTCACTCTGTCCTCTCACTATTACGGTTAGCATAGCATGTTGCTAACACATCAACAAAGCAACCACAAACTTTTCGCTGGAGCTGGTGTGTGTGTGTGAGAGAGAGAGAGAGAGAGAGAGAGAGAGAAAGAGAGCATGCGCGCGCGCGTGTGTGTGTGTGTGTGTGTGTGTGTGTGTGTGTGAGAGAGAGAGAGAGAGAGAGAGAGGGACTTGGGAGAGGGACAGATGGAGACGGGGGGGGGGGGGGCTGCGAGGGGAGGCGGGTGCTGTGAATGACGGCCGTCTATTGGCCGTCCATGGGCCGTCCATGGGCTTTAAAGTAGTGTCTCCCCATTGGCTGTAAAGTAGTGAAGGACAGCCAGGACAGCCAATAGACAAATAGGTGTCCCGAAAACATGTCGAAAACATGTCGTGTCGCGAGTGACGATGTCTGAGGCTGTCTGTAGAGCCGCAGCGCTTTCAGCTCGCGGCTAAAAAGGAACAATAGCTCAGCACACATTCTTATACAGTATGTTGTGTTGTTTGATGCTGTTTCCGGCTCATGAATAGCATTAGGCAATAAACTAGGATCGTGTGAATAACATTCACAAGGCATACATTCTAGAATCTAAATAGATAGACGTTTATTGATAGATTATGTTGGAATTCTGGTAAATGAGGAATGCTGTAATCGTCATACTTTATTTCATTTATATTATAATCATTAATTTGTTTATTTCTCTTTTTTCTTTATTATTTGCTTTTATTTATACGTTGTTTTTGTTTTCCTCAATGTGTATTGTAAACACTGTGAGGTGTATAGGTGTTGGAAGTTTGCATAAGTTTGCATACCATGCCACCACACCACACACTTTTTTTTGGGGCTTCACCTTCACTTTGGAATGCCCTGCTAGAGGAAACCGGGCTCACTGAAGAGGTGCCTTGTTTTAAATCTCTTCTTAAAATACATATATACAAAGTTTTAATGTTAATGTTTAATCTTCCTATTTTAGTTTACCCTGTTTTTGTTTCCTATGCAGTTGTCTACATGTGTATTGTATTTATTGTGTGAAGAACTTTGTAATTCTGCTTTTGAGAAGTGCTATACAAATAAAGTGTTCTATTATTACTATTACTACAGTCAAGCATTACTGTGCAAGTTGCACACCATCATAAATGTTAATGTCCTTGAGCACTTTTGTGCGTGAAAAATAATAAATAGTAAATATAGTAAAATAATAAAGAAATAAGTGTATTTGTCTAGTCTCTGTCTAAGGAGTCATCCTTAAACTTTTTGTGGTTGTGCGAGTCTTTCACCACTCTTGTTCCCTGTGGTGTTAACAGCTCCCATAGGTATCCTGAACTAAGTGAATTGCAGAGATGTCTTACAGGCTGCTGAAGGCAGGGTCCATCATGCGTCGCTGTTTGTACCATTTGTCATGGTCATGTTCTGTGAGCAGGCCACTGCCAAGGAACCTTGTGGAGAGATATAATAGTCAGACTCTGGATAGGGAAATGACTCTTATCGCCCACGCCCACACAATTTAGCCTTATATTAAGGTGACTACAAACCTGCCTGCTGAACCTATGGTGTGCGTGCGTGCAGGGCATGGATGAAAATAAGCACCCTAGCTTAGCTACTTACCTGGGTAAATAAAGGATAGGTCCAAACTTCTATATATGAGATGTTTCAATCATTTTTACATTGTTGTTTAAACTTCCGCTATCAAAACAATATTGCCCTCCTCGCCCACAGCCAGGACATAATGGAAAATATTTACAGTGGACCTCGCCCAGGACTCACTCTACGTACCACTAGTGACAAGGATCACGGTTCAAGCCTGATTCATACTGCGTCGTATGACGGAGCATAAATTAGAGAAGCACTGAAAAGAAGATTTGGCCATTTGCTTTCCTTACATGATTAAAAGACAAACTAAGGAAATGTATTTGTTATTATATTTGATAGTTCCAGCACTGCTCTTCATATTGTGAACACATGGTATTTGTAATACTTCAACAAGGCTGTCCTAACCGGAGTACCTTTAAGAGTTCCTGGACTAGTGAATTAGTGAATTACTGTACCTCAGCCCAAACATACTGGAAACCCGCTGGTAGAACAGCTTATCTTTGAGGTACTTTGGGGACATGAGGATTTCCTGCAACAAAGATCAATACAAGAGGCAGAATCCAAAGTTAATTTGTTTTTTGACACATTGTTATGATGAATGTTAACCATGTAATTAAACAAAAGTGTGAGCAGTAAAGTGAACACTAACTAAAACATTGGTGTTTGCTTTTCATGTGTCAGCAGGTCCTAGCCTGGCATGGCCAGACTAATATCACTGCGTAGATATTAGTCTGGAATCTCTGTATGGAATGTGCATTTCCAAGGGGCGGATAAAAAAAAATGCCTGACCTGACCCATATTTGCATACTGGGCCCTGATTGGTCCCTCACAACTTCGGAGGGAGAGAAATCCAATCTCAACTAAGAGGGGCCAGACCTAATCTGCCAAGATTAGTTCTGGCAGATTCCTCTGTAAGCAGGTCCCTCATTCGAACAGTAATTTAACCACTTAAACCCTATATGGGTGACCGGAGTCCCTCAGGGCTCTGTACTAGCATGTTTTCTGTTTTCTGTTATTGTGGGGAAAGCTTTCGCTGAAAATAGTATATATTTTCTGTGAAAGCCTTCCCCACAATAAGGATGCTGGGGTTTAAGTGGTTAATTATGGTCATGTGCAATCCAAGCCCAGGTGTTATTTACCTTGGTAGCCTCTGGACAGCTCACACCCAGCATAACCTTATGCAAATTGTTGATCCTGTACACAGGTCCATAGATCTGAGACCTGGAGAGAGCAGCATAGTGATCCATTTTTTTATTTTACATTCCACCAGAATTGGTGATTTATGAAATTCTGTGATTAATGACCCCCATTTTTGCAATTTCTGCAAATCCATTCCAGGGGATGACATCCTCACCACACACATGTATGTTTGATGTCATATAAATCCTCCATTTAATAAGAATTAATCTTCAGTATTATTATCCCCCCCCCCAATTACAAATCAAGTTTGAGCAAACCTTTATATTAAAAATGGTACATTTGGGAAATATTAATATAATGCAAATGAAAAGAATACGCCTATAAAAAACGATAACCTTGGCACTGTCTGGAGCAACATTCATTCAGCTTCCAAGCCCCATTCATGGCTAGCCTGGTAAACCCTCCCTCCGGAAATCTCATTTCAATTCGATTTCAGAAAGGATTGAAATGAGATTTCCGGAGGGAGGGTTTACCAGGCTACATTCATGGCTACCATACCCTATTCTTTCCCCACTCAGAGTAGACCATGGTTGTATGCTCACATGGTTCTCAAAACGTTTAATTTTAGGGACCTCCATAGCCATGGTTCACATGACAAAGCGTCATGGTGCCGACTGCCGAGTACCCCTGGTTTATAGCGGTGTTCGATTTTTTTTACATTTCCAACTCTCACATGTACATAAACGTTCAAATTTCAAATATAAAGTGCTTACCCCCGAGCCACGGATGTTACAAGGCGACCCCGACCGCGATAAGTACCCGTATCTCCCGTATTGTTCAATAAAAAGCATTTTAATCCGATCGCCAGCCATTTTCTCCAAATCTTCTCCGATATTTTCAACCATGCGACACTAATGGTTGGGAGGTGTATTGCACTCTGATACATTACAAAAAAGGGGGGGAAATGGCCGGCGATGGGATTAAAATGCCTTTTATTGAACAATACGGGAGATACGGGTACTTATCGCGGTCCGGATCGCCTTGTAACATCCGTGTCTCAGGGGTAAGCACTTTATATTTGAAATCTGAACGTTTATGTACATGTGAGAGTTGGCAATGAAATCAAATGGAAATGAGATTTCCGGAGGGAGGGTTTACCAGTCACATGGTTCTAAAAACTTTTAATTTTAGGGACCTCCATAACTCTGAGAGGGTATAAAATGTAACTCAACTTGACTAAAATTGAATTTATAAAGCACATTTAAAATGACCGAAGCAAACCAAAGTGATATACAACACAGAGAACGACAGTAACACAGATAATGCAAATGAAAACTGGACGTTTTCATTAAGACATCTATATATTAAAATATATATATATATATATATATTCTCACCATTCCAATAATTTGTCGTGCATATTTCCTTTTTGCGTCGCCCTAATTAATGATGGCATATGTCCGAGGAAAAAACTGTTGGAAGAAATGTAAACAATTAATGTAGATTAATCATTATAGGCTAGAGCGAGAAGTGAGAACAAACCAGAGAAAATGTTCCTATACTTAACATTACCTGTCTCTTGGTGGTCCTGGAATGTGATCATACTTCCAATGACTGTATTTGAGAAGAACACAAAACCCGATAAATGCCACTAAAATAACAACAGACAGGAACAAAAGTGCATAACCGCAAAAGGACAAAATGAGATGGAAAAAACCCATGTCTGTCAACCTACGATTACTCTGAAATCACTACAAAATAAAGTAGAGCTGGGCAATTTAAACGACACAACAAGGAGCAAGGCGTGGCTTTTTGGCCTGATTTGACCGCCTGCCACCTACGCATTCAGCATTTTAAGTCTGGTAACCTGATATGAACTTTCGGTTCTACTTATTGTAGTATAAATAAGAATGCAATCTCAAAACGGCGCAACATTGGCTCCATAGCTCAGTAGTTAGAGCACTGATCTTATAAACCAGGGGGCGCAAGTTCGATCCTCGCTGGGGCCTGATAAAGAACGTATTTTTTCTGGGACATTATCTAATTACCAATACACCTCAATACCCATATTAAAATTCAATCATCTATTATTACTCTCAAGCAAACCAGGAAGCCATATACATATAGCATAAAATAGTTGGTTAAAGTGTACTTTTCACAAGCCCAACTGAATTTGCCATACTTTAAAGTGTAAAAGCACTGATTTAACTTAAATATATTTCAGTTAAATTAGGCAAAATATGATGTAGGCTACTTAGAAATGTATGCAATTTGTGTCGGAGTCACTCAGACAGACAAGAGAGACGTTAATAAAATAAATTGCCAGGTTATCAACCTCCGTGAAGTTGGCACCCCATATGATGAAAACATTAATAATAATTGTGTCATTCTTTAGTGCTGGATTTGTGTCTGACTCTGACCATCATCATCGTCATCTTCATCTGTTTTTATGTCTCGAGGGTGACACTCCAGGCGGGTCTATATCCTGGAGTGTAGGCGGGATCCATAATCACGCGCCCAGGACAGGCTTCAGACGCGCCTCCCGCAGAGCTGAACCCTTTTGATTTGGCATTATGAACCCGTTGCGACCGCATGCCCTTGCTGTCGTCAACCCCGAGTAGGGTTCGAACCTACAACCCTCCGTGTGAAAGGTCTACACTCTGACGGTAAAAAAAAAAAAACATCACCTGGGGAACTAGAGAATAATGTATAAGATAATGCATTGGACATTGTATAAATGGTAATGCTTTGATCATCTCACGTCAATTTGCACGTTTGAGCTTTCATTTAAGCCATTTTGTGAATATGTATGAAAAGTAGGCTACTGGAGCTGTTCAAACATTTAATAACACACATTTTTCCAATTTCCGCCTAAACCATATATTTTCTTTTAGTCCTGTGTCATCAAACACAAAAACTGGAATAGGCCTACTGACACGACCCAGGAAATGTATAATTTACCCATATCATTTCATTCTGGGGTGGTGATTTTCAGCCTTATATTGAATAAGCACTTTTTAAGAGAAATAGACAGGTGAATAGGCCTATAAAAAACGATAAATGACCTTGAGACTGTCTGGAGCAACATTCATTCAGTTTCCAGGCCCAGTTCATGGCTACCATACCCTATTCTTTCCCCACCCAGAGTAGACCATGATCTGGTAGTATGCTCACATGGTTCTCAAAACTTTTAATTTTAGTTGAAACTCAACTTAGCTAAAATTGTATTTATAAAGCACATTTAAAATGACCGAAGCCAACCAAAGTGATATACAACACAGAGAACGACAGTAACACAGCTAAAAATATACAACACATAGGCCTACATACAGCAAATTAAATACAAGTTAAAATACACACAGCAGAAAACAGTGTGGTGGGGTCTATGGACCTGGGGTGCCAGTTTCAGCTGTGCTCAAAGGCCAGAAAAAAAAAGTCTTCGGTAATGATTTGAAAGTGTCTATGGACTGGGATGCTCTAATGTTAAGCGTCAGGCTATTCCAGAGCCTCAGGGTAGCCGCAGAAAAGGCTCGATTTCCTCTGGTCTTTAACCTGGTCGTGGGCACAACCAGCAGCAGCTGGTCTGAAGAAGGTCTGCAAGGAAAGCCCATTTCTGACTTTAAAAACAAACATTAAAAGCTTAAAATCAATTCTAAAGCGGACCAGAAGCCAATGAAGGGAGGCCAGAACAGGAGTAATGTGATCCCTCTTCTTTTTACCAGTGAGGAGGCGGGCAGTGGCGTTCTGCTGCAAACACCTGAGCACAGACTGGTCTATGCCGACATTATACAATAACCAAGCCTAGTTGAGATAAAGGTGTGGATCACCCTCTCAAGGTCACTGGGAGAAAGATAGGGCTTGACCTTGACCGTATCAAATAATTTGTCCTCCTTGTCCACAGCCAGGGCATAATGGAAAAGATTACAGTGGACCAGGACTCACTCTACATGAGTCCTGGGCGAGGTCCACTATAATCGATCAAGTTGTTGAAACAAATTAAAGGGTTAGATTATTCAAGTCCCACTGGTTCTTTTCCACTAGTCGCTAGTACAGCTATTGGGATACCCCAGTACCTGTCAAAATTAGCCTGATTATCAGACAGAAGCTGCGTGGAGCTTCAGTCTGACATTGGCTGCAGTCTTCGATCGCGAAAAGCCATAGGCTGACATTATAATGCCAGACCAAGAGGAGCTCACTCAGAGAGTGGGCGGGGTCTATGGGCTGGAACCAGGCTATGTCAAAATACTTAAATGAAGTCCACGATCACAACACCAGCGGCAGCTCCACGGATCATGTTCAACCCAGATTTGGCACAACAAAGGGAATGAACTCGTTCTCATGCTATACAACAAAAATGTGGAATGGCTGGAAAGATGGAAAATAATTAATCTCACTCTATAGAGCGTGCCAAAATTCCTGAAAGGGGCGTCAACAAGTGTCTTTTGGTAGCGGCGGACATCTTTGAGGGGTAAAAACCAGGTTGAATTAACATTGCCCAATGCCAACGCCCCCCCGTGGTGACGACGCGTTGGCACGCTCTATGGGGCAAAATCAATATGATAAAGATGGTGATAGCGCCACAATTTAACTATATATCAATGATGTTGCCACTAACTATTCCTAGTGGGATATACAAACAATATAATCAAATAGTGAAAGACTATTTGTGGAATGGGAAAAAGCCAAGGATTAACATTAAAAAGTTGTGTACTCCTAGGGAAAGTGGGGGCTTGGCCCTGCCAAATGGAGAAATGTATAACCTATCTTTTGAATTGGCTAAGTTAGTGAGGCATTGGGCTGAAGATGATTCCCACCCGGATTGGGTTGAAATAGAAATGTCTGTGGTAGCTCCTTTCAAGCCCATACAGGTTCTCTATCAGATTAAAATGGTACAGGGGGGAAAGAACCCCATCTTGAATCTCAATGGGTTTGGTCGGAGGTGCATAGGTTGATGGGGAAATCTCAATACAAACAGGGCTACTCTTCTATATGGGACAATCCACGTATCGTGATAGGTAAACATTCATATTGTTGGGATACTTGGCAGAGAAAGGGTATGTGTGTGATAGATGATTTATATAAGGATGCAACTTTTAAATCATATCAGGAGCTAGTGGATCAATTTCATGTGGGGAGGGGTGAATTCTGGAAATATCTCCAATTAAGGAGTAGTGTGGGAAGTGTGTTCAGGCTTAGCAGGAGTATAGGGGAATCTAACATGATACAAAACGTTTTTTATTTACCCAAAATAATGCATAGCGCTTCACTATTTTACAAAAATATAATGAATTACAAAGTGCTAAGACTGAGAATCTTAGATTAATATGACAGAGAGATCTAGAATGTGAAATAAGCAAAGAGAAATGGCTGAATATAGTTTCCAAGGTTGGATGGGCCACTAGGGATATTCGAAGCAAATTTACCCAGTACAAGATCATACATAGATTTTACTATACTCCTGTGAAGCTTTTTAGGATGGGTTTGGTGACAAAAGGTGTTGGAAGTGTAAAGGAGAAACTGGAACATTTTTACACGCCTTCTGGGAATGCCCTGTGGTAATACCTTTTTGGAAAGAAGTTCTGAGGAAAATGGGTGATTGGTTGGGACAAACATTGCCCGAATCTCCAATGTTCTGTCTTCTTGGAGATAGCACACTCTTGCCACAAGGAGTCAGCAAAGGTCAACATGCACTGATAACTGCAGGGCTCATTACTGCAGCTAGGCTGATATTAAGAAATTGGAAGAGCTCATGTGCACCAGGGCTGGCAGATTGGACCCAACTTATGACTGAGACTGCATCTTATGAGTATCTGATTGCCAGAAAAAACAATGTAAAACAGGAGGGGCGAAATCCCAAAACGGCAGTGGTGCCCGCCGCGCCTCCGCCACTGCCAGCCACTGCCTGCCACTTTGGGATCCTGCTGTCTCTCATGTAAAAGGGAAGTTCCATCTAGTATGGGATTTCTTCTTTTTGTACATAAAGGGTTTGCTGCATTGATCATTGATCATGTGTTGAAACAGATCACAGTTGATGTATAATCACAATTGATAATAAAGGGGTGTAGGGGGGTGTTGTCCGCTTAGCTTAGTTATGACTGCCTGCTTTAGTTATGTTATATGTATTTATGTTGTTGTTGTTGTTGTTGTTGTATTTATTTGTACTGTTGTGTTGTTGGTCTTTGTCTGTTATGTTATGTCATGTTTATTTGTTGAAAAGTGAATAAATACTTTAGTTACAAAAAAAAAAAGTGGAATGCCCTACCAAAAGGAGTAAAGGAGTGTAAAACCCTACTCACTTTCAAAACTGCCCTTAAGAGACACCTTCAGGAGGCTGCAATTCCAAACTGGCCTCTGTCAAAGTCTTAACCTTGTACATATATTTTCTTGTACATATTTCTTATGTTTCATACCAGTAACCTGTAAGCTGATCGTATGACGTTCTGTATAGTAGTGTATATCTGTCTGTCTCTTATATGTCATCATGATTTGTGTGCATGGGAACTCATTTTAAACAAGCTCAGTGCTTTCATGAGTTATCCAGTTTAGTAGACCTATTGTGAATTGTACTTCCATACTGTTCAGTGTTTCTCATGTCTTACTAAATAAAGTACATCAGTCAATCAATATTGTAGCTGCTGCCCCCGGTTATATTGAATGATCAGGCAGGATTGGTCTCAACTGGTGTCATTTATTAGAATGCTACACCGTGAAAACTGGAAACATACAAAAAATAAATATTACAATTGATATCTTTTCAGTCTCACACCAATAAAATCCATGCATTTCAATAACTTTCAGTGTTTCAATTCAATAATAAGATTCATGATTCATTTAAATAGTGATTCTTCATTGTTCATTTTGTTTACTTTTCCCCAAAATAACAAGACCAGGACAACAAAAAACAAAGGAACCATACTTAAATGAAATAAACAAATACAATAATTGGATACCAAATAAATAAACAAACAAATCATCCTAACCTCGCTCCGCAAACCGGGGTAGAGCTGCAAGGAACGTTCATCAACTTCGGGCATTTAAACCCCAAACCCCAGCGGCTGCATTACGTTTGTAACTGTAAATGATATAAGAGCTTTACTGAAATGTTCTTTGAATAAGAGTGTGTCAACGTTACACCAGCCAACACCAAACATTTACCTGGCTGCCGCTGGTGTGACAAACAAAGGGCTGTGCCTGGAGAGGCACGCTGTCGCTGCACAGAGCGTCTGAGTGCAGCCGTCTCACTCCGAGTGTGTGAATGAATGAGTGTCAGACGGTGTCAAAGAGGGCGTGCATAGCTATATGAGTTCCGGTGCGGCAGCGAGTCATTTCAAAATAAGAGGAAAAGTAAAGCGAACCAAAATTAAGCAACGTGAACGACAGGATAACTTCAAAATAAAATACATGAAGTTAAAACAAGTGTCGCAGGCACTTACAAATATTATCCCTTCACTGATGTACGTGGGTGGGGTGAACAGCAGGGGGTGCTCTGTACCAGTTATTTAAAAGTCATGGTCCCTGGTACCCTTTTCAAAACTGATATGTGTATGAAACTGCCTTTTAGAGCAGTGGTTCTCAATATCATGTGGGTCCCCACATGATATTGGGGGGGGGGGGGGGGGCTTTTAAGACTTTTCTAATACAAAAAAAAAAAAAATAGGCAACACTATAACAAATTGGTCAAATATTGGCTAAATTGTCAAATAATATAGAGGCAAAAATATTGAAGATATTTTCATAATATTTATCTGTGTGAACTAAATGTAATCCTCAACTCCTCAATTACAAGTGCTTATCAGGGTGGGGGGGGGGGTCCCCAGTTCAAATCTGATTATTTTGGGGGTCACAGCCTGAAAAGGTTGAGAACCACTGGTTTAGAGAACCCAAAGTCACATCACATGAGGTATTATATCCCAAATGCCACAATGATGTGCTTTTGAATGGCGTTCGAATGTCAATTATTGCAGTCCTGCAGTTCCGTCTTTCAGCTGAGTCACAAAATGCCTTATGTGATGTCAGATATGTTATATTTTAGCCCTACACTTCTCCTATGAACCCGGGTGACTCCCAATTTTGTGAGTGCTTCATACCTGCGCATATTGCTTCCAATAACCTTTCGAGCTTGTCTGCATTCTTATCTTTAAAACACAGGACAGTCATATTTTTGGTCCAGGGTCCTGGCTCTGTGTAAGCGCTGCAGGCTGCAGGCTGTTTGATGTTGTTATGCCTGGCTGTCTGCCTGTCTCAGTAGTATACCGGCTCTGCAGGGCTCCTCTCATGTCCAAAGGTATTGTTTTGCTGGCTGCCCTTTTGATTACATTATCAACAGAGAAAAGAGACAAAATTAAGACTCCCACTGAACATGGGCAAACAAACAAAAAAAGATGTTATAATCTCATTCCTTTGAGGAATTTCAGATATTCAGACTTGTCTGAGGATATTGATGCTGCAGGTTTTATTGTGCTCACTGTTCTTGTAAAGCACACTCTCAGTCTATGACAGTGAGGAGGCAGAATATTGAGAATAATAATGACCAGTGGTGGAAAGAGTACTCAAATGTTTTACTCAAGTAAAAGTATCAATACTGCAATGTAGAAGTGCTCTGTTACAAGTAAAAGTCCGGAATTAAAAATGTACTTGAGTAAAACTACAAAAAGTATTAGTATCAAAATGTACTCAAAGTACCAAAAGTAAAAGTACTAAAATGTTATGAAAATAGCAGATCTACAAGCTCACAACGCGTCGCGATGCAACGCGTTGTGAGCTTGTAGATCGGCAATTTTCAAATAGCCTAGGTATAAAATAGGGCTAAAGTGGTTAATGTATATTTCATAATATCATAATAAATATAATTTATGTCTGAAAAGTAACTAGTAACTAAAGTTTTCAAATAATTGTAGTGGAGTAAAAGTACACTATTTGCCTCTGAGCTGTAGTGGAGTAGAAGTAAAAGTATTGGAAATTAGAATTACTCAAGTAAAGTACAAATACCTCAACATTTTACTTAAGTACAGTACTTAAGTAAATGTACTTAGTTACTTTCCACCACTGCTCATGACAGAGTGAGACATACTGAGTTTAAGTATCTGGATTAGACCACTACAAATAAATGGCCTAACGACATGTACTGTAGCTTAGATTCATATATATTTTACAAAGTGTATACCGCACCATTGGGCCAACTGCAAAACCTGCAATTTGTGGTAAAGGAAGAGGGAATTATCAACTGTAACTATAGTCTAATGTTTGTTAAAAAATGTACTTCATGTTGTTAAACTTGTCACAACCTGAGCCCCATGGCGTTGACAGAAGAGAGAGAGAGAGAGAGACACACACACACACACAAATGAGTCAATTCAATTCAATTCAATTGAAATTAACATTTCATTAATTAATTAAAGGAATAACAGAAGATAACTTAAACTAACCCGTGTAGTATGATCAGCTAAGTGAGTGCTCGTGCAATGTTGTATGGTGCAGAAGAACAAGCCAAATCAACCCAATTCAAAACAGGTGTCCCAGGAGGTAGAGAAACAGAAACTGAGCTCCCTACAGGCCTTTTAAAGCACAGCTTTTCAAAGTGGTGATGTGGGGAAATTGGAAAGGGGGGGGGGTTGCAATGTTGCATTGCAATGCGTTGTTTCGCTATTTATTTATTTATAAATACTTTTTAAAGACATTTTGCAGTAAGGGGCCGCATCCAGAGGCTATGGCTATTTGGGGGTCCTTGGCATGGAACAGTTTGAGAACCCCTGTTTTAAAGGAACACTGGCATGTGCTGCCAGTGTTGCTGATGAACCTTGTTGCCACTCTGCTGACGACCCTCTGCCATGCATGCCCACCTCCAGTACCTCTAAAGAAAGCAGCCAAACAACAGGCGGCGAGGGGCCAGAGAGGGTCACCTCAAACTCCATTCCCCTCGGACGTCTATCTATCTCCAGAACAGAGGCTTTGACAGTGACACACAGACCTGTTCCGTTAGTAGATCTTAGATTAGGTAGGTGTGATCCTGTAACAAGGTCTTCCTCCATGTCAAGCTGGTCAGGAAACTAGATCAGTCATACTCCAAGATAATCTGTATTATCATATACTGTGTGTGTGTGTGTGTGTGTGTGTGTGTGTGTGTGTGTGTGTGTGTGTGTGTGTGTGTGTGTGTGTGTGTGTGTGTGTGTGTGTGTGCGCGTCCGTGTGTGCGCGTCCGTGCGTGCATGCGTGCGTGCGCGTGAGAGAGAGTGAGAGAGAGAGTAAGGATTTATGTGGGTGGGTTGTTGGGTTTTGTCTCTTGTTATGTTTATATGTGTACCCATGCTTATGTGTTTATGTGTGTACCCATGTTGCATGTGTTTCTGCGAGTGACCTTTGTGTGTGCATGCACACACATCAGAATCAGAATCAGAATCAGAATCAGAATCAGGTTTATTGTCACATCACAGGTTTACAAGGTAAAAAAGTGGGTGAAATTCGTTTTTGTACAACACTCCCATTGCAACGTTAAATTCCGTAGAAAGAAGAGTGGGGAGAGAGAAAAAGAAGAGGGGTAGGGGGTTAAGTGGGAAGGAGATCAACAGAGAACAATAGAAGGCCAAAAACAAGTTATCTACATATTTACAAAGTACCTGAAAAAAGTCCGAAATTCTATGTGCAATCGCTTTTCTGATGTCCATAAGTGCTTGTCTATCATAACTCCTTAGGCACCCGACGGTGTAGGAGAAAAAGAAAAGGCTAAAAAATACTAAAAAGAGGGAAAGACGTTGCGGTGTTACGGAGCTCGTACCAGCGCGTGCCTTCTCCATGGCGCGCCGGGTGTTTTTTTCTTTTTGTACTGTACATAGGGGTGTGCATGCACCTGAGTGCGTGTACAGACAGAGGCACATTAACAGTGAGTGGCTTTTGACTGAACACATTGACCCATTGTGTGCTTGTGCGCCTGTGCGCTCGCGGCCCTTAGAAGGCCCTTGGGAGGTTAGAGTCACAGACAGTCAGCGGTGGAAGAAGTACTCAGGTGTTTTACTTAAGTAAAAGTAACAATACCACAATAAAAAAAAACTGAGAGCTTGTAGATTAGCAATGTTTTAATGGCCGATGTACAAAATCGGGCTTAAGTGGTTAATGAATGTTTTGTATTAATAATCGTAATCTGCAAAGTAACTAAAGCTGTCAAATAATTGTAGTGAACTAACAGTACAGTACCGTACAGTAGCCTACTTGAGTAAATGGCCTTAGTTACTTTCCACCCCTGGACGCAGTGTGTGGTACAGGGACACGGTCACGGTAGGCTGTGTAGGGAGTGGCTGAGAGCCATGCTGTTTTGCCCGTCAACCAGCCACAGCACACCAAGAGGAAATCTCATGTTCCTGCCAGCCTGCAAGAGTAAACAGATCTGTAACCACCGAGAGATGGCACACAGCCCAGGCCACCAGCACTACAACTAAAGGCAGGAATACATCACACCACACACACACAGAGAACACACACACACACACACACACACACACACACACACACACACACACACACACACACACACACACACACACACACACACACACACACACACACACACACACACACACACACACACACAATGTGGCACATTCATCATAACATTTGCTGACCTAAAATGTTGTAAAGCGCGCGCACACACACACACACACACACACACACACACACACACACACACACACACACACACACACACACACACACACACACACACACACACACACACACACACACACACACACACACACACATACGTTTACACTCATACACACAAGCATATTATGCTTATGTGTATGAATGACTATATTATAGTCATTCATACACACATCATAGCTGCTCAGTCACTGACCCGCTGTTAGAATGCACAGCTGTCGCTCAGATGCACTTCACAGAACAAGGGTTTAGGATGCCATGTTCACTGTTTATTTTTCCCCATGCCATATTCTGTATCTTCTTACCTAATAATGTATTTGAAATACAGTCTAATGGTCCTGTGGGTCACATTGTTGTACATCTGTGTTTTTGCCTCGTATAAGCAATGATGATGAATAAAACATTCTGTGGCATGTTGTGACAGCGTGCCCTGCCAGATTTATCCGTCCAGTTTTCAAATCTATTTTCCAAACAACTCTTGTCCTCATTCAAGAATTCAGGTCAGCCCTACGAAACCTCTCCTCTATCTATTTTATGTTCTTTCTTCTCTCCTGTTTCCCACCCTCCCCTCTCACTCACTCTCCCCTCTCTCTTTTCTGTCCACACATCTGCGGTTATTTATCTGTTATGCTGCAGCGGCAATGTGGTCAACATGTGTCTGGCTGCCTTCCACGAAGCACTCATCTGTAGTCCACTTCTGAATCGCTACAGAACTACAGTAGACGCGCTGAATGCCTTATCGTTTTGGTCCTGCACATGGATGCGTATACATGTTCGTTAAACGGATGTTTCTAGCATTCTGCTCAGCTTTAATTATGCATGCTCAAGCGATGAGTCAACTCTGTCCCACCTGTGTCCCAATTCTTTCCTAATCGGAAATGTATAGGTCTGGGTTTTTTTCCCTTTCTCTCTATGGGGCCATTGAGAGCAGTACGCAAAGGATGGGCGTCATGACCTACAGGAATTAGAGTATTTAAGAGGGGTATTTGGATTACCTAAGCCTGTGGATTTGCATTACCCTGACCCTTGAACCTTTAATCTTGATGTTATTTAATCCTCTTGAAAGAGTATACCCTCAGACATTGCTGTGATTATATGTGCAGAACAGCCTAGAAAACCAGACCAGCCAGAGACAGACAACAACGCGGATGGTGGATGTGAACTAGAATCACTGGGGACATACAGGGCCTGGCTGCCAGTCTTCACACCTAAGGTCTTGCAATATGGACCACTTAGAGTTGATTAGAAAATACTCTGGTTCTGTTTGGTATCATGCTTTACGGGGTGCAGCTTCACTCAGTCAGTTGGAATCTGAATACAAAGAGATTCCGAGCCAGCTCTGTATCTTCAGATGTTTTTGCTTGTTTTTTTCACCTGGGGCCGAGATGAGTAATCTCGCTGTGGGATCTATGCTCATCAAAGTTGTGTCGGTCATGTAACTCACCAGGAGTTGGCCCGGGACTCAGTTCTTTGAGCGATGACACATGGTTTGAGAAAAGCTGGCCTAGTCTCCTGACATGTCTGATAGATATGGTTAATGGTGCTTTTGAACAGCAGACATGGACCCAATATGATGTTATGCCAAGAG
The DNA here is from genome assembly GCF_963454915.1 of Gymnoscopelus microlampas. Taxonomy (NCBI): domain Eukaryota; kingdom Metazoa; phylum Chordata; class Actinopteri; order Myctophiformes; family Myctophidae; genus Gymnoscopelus; species Gymnoscopelus microlampas. The sequence continues at coordinate 15,417,421 of NC_139953.1, forward strand.
CACTCCATCAGTAACGCAGAACGAATGATGGAAGCAAGTGCTTGATGCTGTTGATTCATTGGGTGGTTCAATAATACCATAACAATATAGCATATTGTACATAGTTCATCCATGCACTGTCATAACAAATGTACCATGACACTTAATCGATTACTGTCTTTATAAAGTCTTTTGAAGGCTGAAAAGTCATGCAGATAAAAAAAAGGAAAAAATAAAATAAAGACATCAATAGGGATTAAAAAGCATTGACAGTGTTTTTATATGTGATTCATTATTAAGCAACTTATCACAAAGTTACAGTACAAAGCCAGTTATGCCCTGTAGAATTCACGGTGCAGTCATAACTGCATGTAATAAAGCCTTTCGTTGTACAACAGTGTCGCTTGCCGATGGCGATAATCTGTCATTTTTGGGGGCGAAGAAGTATAAATTATGTTTGATACAGGAAAGAGTTTTTGATGGTTTTACATTCTTAGTTGAATGTGAAATAACCCCTTGTCCTCTGCCATGCGCTCATGCATGTAGATTCAGACCTTACTGAGGGCGGGGTCCTGGAGGTAATGTACATCCTGATCTGTGCACAGATACTAAGGTTCTCTAAGGTCGTAAGAGCACCTGCTGATGTGTGGATTGTTATGGTTATGGTATCATGAGAGACAAAACAAAGACATCCGAAGTCAGTCAGTCGAGCTCGCCCGTGGGGTGGACATGATGTATGACATGAATAAGACAGTATAAGTCACAAATAATGACACCGTAAAAATTAGCAAGGCAATGAATGCAAAGTCTTTATATATTTCTTCATCATAATTGCAACATCATATTCACAGAGCACTGAAATACAATGTAAGAGTGAAATACAGACACTTGATTTTGCTGTTTTGATGTAATGTGAGGCCAGCGGTTTCCCTTTTGTGGTCGAGCGCCCGCATTTCTCAGTCCGAGTAGTGCACCATGTTGAGTAGAGTCATTTCAAAGCTTCAGCGAACTTTAAAAAATAAACAAAGAACTGACAAATAAATACTGTACAAGACCATATATGTAATACTAGGTTCAGAAATCACAAAAAAAGAACATGCTTTTTGTAACAGAACACTTGATAATACGCACTTGAACAATGCAGCATTTCTGACAAGTTATCTTGTCCCTTCGCGATGACACTATCATCAACAAATGGCAAACATGAGTACATATTCATATGTGTCTTCTGATATATGTGCATGCACATATATCAGAAGACATATATATACACACACATACATATATATGGTATATATACACAATATATATATATATATATATATATATATATATATATATATAGTGTATATATATACACACACGCATACTGTATATACTGTATATATACATACAGTATACTGTATACATACACACCTTATATACCTTAAATAAAGTGCCTTCTTTTAAGATTGGTGATTTCATAATGTATTATAAGTGCGTGTTTGCATACATACATCCCAAAATAGAAATTCCTGAAAGAGGTTTGGAGTAAAAAACAACAAACAAACAAACAACAAACAGCAAAAACAACATCCATTGATTACACAGTAGAATCTGGAGTGTTAATTTATCTCTGAAAGTGCAAAAATGTACCCATTTCAGAGCTAAATTAATACTTTGTGGAACAGACAGAGCAGGCTCATCCTGAAGTAGCATAGTATTCTCAGATGGCTGCCATTGAATGTAAGCCAATGTCTGGAATGAACCTTGTTTCATGTAGGGACAGCGCGTGAGACCTGCAGAGAATGTTTCAGTAATACTGCATGCAAACTGGAACCTTACTGAAATGATTCCTTTGCGATGGGGTATTCTATTAGTCTCATAATGCGTTATAGCAGTGCTCTCCTCCATGTCAATGTAATTAACCTCTTAAGCTTGATATACTTCGGCGTATGACAATAGCAAAAATAGCTGATCTACAACGCATGGCGCCATGATGTGTTGTGAGCATATTAGATCTACAATTTTTGCTATTTTGCAAAATAAAATAAAGAAATTGGAAATTTTCGCCTATGATCCCAAAATAGTACATTCAACATCAGCCATTTTTTTGAACACCACCTATAGCAATAATTTCCAAATCTGGGACACAGGGACCTCTAGTCCTGCTGGTTTTCCATCTTACCATGTTGCATTCACCTAGTATCCCAGGGCTAAATAGTCCCTAATTAGGCAGCTATAATGACAAGCACACCGGTGAATGCAAACTTCCTGGTAGGTTAAGTAAGAATCAGCTCTACTAAAGGTCCCTGGGACCAGGAGGATTATGAACTTCTGAATTAAATGACCATTCAAGAACGTTAATCTGAATTGGAATGGTCAATTCTATCCATTCCAGTTCCATGCATATGCGCATATATACTTCAAGCTCACAGTCTCGACAGCAGTGACTCCTTTTCTCTTAACCAAACACAACACGGCTATAATAACATGTATCAAGAGTTGAGTTGCTTGTCAAAACCGCACAAACGCATTATTTCATTAATTCAGTGACTGCTGTATGGTGTTCATTGTTCATCTCAATCTGCATTACACGTTCCATGCCCTTCTGTCACTACCCAAATACACACACACACTTAGTACAAGGGTCCAATATGGCACACCCCTGTCGGAGGTAAGTGGACAGATCTTTATCATGGTCAGTCAGTCCCCCTGAGAACATTGTGGAGAAACATCCATGAAACACAATAATGCTCAGTGTAGAGCCATTTTGTCCTATAATTTTACACTGCAGATACTAAGTAGGCCAGATGGACTCAGGTACCAATAATCTGATTTATATCTCTTGGCAGTACAGAAATCTGATAGTAGTCTCATGCTTAATTTATACGCACTCATACAACAATGTCAATTGCTGACAAAAACAGATCTTCAAGCTAACACGGTTTTGCATCTCGACACATTGTTAGCTTAAAGATCCTTCCACTAATTATATCACCCTTTTAACATGACCCAAAGGAGTCCCCATACTGTACATTAACTGAAATACATATTAATGTGTCTGCATGCGAGACCAAATGGGAAATTTAGAGTTTGTTTCTTTTTTTCTCCTTTAAACACAGTCAAATCCAGAGTGTTCATTTAACTCAGTGTAAAATGGACAGGGTCCATTTTTACAATCTCAGAGATAAACTAACACTGTATTTTACTGTGGTCCAGGTATCCTCCCTATAAAATGTAGGCGTGTATTTTCAAAGCACCACCCTTAGTATCTTTCAAACCTGAAGTATCTTCATTTATTATTAGCAGCATAGTTAAGAATCTTAATTAGTTGGACTCTGCCCATTCTTTCTTATCTCTATCAGCATAACTAGCCACTTAATCATGTGTTTCCTAATCTGTATGGAGGCAGGATCAAGATATTTACCACATGTTTCTATTATTAACCCACTAAAGCTCCAGATCACCAATGACAAAGCCAGCAGGTAGACATCACGTGTACACACACACATGCGAGTGTACCGAATAAAAAAAAAGACAAGAGACAGCTTTATGTCATGCTGGATGTGTAACAGCTTGGAAAGCATTGGGAGAATACTGCATTTGTTTCCATTCATGTAATTCAGTTCAGTTAAGTCTGATGCCAGGATGCTGTGCCAAATCCTAACTTGAGACAACCATACAACTCCTCCATGACCTCTGACTCAGAGGCTCCGAGACATCAACATGCTGTCCATGACCGATGCAAGATTTAGACATAATACCACGTTTCTTTTTCTTTCCTGAAGGTATAGGCACTACCTTCTCAAGTTAGGATTGGGCCGCTGTCTCTCTAGGTTGAAGTGGTAGTTTTGGCTGCGGATCCCTCAGTACTCCCTGGCCTCTTCCAGCTCGTTCATGAACACGTCTTCGTGGGGGTTCTCCGGGCACCTCAGCCCGTTGTTGGGCGGCCTCACCGCGTGGAAGCGGCTCCAGTCCCCCTTGCACAGGATCCAGGGAAGCACGTCCACTTTGAAGTGCAGCTCGGGCGAGAACTCGGTGCTGATGAGGTTGGGCGTGCCCGCGCCCTTCCCCCGCGTGATCAGCCTCCCGCGGTCGTCGTAGCAGCAGTGCTGCGCCGCCAGCGTGGACGAGTCGCTGGAGAGCGCCGACCTTAGGCAGCTGCGAGCCGACGGCTTGTAGATGTCCAGTCGCTCCTTGGGGCCGCTGTCGTCGCGCCAGCGAAATGGCCGGTCGCGGGTCTCGTCGAGAAGACTGACCACGGTGTAGGCCGCCTCAGGGGGGTAGGAGCAGGGACAGCCGGGGAGCTCAGACACGACCTGGTGGAGGTACCTCTGGAGGAAGTCGCTCTTACAGTTCAGCCATTTCTCACAGCTGTCCACATCTGGAGGGGTAGCATGTCAGACAAGTGGTGTTAGAGGTGTCTGTCATGCTAGAAAATTCTAATTTCCTCTTGGGATAATAAGTCTAGAGTCCTGTGCGTATAGTGGCATCATAGAGACATGTGCTAGCAATCAAGTTAGCTCAGAAGTAGCTTAAGAAATACAGGTATGTTGGTATTTCTAGCACTGGAATAAGTTTAACCTGCCTTTAACTCGTATATGTATAAGAGTATTATACATAGAATAATTCTACTCTTATATTACTATCCTATAAATGTAAGGAATCTCTGTCTGTCTGAACACATCTTTCTCCTAATTGGGTTATAGGGCCACTTTGGATATAATTTCCATAACACTCCAACGCGATTGACATGAGCAATGTTCGAATGAACGTTGTGTTATTAGCATAAATAGCAAAAAAACAACATAAACATGAACTTCTCATGGTTGTGGGCAGCAACGATTCGACGGCGGGTTGTCACACACCACATCACACGACAACAGGATGAAATGAGCAGCACTCCTCTCCAAAAGTTAAACTATGCATACCGAGCTCATAGTCATAACCCAAACGTCTGCATATTGTTTGGGTGCACACATCTCCGGGTAAGGACTAGTAAGGTATTCACTTTCAACTGACCTGTGCCAAATGGTTCTGTGCCGTTCTCCCTCTCGAAGGGGGAAGGTTCCACCACAGTGTTGCCATCTACAAAGAAGAGACCCATATTTAACACACATGGCACAAACAGGCACATGCCTACTCTTTTTTCTCTGTATGAGTAGCATTTATGAAGATGGCTGTAGAGCAAAAGTCAATGAAGATCTACCTAAGAGATCTATGGACGTGCAGGTATGGAAATCTATGGACCTGCAGGTATGGAGATCTATGGACCTGCAGGTATGGAGATCTATGAACCTATGGAGAATTATGGTCCTATCTCCATAGTACATCTATGGAGCCAGGCCAGAGTCCAGGCAAAGTGTGAATGGTATCTCACCTGGACAAGGTTCCAGGTCACATTTGGAGGCCTCTGTCAGAGTGCAGGAGTAGCCACAGGACTTTGTCCTTTTCCTCTCACCGTGTCCACAGGTGACCGAGCAGGGGGACCAGGTGGTCCACTCATCTGCCTCCTTATCTGTGGGAGAAGAGGCAGTTAATGAGGACGGCTAGCTGTACTGCAGCGTCCTGACAGCTATCAGGTTAGTGCAGTGTCCGTCCATATAACGGTAACATCCCTGGTTTGACCCCCGCTTAGACACACACACATAAAGCATCAGCACCCCTCACTTGTCTACCATCACTTTACAGTAATAATAAAAACAATAATAAATAAAGCAGAAATAGCCCCAAAAATAGTCTAGGATAGAAAAAGGTAGGTGCACGATGTCATGTTTTGCGGTCATGTGGGCAACATTTGACTTGTTCACCACATACTTTTAACGAGCTATTAAGGAAAAGGAAAAAAACAGCCTCAAAGGGCCGGTTGAGATGTGTGTGTGTGTGTGTGTGTGTGTGTGTGTGTGTGTGTGTGTGTGTGTGTGTGTGTGTGTGTGTGCGTGCGTGCGTGCGTGCGTGCGTGCGTGCGTGCGTGCGTGCGTGCGTGCGTGCGTGCGTGCGTGCGTGCATGCGTGCACGTGTATACATGTGTGCGTGTGAAAAGGAAATCAAGGAAAAAAACTCTCTGCTGAAGGATTATTTGCAGACACCGGTAGTGGGTTTGAGCATATAGTATATTCTCGAACCTCTCTAATCCAGAATAAGCATTCATTTCTAGTACTCTCTCATAACCTTTCCCATGCAAAGCCATAGTGTTTTGAAGCAAGATTTAGTCAAATTAGAGAGAGAGAGAGAGAGAGAGAGGGGGGGGAAGGGAGAGAGAGAGAGAGACTGTACGGGGGTGAGTTGAACCGCCCACGCCACCACGTTTCCTCATGGTGTTAATGATACTGAAAACAAGTTGTTCTCGATTAAAGGCGAGGTGGGTGCAGAAATACCAGCTTGGGAGTAGCGAGGGCTCATTTCGCCTATGTGGGCGCTGCCAGCTCGCCATTCGACCACACGGGAACAGCGTCCCAGGAGAGACGTAATTACAGGAAAGGCCCATGCAGGCATCGTTGATTTATGCTCACCGAATCTTTAGATCTGACCACTTAACAGGCATTGTTGCCCTTTTGCCGGCTAGTCCACAAATGCACTTTATTTACAGTCAAGGTTTCTGTGAGTCTGTTCTGGTAGTTCACATGGATTTAGGAAAGCCTGAACTACAGTATCAGGGTTTTCCCAGAGTTGCGTGCTATAGTCCAATATGCAAAAGGGGATCAACTAATCAATGGACAGGCTAAATGTGTGTAATTTACAGGTGATTCATTCACTAAAAAAACAGCCTCTTTGATGAACACTCCTCTGAAAGACTACAGCTTCTCCATAAGTTTTGAGCCCTGACCAGCCCAACGCCCAGACCCCCCTCTCTCTCTCCCTCGCTCTCTGTGAATGTCCTCAAAGTGTTCGAAAAGATGTTGAAATAATCACAAAAAAGGGTTAACCCAATTACCTCAGTCTTCATCTATCCTCTCTTTCCCCTCTTTTTCTATTTTCTTTCTCTTTCGCTGTCTCACTGCCACCCAATAAGGTCCATTCATTCACTTGCCATACAGCCCCCAGAGGAAATCAGAAGAGAAACATAAATAAATAAATGGTATAAAGCCATAAATGTTATGCCGGGCCCTGGCTCAAAAGGCAGAGCCGCCGAGGGCAGCGAGGGCCGTCGGGGTCTGGGTTTGGGGGGGGGGGGGGGGGGGGGGTGCGGTGGCGGGGCGCGGGTGTTGGGCTGGGGGGGTTGCCTGGGATAGATAAAAGGCCAGCCGAATGAGCCCTGTCATTCTATGTTCCCAATCTGCCCTCTAATTGTCCACAAGCAGTGGGCTGTTTTGTCCCAGAGAACAGTGCCGGCCTCTCGCTGCCATTAGCGAGCGCAACGGGCCCATCTTCAAAAGGCAGGCCTCCGCGACCACTGTCTACTTCAAAGTGCCTGAAGCCCACAATGCACTGACGGTCGAGTGCTCGCGTTGCCCCTCTGGCCTGGCATCGGCAGGCTCACTCAGGACAGCCCCTATGCTACCAAGCCACTCTGTTGTTCTCTGTCTGTCTGTCTGTCTGTATGTCTGTCTGTCTGTCTGTATGTATGTCTCTCTCTCTCTCTCTCTCTCTCTCTCTCTCTCTCTCTTACCCTCAAACATTCCTGTCCCTTCCATCGTATACAATTCATCAATGACCCAACTGCATACCGAAATTTTCCGTTGACCTTCTTTCTGTACCATGATCAATAGGAAACATTTGATTATTCTGAAAGTGGTCAGATGCAGTCAATTAGCTGTATTATGTCAGACCAGACCTGAGTAAGCTAAATCTACCAAATTGAAAAGTACAATTGAACAGAGCCCGACCGATATATCGGTTTGGCCGATATATTGGCAATTGTTTTTTTTACGAAATACTTCAGAAATTATGCAGCTGATGTCTCCCAATTTGACGACTTTCAACCTGGCTGCCCTATTTTGGGCATAAGCAAAATCTTCAAAGGTTTTCCAAAATGCTCTAAAAGTAAAAAAAAAAAAATCTACAAGCTAACAGCACATCGCTTGGCAGAGCATACCATAATAACTCTGCACCGGGTCCCAGCCCTCGTTCCAGTGACTGTCCCAGTCTCCTCCCACACCGCTGGGGAGTGGCTCCTCACTGCCATAGTCCAGAGAGTAATCTTCCTCCTCCTCCTCCTCTCCACCTTCCTCCCCCCAGAATATGGGCCAGAAGAGCTTCTTCCCTGCCGGCCAATCCACCGTGGCGGAAGGGGATGAGGGAGAGGAGGGTAGCCACTCTTTTTCCTTGGCCAGATCCATCTCTACCTCCATCTGTGGGTTGTCCACCACCTCAATGGTTACCTGTGTAGGGAGAGGGGAATCCCACTGAATGAATGTGAACTGTGCCCTGGCATCAGCAGATACTGTATTCTGTATCTACACACAACTCATAAATGATAGTGTTTTTTATCATGTACGTCAGCCCAGGGCCGGCTCTAGGCTGATCAGCACTCTAGGCGAGATTAATCCGATGCGAAATTTGTTTTTTTTTGGGCGGATTATGATACGTTTTTGGCTACTTTATTTCGGTTTTAGGGTTAGGGTTATGTTAGGGTTATGTGAAGATTTTACCGATTATTATTATTTTTTGACTTTTTTTGCCTTCTCTCCAAACTGCCGCTCTAGGCGGCCGCCTAGGTCGCCTCTATGGACGCGCCGGCCCTGCGTCAGCCTTTATTTGACCTGTTTGAGGAGTGATAGAAATTCTGAGAGGAGTGATAAGCTTGTGCTAATAGGGCTTGCAAAGTTTGCTTGGGTGGGGGTGTGATTTGGGGGGCGTGGCCAAGATTCTCCGTGTTGGTTGGGTCACAACGTGTCTACCGACCCATCCAACAGGGTACACTACTATAGCTAGTACACACAGCGGTACGTCCAAAGAATTACATCAACAATGTTAAAAGCCAACTGTAAAAACAAACTTTTCAAATGTATGAAATGTATAATCATTTGAAAATAGCAGATCTACAAGCTCACAATGCTTGTAGATCGGCTATTTTCAAATGGCCGAAATGTATGGGCTGAAGTGGTTACTGTATGTTTTGAAATAATAATCAAAGTAACCACTGTAAGTCAACGTCACATGAAGTTGTCTTTTATTTGAAAACAGGTACATTTACAGGTTACAAAAAGGTGTATAAAAAAGGAAGTTCATCAGACTCAAAGAGGAGTGAAAATGGTCTCTGCCCATCCGTATTCTAATGTGATCATTAACAGGTGATTTTAGGCAACTGGTGACCGGAGCCATCATCATCAGGATTCGGTTATATTTGCATGAAATATATATTGAATGAAAGCACTGCATAATGAAATGTCGATTCACATTGGCTTGTGAATCGACTATGTTAGCCTAAGATATTTGGTGTAGAGGGAAAAAACTCAGGGATTCCAGTCAAGAAGTATATAGGGTTTTAAGTGTTTAAGCCATGAAAGTACAGGCATCTGCTTCATGTTCTATTCATACTGTTCCGTAATAAATGAAAAGGTTACAATAACGTTGGTTTATTTTATTTTTTTGCATAAATAAGGCTATGGTTATGTTATATAAATTATCACCCAGCATTCGTCATTGACCTCGCACCAGCGACGTGCACAGATAGACTCTAGGTGGCGCTAGAGCTAGAGCGCCTGCCCTTTGCCCTCTGGACCAGAAGTGCCCTTTTGGGGCACTTCTGGTCTTGAGCACTTGCCCCTCAAAATGTCTGTGTACGCCACTGCCTCGCACTCACATCCAATCTTTGGATGTGCCTGCTCTCAGTTGGATACGTTCTTGGTTTACCTGGGTGATAATCTGTATCTATATGATAATTTATATGTCTGAAATGCATGAGCAAAGAATTCCAAGCTCATTTCAAATCAACCGTCTTATCAGAATGTTGGGCTGCGAATTGAAGCCTTGTTGAAGCTAACCAAACAGGACATGAGCAATAAGCAATCAGACAATCAAAATGATGCCTGTTCCTTTGCCTTATGCATCTCCCCTGAGAGAACATGAGAATTTGTTCTGCTCTCGTTAGCTCAGTATGACTCAAGTTAGATGCTACAGGCGAGGCAAGGGGCCCTGCTTTAATTGATGTGAAGACCAGGCAGTGAGAAGGCAAGAGAGGGAACTTCCTGCCTGCATAATACTGGATTACGGATTAAGTACTGCTATCTGTGGTCTCAAAGAGGTCTATTTGGTGCACATGTTGCAGAAGAATCAGCCAGATTGGGACGGCCGAGCAACGGGGCAGCTGTACAGCCATAGGATGTAGACATAGCCATTATTATGTCCACTTAACCACATCCTGACTGCAGTGACCAGAAAGCGGAGGAAGAATAGCTACCCTGTTATAAGTTAAACAGAAAGACGTTTGGGAGAGGTTTATATGACAATTTAGAAGAAAGGAATGAGATTTTATTGAGTCCAAGCCCCTTTCCGTTATTATGCTGTAATTATGGCAAATAAAGACAACACACAACAGGGTCTGTTGTTGCCTCTAGTCCACGCCCATATAAAGATCTGACCTATAAATTGGTGTGTCTTATTATATGGGAAAAGTGAGCCGTCACAGCCAGTAAGTGAAAACACTGGGTCAGTCAGTCCTTCTTAGTCCTCCTGAATCCCATTCTGTCCCTTTACAAGCTGAGACCTCTCCATGCGACCCATCTTATCCACTTAAACCCCATATGGGTGACTGGAGTCCCTCAGGGCTCTATACTAGTATATTTTCTGTTTTCTGTAATAGTGGAGAAATCTTTCGCTGAAAATAGCCGATCGACGCAGCGTGTACTGTGTTCTAATACTGTGCACTATTTATGCACTATTTACAACTTCACCAAAATGTGAATGCTTATGTTTTGTTCCATATGCTATGAAATGAAAAGTCATTGTGTGGTCTAAATTAACCGCACAGATTAAGAAGATAATCTGTAGAATAATCGACAAATTGATGTTCCTACACTTTGTGACACACCATGCATAAAATACAACAATATATGACTCTCCAACTCATCCCACTGACCTGTATGTTGGGGTTCTGTGAGCCCATGTCAGCGTTGGCCAGGTCTGGGAAGTTCTTCAGGTCCAGGATAAAAGGCTTGGTCTCCTCTTCTGGTTCTGGCTGAGGAAGGACCCCCACAGAGTGATGCTGAGAGTGGGGCCACCTCCTCTGGTGGTGGTCCGGCAGCAGGCTCTGGACCTGGTTCTGCTCTTCCAGAGCCTCTGGATCGTACTGGACCCCGCTGCTCTGAGGTGGCTGGCCATCGGCCTGATTGAAAAAGGGAATCAAAAAACAATAAGAAGATACATTTTCAGGCAGATTTTCCTTTTTTTCGTTATTTTTTAATTAATGCTGCGTGCATTTTAAACACAACAGTAATGATAAATTAACATCTGGAACACAAAACCACACAATAAAAAAAAACTCTTTGTATTCCAACTAGTTTGGAGAAAAAAAGAAAAAACACCTTATTTATAATTGGTATAATGGCCCTTGATGGACACCTCGAGAACACTGTTAAGTTCTATTTATATTTATTATTTTTCCAGGAAGCACCCCCTGAAAATATTGACCGTCAGCATTCTAAAAAGCCACTGAAGCAACTAACCAAGCGACCAACCAGGCCCTGCATTCTGGTTTTCATTTTTTTTCCCACATTGGCTATGGCATCCCAGCCCTGGACAAAGAGGGTCCTGTGCCAGAAAGAATCTCTTTTAGCTTTAATGAGAGGGCCTGGGAGGCGTGGGACCCCTGGGCCGGCCTGGGTGAGTCTCAATCTGCTGTGTCGCCACTACAATCATGACCACTGCTCAGTTTACACCTCCACGGCTCTCTTTCAGGTCCTCAGAAGGAAGTCCCTTCCTTCTGGTCTGGTCCTGGACCAGCGGAAAGTGCAGTTAACCAAATTAATGAGAGACGTTACTGAGATAAATGGGGATATCAATGGTAACAGGGAGGCTAAGGTCAAACACACTATATAATGTACATAGTATACTATTATCTGGAAAATATGGGCCCCCAGGGGCATGACCTGCCAATGAATCAGAAGATTACCCTAAGCCTAAAGGCTTATTTATACTTTGTTGTACAATATTTATTTTCAACTGAAGAAAGTGCCTCAGTTGAAAATATGTCATTTTCGTTGAGTGGCACCTGTTGAATTGGTCATGTGACAGAATATAAAATAAGCCAAACCCCCATTCTACAACCCTTAATAAGCTCTTGAATGTCATTCACCGGGTACTCTACTGTATCCTTAATATAACCAAACTGCCCGAACTTGATGAAACATGGACCTCTGGGGGTAAAGCTGTGCCAGTTTGATGTATCCTTAGCACACAGGTTCTCAATGTCGGGTCTGGGGACCACCAAGGGTCCAAATCGACTCTTACGGGTCTGTAACTTGTAACGCCAGTGTTAAATATTTTACAAAGTAGATTGAGGTCCCAGAGATTAAAAAAAAAAAAAAATTAAATGGGGGTCCATGGCCTAATGCTTAATAACTTTGGGGTCCTTGAAATCAAAAAGGTTGAGGAACACTGGCTTAGCATAAAACAGTGGAGATTGGAGGGGGCAAGAGACAAAATGTATGAGAAGCTGTAGATGGAGCCCCTTAGAACAGGACGTACTTTTCACTGGCTGACAGCAACTTTCCCATAAAAAAGTCATTCAGCTGGTCAACTCCAGCCATGTGAAAACGTAGTGGCTATTTACAGGACCGGCCTGTCAAACATAATGAGATGGAGGAGGAGTTGAAGACAAGGCAGCCCCCTCCACAGGAATCTGCAATTTGGCGATAACATTTTTTACTATTTAATCTACTGTCACTAGCAAATATTCTAACCACATAAGCCCTGGTGTCCCTATTTTGGGCACATCATTCTAAGTGAAAGTTTTACAAATCTTTCTACAGTTCAGCTACTGTATTTTCAACTGACCTAATTATAAAATAGGGAGTAAGTGGGTTAAGGATTGCAAGTTTGACCTATCACCAAGTTTTGGCATTCACAGAACTTAAATAGACAGGGGACTAACAAGACACGGGTGAACTCAAAGACAATCAACACAGGGATTGGCTGGGAGACTAACAGGACACAGGTGGAGAACATAACTAACCAAAGGGAGGTGAGACAAGACAGGTAGCAACAACTAGACAGGAGACAGGAACACTAGGAACATAACTACACAATAAAGGTACAAGGAGAACCAAGGCAAAAGGCAACAGTTACAACAATGCAAGATAAATACAGAATATAATGAACAACGGCCTAAACAGCCTTTAAGAGTCCAACACCATATAAGGGCATTCAAGGTCCAAATAATAAAGTCACCGTCCACGACCCGAGGAGCGGACCGTGACGCACTGTAAATTGCCTTTCCTATATTACTACTAAAATAGGAAAGGCTCTGGTACAGACTTGATCATATCAATATCAGCATCAGTTACACCTCTTCCATGTGCCCTAGCTGTTGCTGAAAGTATTGGAACCAGCAATCAAGGTGGCTGGGGTACCTTGATCTTTGGAGTAAGTAGCCTTAGGAACCAACGGTTCCATAGCCATGTGACTCATAGGGCATGAGCCTATCTCTTGTTTCTGTAGCGTGAGGTGGCTTGATGTACAAGTACTCCCCCTGGACATGACGCTAGTATGTCTCAGGGACTTACTCCCAGTCTAACACTTGATGCTGAGTGCCAAGCAGGGTGGCATTGGGTACCATTTTTATAGTCTTTGGTATGACCCGGCTGGGGGATTGAACACAGACATCCCACTCTAACCACACTAGGCCACTGTGTATACTTGCGCAAAGTGTTTGGGAATGCATGTGTCATCACCTCAGTTCTGACCAGCAGTGATGACCCCCCCCCCCCGCCCCCCACACACACAGTTTAACAATTTATTTATGTCCACACACAGGGAAAGCATACAGGGACACAAACATTTTAGTTGCAGTAAAGGTTACATTCACAAACTCATGGATATGTCCTCATGATACAACACGCATGTCACTCAGCACTCCAAGTAGTGGCGGCTCCGCCACACATGGATCACCAGAGGAAACAAACTGCTTAGTCTTGCACTGCTGCTTGGTGTTAAAGCGCCCTCTGTAGTTGTTCTCAAGGTCCACCCGTTGCTATTCCGACAGCGGACGGACATACCGCTGGAAGGCCGCCGGGTCTATTGCCTCTCTTCCCGGTAGCTGTTCACGGGAAGGAGGGGCCGTCAGGTAGCGCCGGCTGTTGGTAGAGTCCACCGGTGAGAAGTGCCTTGTATGCAAGCTACATAGTCCACAGAAATTGCAAATGCATCCACTGCACCTACTACATTGACGATGGTAGTTACAACGGGGAAGTTTAACGTCATGCCCAGGACACACTACAATATGGACCCATCATTACAGACACACAGACACAGATACGAGTACAACTCACACCGGAGTCATGAGGGGAGGCCAAATACTTTCACACCCTCCTCATCTTGTCCTGTTACACATCTGGATCCTGTATATCACTCTCCTCCTCCTTTCTTCCTCTCCCTCGTTCCCTCCATATCCTCCTCCTCACAGCAGAGCAGAGGGGCTTCCCCGGATCAAAGGCCCGCTGGGCTGATGGCATGTGGTGGGTCTTTAAACTGACTGTATGGATGCAGTGGGGGACTTGAGGCCTGGCCTGGAAAACTGACCTTGTGATTTCACACAAACAAACCCACTGCCACCCAACCCAAAGTGCAAAACATAGCCTTGTATCTTCCTATGCAATGTTTGTGTATGCTTATGCTTGCTCTATGCTTGTATACGTGTGTGTGTGTGTGTGTGTGTGTGTGTGTGTGTGTGTGTGTGTGTGTGTGTGTGTGTGTGTGTGTGTGTGTGTGTGTGTGTGTGTGTGTGTGTGTGTGTGTGTGTGTGTGTGCGCGCGCGTGTGCGTGGGGGGCGGGGGTCATTTCATGGAGCCCCAAAATGACTTCCTGGAGCCATGGAGACAAAATTCAAATGATTCTCTATAGGGACCCTGATAAATTTGGGTAAATGTTTTGGTTGAAATTAAATCATTTAAATATTATTGCAATATTGGAATATATTGCTTGAATAGTCACTCATATATTTAATATATATATCATTATCATATCTAAGTGGGGCTGTTGTAGCACCACCATGAGGAGATTTGAAAAAGGTTCTTCCTTGAATCCTTGGCTTAGTGGGAATGTGGGTGCAAAGTTTCCCAGCAATCGGGAATTCATGATGTATGCCATTTTGTGCAAAACGGCCACCCCCACAAACTTTGGAAGCCAATCATAGCCAATCCGAATGGAATATGAGAACTGTGACAGATAGGTCTTGATCACATGACTACAGAGATAATGTATACCGATTTGCGTGAGGTTTGGACAAAATCAGTAGTCAGCTGTACAAAAAATGCGTTTCGCAAAGGGAAAAAAAGGGTGGAGATTCTTCCTTGAAGTACTGGAAGAGTGCGTGCAAAGTTCCTGCAGATCGCTCCAGCGGTGCTTGTAGCATGTCATGCAAAACGTGCCCCTCCAGCAAACCTTTACAACCAATCGATCGGAATAGAATCCGAAGAATCTGACATATACGTCCTGACCACATGACTACAGAGATAATGTGTACCAATTTGGTTTGGGCAAAATCGGTAGGAGTAGTAGCAAAAACTGTGTTTTGCAAAGGAAATGCAACATGGCGGAAAACTTGTCCGGGGGAAATGGGCGTGGCTTATTTGGGGCGTTCCGGAATGATCCATGAAATCCAAGGGAAAAAGAATGTTGATTGTATGACCTAAGGTTCAAGAGTTGAAAAATCCAGACAGATCCATCTTGATCACATGACTATAGAGATAATGTGTAGGCCTACCGGTTTGCCTGATGTTTGGAAAAAATCTGTTGAGAGTAATATAAAAAAAAAAAAAAAAGTAATATAAAAATTGCCTCCTGTTGGCGCTATAACAGGCCGATGTGAGAGATTTGGGGCAGAGGTTTTTATTTGGCCTCCAAGGAGTATGCGTGCAGTTTCATGCCAATCGGTCCAACGGTACCGGAGATTAGCTGCTGACAGATGGACGGATGGACACACACACACACACACGCACACGCGCACGCGCACACGCACACACACGCACACACACGCACACACACACACACACACACACACAC
Source organism: Gymnoscopelus microlampas (assembly GCF_963454915.1). NCBI lineage: Eukaryota > Metazoa > Chordata > Actinopteri > Myctophiformes > Myctophidae > Gymnoscopelus > Gymnoscopelus microlampas. The sequence continues at coordinate 15,433,543 of NC_139953.1, forward strand.
ACACACACACACACACTGACAGACAGGGTCGAAAACATAGTCTCGGCCACGCCTTCGGCCTGGCGTTGACAATAATAATAAAAATCCAAACGTATCATATAGCTCATTTTCTAAACACTCAAGGATAAGGAAACAAAAACTTGAATAACTACTACTTGCACTCCTCATTTGGCTGGCGACCCCCCTGCAAACCTCTCAGGGACCACATTTTGAGAACCACTAGTATAGCCTAGGATCCATTTGGTGCTGCTGCAGTCGCCGCTTACGATGACACACATTCGGGACAGGCGGGAGAGGAGGTCGAGGCACAGGAGTGGGGGTGGGTGGGTGGGTGGTGGAGGTGGGGGTGATGGTGGGAGTAGGGGTGCATGGTGTGGATGGGGGGGGGGCAGCCGCTGGGAAGGCGCGGCGGTGTGGCAGGCCTGATTTATGTGACCACGGATATCAAAGGCCTCTGCACTTGGCCGTTTCCAAACCATTACAGAAGAACAATAAACTATGGGCCCCCTTTGATCGCCGCTTTTGGAAATTGGGGGAAAAAAGGAAAAACAAATGCCTGCGCTCGGTGGAATTGGGGTGATGGGTGTTGGGGGGGGGGGGGGCTGGGATATTGACAGAGGAAACAGGTTTCAATATTTGGGGACGAAAAAAAGGCACGCTCACACTTGGACACAAAACTCCTCCTCCACTCCAAGACACGAGAGTAAAAAAACTGAAAACAGGAAATTCCACATTAACACAGAATAGGGCCAACGTAAACAATCAGAAGGATGACCCTTGACCCCCTTGCTCTCCCGGCTCCAGTGTGAGAGATGCCTTGGGTTCGCCTTACCATGGTTACATAAGTCTCTCGTTACTGCGCACCACTTTTGCTGTACCGTCCTGCATCCGCCATCCTCTCCTCTCCCCCATCTCTCCTCTATTTATCCATCCATTCATCCATCCACCCCTTTTGAACAGTCATCCGCAGGGTCACAGGCAAAAGGTGCAGTCATCAGTGACAACCTTTTAGCAGTGCATGTTATTTCTCACCCTCCATATTCTTCTCTCCCTCTCCCCTATCTGATTCGATTCCTCTCCTCCTCCTTATTATCTATCTGTCTCATTCTAGCTCTCCATCTCCTCTTTGACATCTAACATCAATCAGACATTACATCTATACATCAATCAGACATGACATCTATACATCAATCAGACAGGCGCTAGGATAAAGAGAGAGACCCAATTGCAAACAGGAGGCCACACAGGAGAGAAGAGGGAAAAAAAGGTTCAAAGGCAGAACTCTCAGACCCAACGAGCACGTATATGAGGCCACGCGCTCAACACGCACGCACGCAGCCACGCACGCACGCATGCACGCACAGCGTGTCATGCTGTGTGTCTCTCTCTCTCACTCACTCACACACACACACACACACACACACACACACACACACACACACACACACACACACACACAATGTGGCACATTCATAACATTTGCTGACCTAAAATGTTGCAAAGCACACACACGCACGCACGCACGCACGCACGCACGCACGCACACACACACACACACACACACACACACACACACACACACACACACACACACACACACACACACACACACACACACACACAGACTTGAATATCCATATATGTCCATGCGTAATGCAAACTACAGTATTTGGATTTATTATTTGCAACTCAATGACCAGGGCTGTCAAACCCTCTTCAATACCTTACTATACATGGAGAGGACGAGAACATAATGCTGTATACCTGCTGTTCATTTTGAGGTCAATATTTGTATTGCCTATAGCGACTATGAAACTATGAACTTTATGTAACTTACACTATGTAGTTCAATGCTGATTCTATGGTGTAAAAACAACAACGGCTGTTATAAAGAAAAGGGGGACAGGAATGCATGCAAGCATATTCATAGATACTGGGGAAATGATTATAACCTGTGGTTGAAAACATGATTGGTCAATGAATGGGAATCATAAAACACTTAGCCTGTCATTCAATTGACTAAGTAAAAGTATCAATACTGCAATGTAGAAATACTCTGTTACAAGTAAAAGTCCAGAATTCAAAATGTACTTGAATAAAAGTACTGGTATCCAAATGTGCTTAAAGTACCAAAAGTAGGAAGTACTCATTATGCAGAATTTCCCATTACACAAGTTTTCTAAATGTATCCAAATCTTTTGAAAATAGCAGATCTACATGCTCACAACATGATCCGCAATTTTCAAATAGCCGAAATATTTATAGAGCTTAAGTGGTTAGTGTATGGTAATACAAATCTAAATCTAAAAAGTCACTAGTAACTAGTAAGTTTTCAAACAATTATAGTGGAGTAAAAGTATAATAGTTGCCTCTGAAATGTAGTGGAGTAGCCTAGAAGTATAAAGTACTGAAACTTATTAATTCTTCAGTACAGTAAAGAAATACCTAAAAATTGTACTTAAGTACAGTACTTGAGTAAATGTACTTACACCACTGATATTGTATCGGGTGCAGGTGTAATCATCACAGATCATCACAGTCATTGTAAGGGACTTGTTCCTCATCATCAACGCAGAGGAGCTTTCTCTGCACGCATCCATGATACACATCATATACATTATATAATAATCCATTAGGAAAACAACTTACCTCTGAAGACACGCCATTACGGAGCTTATGGCCAACAGTGTTGTGTCTGGTGGGAAATCCCGTCACAAAACTAACTACAAGTATCAGCCAGAACACCAGCAGCATCTGAAATCGCATCTTCTCCAACTGACAGAAACAAACATCCAACAACAACAAAAAAAAGATTCCTTTCAGGAGGATTCGGTAAATGCTACGATCTGCGCCTCCAACGAGCCTTTTCCTCCCGTTTAACTATTTTGATTTACAATAATCGAAATTCTCCATCGATTCTTTCATCGATCTGTCTTTGGACGTTTGTCTGATCGGGACAAGAGAGAGAAGTTAACAGAGTTGTCAGCGTTGTCGAAGTGTCTCGCTGTGTGAAAGCTGCGCTCCAGTCTAGTGTCCAGCCGTTACCCTGTCTGTCCGTATGGAGGGTCGATCGGGTCAAGATGCCCCATAAAGGCAGGCTGCAAACGGCTTTAAGTAGCAGCAAAAATACCCAAATAATACCCACGCAAAGATATGATCCCCGTCCGTCCGCACCGGCGATCACTTTATTCAACTACTTAAACCAACAAAAAAAAAAGAAGTGAGTGGATCGTTTCTCGTCGTGGGTGGGTGGGTTTTTTCCAATGCTCTGACATCTGGAGCGAATAGTATGCCGTGCGTTTTTTATCTCTGACGCTCATGTAATCCATTAGTTAGTTCAACGGCACAGGTCTCTGTAACGCGCGCGCGTGTGTGTGTGTGTGTGTGTGTGTGTGTGTGTGTGCGCGCACGCGTGTGGCCAACATGCAACATCCCGGGTTTTGGGTCAACTTTTACGCACGCTTTCAGATGTTGTCCCCCCAATGCTGAAGGAGGGGGAGTCAGTGCCATAACTCTATGGTCAGTGCCTAGCTGTAGTTTACAACCCTCGTAGACGTATTTACGATTCTGACGTCTTCAATCTACGAGAGTTGTAGGGTGCACCCCCCCATGGATTCGAGCACTTTCGGCACTTTACCCCGCTACACTCCAAACATGTACAAATTGAAAATAAAAGGTGCTTACCGCAAAGCCCCAAATGTTAACGACCTCGGCGGGGTAGTAGTGATCCCCGTCGAGGTATATCTTTCAATAAAGAAGTCTTTTAATCCAGCTTGTGTCGGAATCTTCACTGTTCTTCTTTTGTTTTAAATGAGTTTGAACTGCGCATTAGCGATTTGGCGGTCGGGAGGTGTATTGCGCACTGCTTCTTCTTTTGTTTTAAATGAGTTTGAACTGTGCAACAGCGATTTGGCGGTCGGGAGGTGTATTGATACATTGTAAGTTCAATGCGCAATACACCTCCCGACCGCCAAATCGCTAATGCGCAGTTCAAACTCATTTAAAACAAAAGAAGAACAGTGAAGATTCCGACACAAGCTGGATTAAAAGACTTCTTTATTGAAAGATATACCTCGACGGGGATCACTACTACCCCGCCGAGGTCGTTAACATTTGGGGCTTTGCGGTAAGCACCTTTTATTTTCAATTTGTACATGTTTGGAGTGTAGCGGGGTAAAGTGCCGAAAGTGCTCGAATCCATGGGGGGGTGCACCCTACAACTCTCGTAGATTGAAGACGTCAGAATCGTAAATACGTCTACGAGGGTTGTAAACTACAGCTAGTCAGTGCCCATTGCACTGGAGGAGAGGGGGGGGGGGTCTTGTTTCCTGAAGGGGGGGGGGTTCAGGAATGTCAGGTTAACATGGAGCAGGATTCAGCCAAGTGTATGGAGGCTGCAATGAGGGAAAGTCAATTAAACTCATACATTTGTCATACAAGTTGTCAGTGGTGGAAGAAGTAGGTCTACTCACATTTTGCACTTAAGTAAAAGTATCAATACTGCAATGTAGAAATACTCTTGTTACAACTTAACAGAGTAAGTCCTGAATTCAACATTTACTTGAGTACAAAAGTATTGGTATCAGAATGTATTTTAAGTACCAAAAGTAGAAAATACTCATTGTGCATAATGTTCCATTTCACAACTTTTCAAAATGTATGCAACTCTTTTGAAAATAGCCGATTTACAAGCTCACAATTGTGAGCTTGTAGATCGCTATTTTCAAATGGCCAAATGTATATAGGGCTTAAGTTGTTAATGTATGTTTTGTTATAATAATGATTTGTAGTGGAAAGTGGAAGTAAAAGTATTGAAAATGGGAAATACTCTAGGTAAGTAAAAATTCTTCAAAAGTGTACTTAAGTACAGTACTTGAGTAAATGTACTTAGTTACTTGACACCATTGCAACTTGTGTTATCGATGATGTGTCCAGTTATTATAACATTTATATTTGTTAGGGCAGAGTTGCTGTGCTACTTATGCGGTGTGTATCATGCAAATAAACACAGACCCATTCCAAAACTTGATAAAAAGAAAGATTTAATCTTTGCAGCAGTTTCCAACAGCATGGTCAACATACATCATGGTTTACAACCCCATTTTAAGTGGTTTATCTTCAACCAAAATACACTGAACTCACCAAGGGCAAAAAAACAACTGATAAGGAAGTTTCCATGGTCACTAAAGTCAGCTCACGGGTATGTTTGTGGTACATTTAACAATGTCACTTCAACAAAGAGCTTCCGACATCTGAGTTGTCTCCATTTTGTAGTGGATACGCACGTTTCAAACTCAGAAACCCTCTTCAGAGCAACTGTCATGTTCCTCTGAGTGATCACATTGTCTTGAAAAAACAAACAAAAACAAAAAAACATTTGACATACAGTAGGGTCTCCCAGATAGCTTGAAAAGAAACTTTGACATGAGGCAAAAAGTTTCAATATCAGCAGAAAACAGAATAACCAATAACCATTTTTGGACTGACCATCGCTAGAAGGCAATGCAATGAACACAATGAATGTACTGTAAAAGTGCCCCTTAAAGTTGTCATACTGTTAAAAGGCAAAACACAATTAAATCAATAAAAGCATCTGGGTGTTGCATTTAGTCATCTTAATATATATTTATAGGTATGGTCCCAGTGCCACACGGCCAGCTTTGCAACTGGCCAGCGCCGATGTGGCCAAATGATCAACAAAATATTTCACATGAACAAAGTGATAGAACATAAACATACGTGCATGAACAGGATGTTTAACCCTTACATGTACATAGTACATACATACCATATGTAGAGGTGACCGCTCTATATTGGTACAGGTACACACAGAAACGTATATTAGCGTAACTATAACACAAACAGTGGAAAGCATGTCAATGTGGAATGCCTTTAGTTAAGATGTTCACAGGAAGGTGGGATTAAAAAAAAAGAAGAAAAAAAGAGTTTTGACATTTTAAGCATGTCCAAACAAAGCTTGCAAAGTTCAGTGACTACGTCATCTGTGCATTTACAATGCCTGTCAGTAGTTCTAGCACTGAAGTTAACCACTTAAACCCTAGCATCCCTCGTCTGGGGCTAACATTTGACAAAAATAACACATCTACAAGCTTGTAGATCCAAAGATATTTAGTGTATCGTGCAAACAGGAGTGGGTCTATTCTAGAGCCCTTGGGAATCTGGACAACTGAGTACAGTAAAGGGTTTAAGTATTAACAGACCAAACAGGTGGTCTGGCATGTTCATCCTATTGACGGTATACTTGATATTACTGCTGAGTGCTGACCATTTTCCAAAGAATGCCATTAAAAAAGAAATATTGTCAAGGATTCCATTCACTTCATTAGGGTATGAAATTCAACTTGTAGAGACTTGACACATGCTGGAGATAGGTAATCCATTGACATTTTTGTTGCAGGTTCTTTTTTTTGGGTCAAAAGTGCAACATTGTTGAGTTTAAAGGAAGTTGAAATCGTGGACTAATTTGAAAACACTCGCTGAAATTAAGGTGGGTTCATCACCTCAAAGTTTGAATATTCTTAATTATTGATAAATCTAAAAATGGCAGTACAGTACAGTAATGTCAAGTGTACCGTGAGTTATCGTCAATGGCCCTTTAACAACTTTAACTCTACATATGTTGACTGGAGTCACCCAGAGGTCTATGGCCCCCTCCTTTTTCCCTCAACACTATACATCTTCGCAAATAGCGAAAATAGCTGATCTACAAGCTGATCTACGGCTAGTTATGACCAGAAAAGGGACGCTAGGGATCAAGTGGTTGAGACGTGTAGTAGTCAGATAAAACAAATTACACTGGGACACATCTGAAGCTGCCTTTCCGATAAAAACATACATCACAAAAAAAACAGACAGCTGAAAGTAAAAAAACAAAAGCTATTTAAATAAATAAAGCTTTCTGTACATCAGATAAGCACGGATGCATTGTCATCATACATACAGATGGGTGGCTGCAGCGTGTCACGATGGTTTAAGGATTGGCATCAACGCTGATTCAACAACAAAGCACTTATGTGAGTGAGATACAGATTAAAAAAAGCAAAATCAATCACATTTAGCTCATTAGCATATAGAAATGTTAAAGACGTCAGGCTCAAGTTTTGTTGAGTGCAGGTGTAAACAGTAAATAAGGCTGAAAAATATCTCTAGAAAATAAGTTGTAAAAACTACTCCTTGCTCTGCGACTGGGTTCTTTCCCGGGTTTAAGTTTCAGTTTTCATCTGAACAGGTACTTTACATTTTAAGACAGTATAAAATATATCTATACACATATAGTATATAATTCCTATATATAATTTATATATTCATCCTTTGGTTATGGAAAGAACCCAATACTCTATACTGTTCAAGTAAGACTGATTAGGGAAAAGAAAAGCGACCAGATAAATACATATGGAGAGCACATGGTTATGTTGCCTCCTATGAAATAATGTATCTTTGAGGTTTGGGAAGCAACCCTGAGGCAGCATTCCACAAACGTTGGGATAAATAATATTTACATACATGTTTACTGTAGTGTGCATCAATAATGACCAATATAAACTTATTTTGCATTTATATTTTCTTCCCCAGCTGCATGAGCAGTTAAAAACCCATCATCAAGACTTCCTGTCTACTGTTCCGCCATACCGTTTGTTTGAATTACAAAGAAACTCCGCATTGTTGTTGCCATTATTATTTCACAAATAATACAATAAGAATTCAAAGTGTGCTGTGCACACGTAAGATGTGACGTTAGGTCTGACACAAATCTGCAGTCACAATAAGTTAGGGGAAAGAATGAACAGCTCCTAACACAAAATGACTGTGATGACTGTTTTGGCCTCTTCTCGGGATACAGTTGGAAAAGGTTTCAGAATGCCATCGCGCGCGCACAAGCGCACGCGCACACACACGGGTAACAAAATGTTAGCGTCTGAGGTTTACAAAGCCGGGTTGGACCCACTGAATGCTTAGGTTCTGGTGAGCCGCCCACTGGGGGGATGGAGAGCCAGGTGGTACAGGATATGGACAGAGTGAATTTGGGGGCGATGAGGATGTTGGGAGACAGGGAACAAAGATGGGGGGGGGGGTATACACAGAGCTGGCCTAATCCTGAAGCTGGCTTTCCTCGGACATCCACCCCGAGGAGGACAGGGGCTGTTCACGACGTCTGGAATACTTGAGCTGCAGCAGGTCTCCCACCTCGCTGACGGCCTCCAATGCCTGCAAAACGAAACAGGATAGACACAATTGAGCCCATTATGGAAATTAAAGGGCGTAGAAGATGCATTTTTTCACATTGACCCACGGAAGAGAGAGAGACAAATGTAAGGGTAGCATGCCCGGAGAGAGCCTGATAAATTAGGCAAGGGCGAACGCAAAGCCAAACAAGTTTTCTTTTAGCAGGTTTCACAATAAAAGCTCTCATCATCCCCAACGCTTAGCCTTTAATCATGTTGGGAGTGATACAAGCAAAGAGGAGAAGGAACTCTGGAGAAAAAGGTGCACAGAGAAGTCATTGCGGAAAAACCACAACTGAGCAGAGATTCCTTTTCCGGAGGAGACCGTATCTGCATTGCATACACTGCTGAACACCTGGAAACAATTTACCTTCCCTCCTGACCTTTTTTCTGATTCCACGGTTTGAGAAGGGGGGAGAGGAAGAGGTAGAGAGAGAGAGAGAGAAAGGGTGGGTTTCCAAAGACGGAAAAAGCGGCTCCTCGTAGCGTTCAACAAAGTGAAGCTGATGCCCTTTAAATGGACTATTAAAAATGGTGTTGACATACTCCTCAGTGAGATGAATGAAGTGTCTTTGGAGAGACAGAGCAGCCCAAATAAAAGCTGTCTGTCTGAGCCATGCTGTAATATTTACAGAGCTATCAGCCTTCCAAGATCTACTACAATAAAAAAGGAGATATTGGATGCCTGTATTGGATTGCACACACACACACACACACACACACACACACACACACACACACACACACACACACACAAGGATAAACTGTAACAGCCAGCAGACAGGCATATCTGACTGGCTAACCCAAACTGCTGAGGGGAAAACGTCATTCTCACCAGTGTAGAGTAGCGAGTCCAAACACATGATGGTCCATGGATCAAAAGCATGCTCTCATGTCATGTCAAGAGTAATCAAATCCATTCTTTAAATGGCTCAAGTGGGTTTCGTAACAATATTCCACACGATCCTGCGATGTCTTCCATTTTAAAAGGCTTCTCAAGTTTTCCTTAAATATCAGCCGTATCTGATCTCCATATGCCTATATATGGACGTATCGGTTGGATCGGCGGTTCTGGACAACCGCCTATCCGACCGATGCGACACCGGACACGGCACTCCCACAGGTCGACGCCGACGAGCTGGCTTCTCGAGATACGTCAACTAGTACAGACACAGGTACACACGAATGGACAGATATTTCGCGCATCTAGGTACTACAGGTGTGGTGTTAACGCTCCCTATTACTGGTTATTATTTATAATGTCGGTAAGGAAATTGGACCTTATGGTTGGTGCTTTTGTTGAAAGCCAATGTGGATAAAAAGGCATTGGCTAAACATCTCTAAGATGTCAAATTTTAAACCTAACGGCTGTTGCCTTCCAGTAGTGGAACTTAAGTGGCTTCAAACTAGATGTGTACAGCTCACACAGAAACAAAACTATGTTTTTCATACCTCTCCTAACAGCGAAACACAGACAGAGAGAGAGACAGAGAAAGAGAAAGACAAAGAGAGAGAGAGAGACCAATGTGGCAACCTAAGACTGCTGTTGCAGATACACATCGCAGGTGATGGTGTGTTCAACAGAAATGGTACATTTTGTTTGGACGCCAATCGCACGATTAAGCGGATGACTCACCGCGTCGAGCATCTGTCTGTTGTGGGCGGCCGACACGCAGAAGCGTGCCCTGGACTCGATGATGGGCGTGGCAGGGAAGCCAACCACCACCGTGCCAATGTTCCTCTTCAACATTTCCCTGCCAAATGCTCTGCAAAACACATTTGGACGAATGGCAAGACTTGGTTAAGAACTTAAAAAAGTGATGTTTTCATTCTCCCTCCATGACACACCCATCCTTATCGCTCTCTCTCTTTATGTATGACTCAGCTTAAGTTATTAAATCCTGTTAAAACTAAATACTAAAAGTGAGTAACAACAGTAATGAGAAAAGTGCTTAGATGCAGCTGTCTCACATATCAGGCATTTACCAGTTTCTCTTTTCCGGGCAACTTGTGACCATGTGCAAAATGGCATGAACCTTAGTCAACCAACAACAGGGTAATTGGTAAAGTAAATAAGAGTGGCAGGAGCAACAGTATTACAAAATAACTTCATTAATGTTAGACTTGACTACTAAATAATATGCTTAGCGTCTGTGGACAAGTAAAAAGCATCAAAATCTGCATCTGCATATATCGAAATAAGATAATGGACACAAATTCTTTGCGTAGGCTTCGGAGACACCTACCCTATTTTTGCAGGCATGTAGAGCATCATGGGTACAACAGGAGAGTCATCGTTGCCGTAGATGATGAAGCCTGCCTCATCGAGTTTTCTGCGGAAGTAGGTGGTGTTCTCTGACAGCTGTCTGAGGCGATCGGCACCTGGACAGGATAAAAAGAGAAGCGCTTAAGAAGAGGAGGAATAACAGCTGCTCCAACAACAGAAGTGCAATGTTAAAAATGCTCAGAAAAGACAGACACTTCATTATTAAAACAAGTGGAACTCTTTAAGTTTTAAAGGTCCTTTATGTAGTGGGGTATTGTGTGCACGCAGACAGTGTTTGCAAGTGTGGAAGATGCAATGCACGGTCGGCTGATGTGTGGAATTTAAGTATTTTAGACACTATTACTAGCCAGTAATAATAATATTCAATTCAAATATTCAATTAAAATTAAAATGGAAATTCATGTTTTAATATTATAGATCATGCGTATAGTTAAGCCAATATATAAAAAATATACATCTACCGATGTATTAACACGGTTGCACCTAATGATTAACCTCATGTAACACGGTTGCACCTAATGATTAACCTCATGTAACACTGTTGCACCTAATGATTAACCTCATGTAAATACTGTATCTGCTGATCTTATGCTATGTGTAAATATATCAAATCTTGATTTGTTTTGTTCTCTTTGACATGCTTCATCCATGTTAGATTTTTCTCCCTGCTCTCCCCCCTTGTTTTTCTTCTTCTCCCTTTCTGAAAAACAACAAAAGGATGGAGCTTGTGCAAAAACTAATTCCACCCAGTTCTTTACACATGTAAACCAGCGATGTGAATTAAATTGATTCTTGATATGTATTTTGAACAACCCTCACCAAGTGGTGTGAGGTCATATCCATGAATGTGTTTGTGTGTGCCATCTCTCCTTATCATGGCTGTGTGTATAGTAATCTTTACTTGGACCAACAGTGTGCTACGTAAGCTTAAATTATATTCGATCACACACGTGTGCCACTTGCCAAAAAGAACAGATCTACAAGCTAACAACGTGGCATGGTAGGACACGTTGTTAGCTTGTTGATCCATTCTTTCTGGCAAGTGACACCGTCATACTACAGAGTATACATTAAGCTTTAGGCATTAATGCCTTGCAAAAAAGTAGCACACAGGGCTGTGCACAACTCGGTTGACAATGATATACTTTGCAAAAAAGACCTACGCTGCTTGCCTTTGGAGACAAACTGCAAGTTAAAAGGTCAAGAGTGGGTGAAACTAAACATGCCTCAATCCGCATGTGCTCAGTCACAAGCTCACAACGGCATATTGAAGCAGATTGCTACACTCAAAAGCCCTCACACTGCCATGCATCTGGAGATACCATCTTATCCAAATAAATAAGCGCTTGGCTCAAAGTGCCAACAACAATCAACATCTGCTGGGCCGTGTTGAAATCCACAACAGAAACATGACGGCTTCAAAGCGCCCTGAGACACAACAAAGTCTGAACTCATCGCTGTCGGGTAGAAACCTTGTATGTCATCTTTTTTTTATCATTGTTTTTTCATAAATCAATGCCTTATTTTAAACTTCACCGTGTTGTGCAAAAGCAGCTAAAATCGCAGATCTACAAGCTATTTTTGAAAAATTGTCTGTGGGTTTTTATAAATATTTAACCAAAGAGACATTTAGTCACAAGACAGAATCTTGTGACTAAATGATAACATAACTACAATGGATCTATTGAAAGTTATTTTTCTTTTTTTTAAGGTTTTGGACAAACAAGGTTTCTGCCTCACAGCGACGTAATGATATTCATCCAGATGTTTTTTCAAGTTCAGGAATCCAAAGCGATTCTCAGCATCACTGAGTGATTGGTAAAGTAAAAAAAAAGGGGGGAAAAAAGAAAAGGAAGAAGGGCAGTAACTTCTGATACACAGGCAGACTTGCTTTTCAGATGCTTTGGCATTCCTTTCATATTGGGCCTGTGCTGAGGAATGCCCTTGCCATGTCGTATCCTCATGTCCTGTCCACATACTTGACTGATGTGAGACTTCAAACGACAAGAAAGCACATTTTGATGTCGGCCCCGTGCCTGGGAACCAACGGAACCGGCCGCTCCTTAGCTAGTCAAAACGTTGCGGCGCAGCAACGTTTGCGGGGATCAAGGATCGTCTGTCGCTTCGGCTTCGCGTCAGCGACTTCAAAGGCTGCTGTATTTCAAACACTGACTGGGCTGCAACCAATCACGCTGTCACTGTTACTCTTCCACTAGGAAAACCTGTCAAGCCAGCATACAGTGCAAGGTCAGCCGTTATGCCCCCTCACCCCCCCCCCCCCCCCATCCCCTCCTCAGAAAGTGGCCTGGAAAGAGCTGATGGATGTGCAGACACTGTAGGGAGAAGAGAAGGAGGACCTGGAGGTTGTTTCTGAAGCACTGACACTGGTTCAGAAGTTTATTCTTCTGCCTGAGTGGTAGAAAACAGGACTGGAGGAGTGGGAGGGAGGGATCTGAGTTATAATATCAGCATTCGAAAGGCTGCTATAACATTGAGGCCTGTTGGGAGTTAAGGGGAGCCACCCTCATGGAACAACAAAATCGCATAGTGTGTGTATGTGTATGTGCGCACGTGCGTGTGCACAACAGAGATAATAGATGAACCCAACAGAGTTCGATCTCTGGCCCTCAGTCACAGTGCCATGCCGCTTTGTACCCAGCTGGAGGGCAAACACACACACACACACACACACACACACACACACACACACACACACACACACACACACACACACACACACACACACACACACACACACACACACACACACACACACACACACACACACACACACACACACACACACACACACACACACACGTGCGCGTATGCACAAACACACCCATCTGAAAGTCATAAAGGGAATGTGGGAGAGTCAACACAGCACCACTTCAAGAGCTTCAGTCATCTTGGGCCTGTCTGAAACCAGCGGTAGGGAAGAATCCACCCACCAGCTACGAGTATGGGAATGGCATGCTGGGAGACTAGTGCTGAACAATACTGTATAATATTAACCCATTAAGACCGGGAACGCATCTGTGTGTCATTTTTAGATTTCTTTGGCTATTAAAAAATAGCAGATATTCAAGTTCGCTATGAGCCTGTAAATCTGCTATTTTTGAAAAAAGAAAAAAAATGTGAAAATGTGTGAAAATCTTTGAATATATATTTTTTAACTTTTTTAACTCAAATCTTTGCTTCTGGGGATTCTACAAATGTCTTCTAAATCCTAACAGTTTTTTGAAAAAACGTATCTTGCTATAATATCAGTGGTTCTCAAACTTTTTTCATGTCAAGGACCACCCAAAATGATATGTATTTGGCCGCGGACCCCCATCTCAAAATATGTTGTTCCAGGGACCCCAAGAAGCAAAGATTTGAGTAAAAAAGTTTGCTTAAAAAATATATATATATTCAAATATTTGCAAAAATCTTTTTTTCAAAAAAATAAATAGCAGATCTACAAGCTCATCTGCTATTTTTGAATAGCCCAAAGTATAAAACAATGGTTTAAGAGGTTACACAGATGCGTTGCCGGTTTTAATGGGTTAAACTGTGCGATATGATAGATGTATTGTAATGAAGAATTATTAAATATAATGAATGTAATAATTAAATATTGAAATGGTTAATTTCAAAATAATGTTGCTTTTCCTTTAACTTGCATCATTTAGAGGTCGGCGTTCATGGAATAAACACACACATTAAAGTGATACGTTGATGAAATGTGCAATTAAGGAGCCTAAGAAGAAGAAGTGTGATCATATTACAAGTAACCTATTAATCCCAGAGCTGCTCAATATGTGATGCAGCACAGTGCATTTTCCCAGGGTCCTTCAGGCTATGATGTATTGTCCACCATGAATTATAACTGAGTTTAAACATGCTCACTGGTATCATATCTGCCGGTTGATCATTGATAGTAGCTCTTATCACTCAACTGCGAATGATTGATTACACAGGTAAACAACCATGTTATCAGTATGAAGCTAGCAAAGTACAAACGTAGCAAGGCTGGCACCAGTTTACAAAAAACAAATTTGTAATACATGATGTTGTAGAACAAAGCCAGTCAATGGTATTGTAGGAGACTGAAATGACATGAATTCAAATCACAGGTCAACGGCGCCATCTTGTGGTACAGATGGAAAACCATATGAGGCTGTGTGTGCCAGGTACCATGTGATCCCAGAACAGACACTCTGCAAGTGACCCAGAAACTACGGGGTAAAATCTAGGACAACAATGCCGACTGGCTGCTATCCAAGGGAACATAATGGGGAGAAATGCCTGTTAAAGAACAGATCCTGCAAGCAGCCAAGCACCAAACACTAACTGCGACCTTAGATTTCACATGGTGAGGCAGAGGGTGCCTAACCTAGACCATGTATCAGTCTTGCACTATGACCTCTCTGTGTTCAGATGAATGCAACGTCAAACATCCTACAGGTACCTAAAAGATTCGACATCGAAAAGAAAAAAGGAAAGATATTTATCATGCTTGTACGAGTTATTTCTAATGTAAACACATATGGTGCAGAGGATATATGATTGTGTAGCTAATCTCCTGTCCTGTACACCGAGACAACCTGTCAAACCTTGGCTAGTCTCGCATGGCCAGGCTGTTGCCTCCGACAATTTTCAAATGTTTCCGGTCATACAGACTGGGACTCGGAAGCTCTGATCATGATTGAAATATAAAGCGGATGTGAAGCCTCCTCCCCACTTCTGTTTCGTCTTTACAGTCGCGCATAATTATCCTAATATAATCAAAATCATCTAAGTGTATATACACACACACACACACACACACACACACACACACACACACACACACACACACACACACACACACACACACACACACACACACACACACACACACACACACACACACACACACACACACACACAGAACGGAAGTGCCAGTTTCCTCTCTCGGATTTTGGGAGGTGTAGTTCCAGACTCTATATAGCATTCGGAGATTGTGGAATAGCTGTCTGGCTACGCAAGACTAAACCTTGTTTAAAACAACAATAACCTATTGCAGGGGTCTTCAACAGGGGGTCCGGGACCCCTAGGGGGTCCTCAGAGTTACTACAGGGGGTCCGCCAAATCTTTGTGTGATAGGATTTTTTATTTTACCTTAACCACTTGAACCCTAGCATCCCTTTTCTGAGGACAACTTTGGCCAAAAATAGCAGATCTTCTAGCTCACAGCGCCTTGCAGCGCGAGGCGTTGTGAGCTTGTAGATCGGCTATTTTTGGCAAAGAGGCATAGGTGTAGAGGGAAAAAAAAGAGGGCACAGGTGTAGAGGGAAAAAAGAGCAGACCACGCAAACAAAACATTTTGAATCTGAAACACAATTTTATACGATATAGAGGGTCCTTGGGTGTCCTTGGCCTGAAAACGTTGAAGACCCCTGATCTATTGGATCCGTGCAGTGATTTTCCACACTCACTCGAGTTTGCCAACATTCATCCTGCTTACCCAGTGTGGTCCCGTCCTCTCCCATGATGATCTTCATGGAGGTGATAATCTGCTGAACCACAGGGGGGGACATGGAGGTGGCGTACAGGGCACTATGGGAGTGGCTCCGCAAGTAGTCAATCAGCTCCTGTAAAGAGATATCACGGTTGTTTTTTAATGAAAAAAAAAATACCTTTGTTTTATTGTTTATTACGGATCCCCATTAGTCCTCACCACAGTGAAGGCTACTCTTCCTGGGGTCCAAAATATTCACACTTCCCAATCAAATTAAAACATAATACAATGGAATTCTAGCATTGCATAGTTAAAACGAAACAACAAAAATGATTGAAGATTTCGGTCTTCACACATTCTGTAAATTATTACATAAGCCTATTACTCTTTGGTTGACAAACCAAGAAATTATACGCATCCATGTACAAACAAAAAACTGTACATCCTATCACACACAGTTCAAATATTAAACAAGCTAACTAAAACATAATTTCTTTACTAATCACTGCTAACTTCAATTTCTTTTTGAAGCTTGATTTATTGTCTATCCGTATTGTATGTGGCGGGAGCCCATTCCAATGTATGTGTAAGGTATGTTTTACCAGGTAATCACTTGAGACCAAAGATCTATTTTTTGAGAAAGACCTGACCAAAATGGCAGATTAAAAGGTAACTTTTAAAGGCATTTCAATCTTATTAAAAGAGGACCATACTGGCGTCAATAAATGTCATTGTATATTCAATGCTTCAGCCATATATTATACATAATAGAGATTTTCCTGTTTATTTTTAGGGATCGCATTTGATGATATTTTCTAAAACGTTATCTGAATAATGCCCTTGCACAAAAGTTGCGCAAAAACTGCACTGCACGGTTAGTCATGGATGTTTGAATTTTGTTTGTAAATCAATATTTTCATAATAACGTAACTATGACAAAAAATAACTACACAATGATATATTTAGTGTGTTGGATTACCTATCACAATCGTGTTTTAAGTCTCTGCAAGTTGATTTTCATGCCACAATGAAATCAACCTTCTAAGGAATCCAAAGGCTTCCTCAGAAAATCTAAAAAACTACATTATGCTTTGGAATATGGTCAGCAGTAATGTCAAGTATACCTTGAGACATACTAGTCAATGGCTAAACATGACCACCAGTGTGGATCTTCTAAGACAGGACAGTAAAGACAGACAATGTCTTTGTTATACTCCGACTACATAACCTTCTGGTTATGTAGTCAGAGCATTTACTGGCTGAGCCAGCAGGGGGCACCAGAGCATTAGTTAAAATAAAAAGAATTAGACTGGGATCAATTGCCTTTGCATTTTGCTGATCTGGTCTGGGTCTAGAGCAGATATGGAGACGGTGCATGCATGTATGTGTGTGTTTGCAAACTACTGGATAGAGTAGGCGGGCTCTAGACCAGATCAGACTAGTTTCTTTGGAAAACAAACAAACTAATGATGCAAGGTTAAAAAATAATAAACTTTAAAAAATGATTTTAAAACTACATGTAGGTCAACAAGCCATCTTTGCAAACAAGAGTATGCCATGGCAAACATTTGCTGGCTAAAATGTTTCATCACACGAAAAAAGAGAATGCATGAGTGAGAAGCTGCATTGCTTGAATGATTTCAGTTAGTTGCCATTAAGCCTTTCAAGTATTAGTAGTGTATGTGATTCTTGTTGCGTTTGTTCCATGTGTCTTTTCAAATCCTTTTCAACTTGATAAATGTAGCAGCTTGGAGAACTGTTGTACTCAAACTGAAACATTAGATCATACATCATATTGTTTCATCAAAACAGGAAGCAAAGCTTCCCCTTTGCGGGAAATTGTGATCTACTGTACGCTGGACATGACACAGAACCCTAGGGGTGCATGACTCTCTCACAAGTGACACAACACACAGGAACCAATTCTTTTTTTAATTTGCTTTCCTCGTCTTGGAGCAGGCCTAACCCACATTTAGTCTGGGAGGGGGGCACACAATAGGAGTGCAACAGTTAATCAAACTATTCGATTTAATCTATTATAAAATGTATTATTTTAATAAAACAATCAATAAAATGAATATGAAAATATATTAAAATGATAAAAATAGCCAGTCCCACTCCCTGCTGAACAGATCAACCAGCAGGACGTGCTAGTAAAGTGACAAGGACACAATCTCCCCTGCTGGTTTCCCACCCACAAACACTGGCAAAGTTTGTTGGAATGCCCGACTACGCCGGAAGCACCGCTGCCAGGAATCGGACGGCACCACACAGAAACCAATTAAGTGGAAAATAACCTGCAGCACAACATCCTCTGGAAATGCTACCTGTTAAAAACTAGGGATGGTTGTAGAGGACAAAGGAAGGACAGGAGGGGTGACAGAAAGGCAGTCCAATAGAAAGTGTGGGGTAGGGAGCGACACATGGAAAGGAAAAGGTAGAGATAGGTTGAGAGTAGAATGGTGACCTACAGTACCTACTTCCCCCTCCCCTGTCCGCTCCTCTTTTTCCAACACGTTCACTAGTGCCAGTGTTGATTTCGTCGACTAAAACTATGACGAAAAATGTTCGTCGACTACCTTTTTTCACTGACGAAAACTAAATAAAAACTAAATAAAGACTAAGCTATGATGACTAAAACTATGACTAAATATATTGACAATTTCGTCAACAAATAAAAACTAAACTAAAATGTTAGGGAGGAACTAGTGGAGAAGAGATCCAGCAGAACTAAAAAGGTGTTGCGCTCTGAAAATAGCCAATCAGCAATTGCGACACCATCAAGGCACCGCCAAAATACATTTTAGTCGACTAAATCAACTGTAGATTTAGTCGACTATAATCTTATGATATTTAGTCGACTAAAACTAGACTAACAGTAAATATGACTAAAACTAAATGGAATATGATTCAAAAGACTATGACTAAAACAGAATCAAGATTTGCTGTCAAAATCAACACTAACTAGTGCCAGTAAAGCCTCTTACCTTCTTTCCTCCGATGTATCCTCCCGCAGCACCGAAGCTCTTAGTAAAGGTTCCCATCATGATGTCCACATCTTTGGGGTCCAGGCCAAAGTAGTCAACTACCCCTCTGCCGCTGGGGCCCAGGGCCCCGATGCTGTGGGCCTCATCCAGGTACAGGTAGGCCTTATAACGCTTCTTCAGGGCGATCACCTCGGGCAGAGCCACAATGGAGCCCTCCATACTGCAAGAATTAAAAGCACCAGTACATAAATATGGCATCAACGCTATATCGATCTAATGTGGGCTGTGCCAGTAGCTGACCAGATAATACATTGACCACATAATAGCAAGGTCGCATATTTGATTTCGGTTGGACACCTGTGTTCCATGCGTTTCTTCTATTGGCCCTCAGTTTCAAGAATCCTTTTTTAATTAAGCAAAACATGCCAAAATAAATGTATTCTAACATTGATTTCTAAAGTAAGTAAATAAAATAGACATTTAAACAAGACACCTTAATGCTACGTTAGTAGTGATCACATCTAAAACACAGGGAAATCTTTTACAGTTCACAGGGAGGAATTGAAAAGAGCTCACTATGGATGTGTGTGTGTGTGTGTGTTCTTTAGCAGCTGAAGCGTTTCTTTTGAAATCCCCATGGACATCTCACTCCATTAACCTTACATTAGCCAAGCGTATTGATCAGTTAAGCCGTTTCGCAGAGCGCTGTATTGATCAAATGGATTGAACACCTTTATATAGTAAGTACATTACAAAGGACAAGGCAAACACACAAGTTGACAGCTGAGAGCAACCTGCAGTGAAATCAGTGAAGGGAGGTCAACTGCATTGTTCATGTAAGCGCCATATGGTCTAAAGGAAGTAAAATGCTCCACAATGGTTGAGTGTTTAGATTATTCATACTGCAAGGGCAGTAGCTGTATTTATATTGTATTTTATAATTTATTTTTCTTCTTCATTTCTATTCTATTTTTATACAAATAAAACAAAAAGTATTTACTCTCCTCTTCACACAGCAACTGTATTCATATCATCGTATGTGGCATAATGTCAATCAATGCCTAACTAAACGGTTACTGTTCAGCATTATGTGTGGTAATTCTTTACCTATATATGCCCTCAACGAGAATGAGGATTTTCTTCCAGGGTCGGTGGGTTCTTGGCTGGCCGTGGGCGATGGCATCTCTCAGAAACTTCTCCAGACTCTGCATGTCTATAAGCCACAGTACATTGGTTAGAGTTGTGGTTTATGAGCATCAGCATAGCATAGCATGATGTAACAGCAAAATGGCTGCCGTCATTTAACAAGATATAGAAAGATTTTTTTTTTGTCAAAATAAAATTATTGTTGAGTATTAGACTTTGTTCTGTGCTGTAATATGAAAATTCATGAGATCACTGGATGATGGTGAATTTTTTATGGTAATGACCCTTGGGAGTCAGCACACAGAGAGATTTTCTCAGCAATCACTCAGATCTGCTAGGCTGCTGACTGTGAGGGCTCCTGTGTGTGTGTGTGTGTGTGTGTGTGTGTGTGTGTGTGTGTGTGTGTGTGTGTGTGTGTGTGTGTGTGTGTGTGTGTGTGTGTGTGTGTGTGTGTGTGTGTGTGTGTGTGTGTGTGTGTGTGTGTGTGTGTGTGTGTTTGTGTTTGTGTTTGTGCATGTCCTGCATGGAAGTCTGTTAAATAGAAGTTAGGCCACACCCACAGCTGTGTGGACATGCATAGTAAACAAAATAGATGCATGAGGTCTGTTTGTTGTAGTGCGGCAACGCTCAGCAGACACGCCCTTGTCAAACATATAGCCTTTTCCTGCTATGTAAGGGCGTTCGTAAATACGGCAGAGTAATTAAGGAGGCCAGCGTCAGTTAATCCAATCCTGTCTGTATGCCACGAGGTACAGTGAACAACCCTATGTGACTGTTATGTAATGTGCCAGTTACTAGAGGTCACTCACTGTTGTGTTTGAAGACTCGAATGGTGGACCCCGAGAGGCGAGCGCCTAGCACCAATGACGCGTGATTCAGTTCGTCACTCAGGATGAGACAGCCCTAAAAACATATAACCAACATAATTATTATCATTTTGTAATGTCTATTGCATGTGCTATACAGGTACAAATAAAGATTAATGCTGCGTTCACCCTAGCAGCTGCAAAAGATACAACACTACAAAGCCACGCAGTGTTATCTGTCGCTGAAGTGTCGATCAACACACTTGTTGACGTCATCAGGTGTGCGTCCAACGAGCGTCAAAAATATGAAGGAAAATAAAGCCCTGGGGTTGAAAAGAACATGCAACTAGCGGACGGAAATGATTAGTTTCCCCCCCATTGTAGGCAGGAATTGTGTGGAGAGGAAAGGTGAGTGGTAATGGTTAAACAATATTTAGTTGTTTTGTAGCTTTGTAGCTGCGGTTGAAGCCAGGTCAACTTAGATTGTAGCTTTGAAGATTTTGTAGCTACAAATGTCGGGCGTCGCTTTGCATCTTAATTTTCAATGGCTTCCATTGAAAATGAATAGTAGACTGTAGCTTTGTATCTGCCATTGTTAAAACAGCATTAGATTCTTAAGTTCTCTCTTTGCCTATTTTAGGCTTTGATTAAAGCAAAATCTGTTGATTATTATGAGTTCCATTTCAAAAGGCCATGGAAAGCAAAGGGGTGTGAGAATTGCAGGAAATACCTAATCGCTGAGTGCTGACAATAACCCAAACACAGCTGAGAGAGAAAGTCACTGTGGAACAATAATCAAGTTCAGAGCTGTCCCTAAAGCACGTTAAGCACTAACAGTAAAGGATTGAATTAGCCTAACTGCATATCTGGAATTCCGGAAATTCATTTTAAGCACTGCTGAACCTGATTTATTCTTTTACACAAGGAAATGAGGTTGCTCAGGGGATTAACATAGAAGAATGAAATATTACACTCTCTCCCCACAACATAATCTTTTCAAAACCATTCATTTTATACTCCCTAAACTCATCTAAACTGCATTTAGTAGCTGTATTTCTAGTTGTGTGTAGAAACAAATAAATCCTAACTGTATGTACAATGTATCTATATACAGTATTCTGCACACCATTTGGTGTCGTTTCAGGTAAATTAGTTTCTATAATAAAGTTAAAATAGGAAAGTAGAGTCCACACACTGGATCATGCTCCCATAGTTAATTTAACGGAATACTACCACTGTGATGTTTCCAGCATCTCAGCTCTTTCTCTGGGGAAGAGCTAGACTAAATTATTCTATTTTAACGTGTCTTGGATGTGTGTGCTTTGGAAACCTTTTCTAGCTTTCCACATGTCACACCGTTTCCTCTGGTCAATGAATAATTGAATGTGTTACACAACAGGCAATTATGTTATGACGGGAAACATATGAATCGGCAAGGAAAGGACAGGCAAAAAAGAAAATGCAATCTCTGTTAAGAAAGGGCAGTGATTGGATTCTTCTGACACTCTCACTGTCCATGTCTGCTTTTAACCACTTAACCACTTGAACACCAGCATCCCTATTCTGGGGGAACAAATTGCCAAAAATAACCGATCTACAAGCTCACAACGTGTCGCGTTGGCGCATGTTGTGAGCTTGTAGATCGGATATCTTCGGCAAAGAGGTTTGGTGTAGAGGGAAAAATGAGCAGACCAAGTACAGAGCCAAATGTCAAGTTTACTAAGAATTGAGGGTTTAAGTGGTAAAGCCATATTTCATACTTAATCGTACGACAGTGGCACGTGGTGAAAATAGCCAATCTACAAGCTCATAGCACATCAGCGTTGTGAGCTTAGATCTGCAGTTTTCACCATTTTAGACGTTTTGTAAACATTTTCGACTGTAATGGCAAGCCCAAAGTAGGGACGCCAGGTTGAAAGTTAAGTTTTGTCTCTTTCTGAATTGGTCCTGCCAGGAAATGTGTTCCTAAAAGTGAAATCACACTTCATTACACAATGCATTAGCTTTTGCTTGAAATCAGTTATTTTTGGCGAGCGACTCCCTGTACTTCCTGTCCAAACACCATCTAAAACGCCTCTGCTGTATACGAAGAGGGGAAGTGAGAAGTGTTGCACTTGATTCATTGGGGTTAAGAGTGAGAACAGCTAACATGAACCACATACCACACACACACAGACTGCAGCGACCCACCCCTGAACTCGGAATGTTTTGAGAACGGGGGCGGAAGCTGATGTGTTGTGGAACAGTCTGAACCCTTTGTGGACTGCGTCCATGTAACTGGAAACCCAACCTGTTTTCACCTTGCATAGAAAATGGGCTGAAATTGACTTATGAGGAAATCTTGAGTCATATAATCTCAGGTAATGATCACAGAGCCTAAGTATAAAACTGGTTATAGTAATGCTAAGTAGGGAAACTGCATGTGCCGAGTGTGGGAAATAAACGAGAACACAGAAAGAGTCAAATGAAGTAGAACCCTGGCAGCTCAACCAGGGAATATGCTACGGTTGTCGGTTCAATTCCGACGTCAGTAGCATATTCTATGGCTTCATCCCCTGTCTATCCTGCCTGTCGTGTCCCATAACAATATATTTTCGCTGAGTCGCTGTTGAAGTGTCGATCAACACACTTGTTAACATCATCAAGTGTGTGTCCAACGAGCGTCAAAAATAATAAGGAAAATAAAGCCTTGGGCTGAAAAGAACATGGAACTAGCGGACCGGAATTATTCGTTTCCCCTCATTATAAGCAAGGCCTTCATCCCCCTGTCTATCGTGCCTGCCCTGCCCCATAACAATATATTTTTTACAAACAGGAGACAAAGGAAATTGCGTACCTTCCCAGTAAGAGCAGGAATGTTCATAGAATTGGTGGCAAAGCCCATG
Source organism: Gymnoscopelus microlampas (assembly GCF_963454915.1). Taxonomy (NCBI): domain Eukaryota; kingdom Metazoa; phylum Chordata; class Actinopteri; order Myctophiformes; family Myctophidae; genus Gymnoscopelus; species Gymnoscopelus microlampas. The sequence goes on from NC_139953.1 coordinate 15,457,382, forward strand.
CCAAAGGCCATTGATGACTCAACGCCAAGGAACCTGGCAACCAGCTGCTCCAAGTCCTCGTGGATGTCCAAGTTTCCTGCAGACAACAAAAGCAACCGTGTCAGTAATCATGACTCACCACACTGTTGTGATATGTACTAGTACAGTTGTAAAGGTATGCAAGGGTAGTTTGTCATACCTACGTAGAACGCCATTTTTAGAAATTCTTGTGGTTTTACTCACAAACCTCTGCATAGTAGTATTAAACAGAGGTCAGTACAGTCTCCTTCGGGTTAGTCTGCTATTTACATTCAGCCTCTGTACCTAGTTATAATCTCCTGTTCTCTTTCACAAAATAAATAGACAAAACCAAAAGAACTGAACAATAGCGGCTCAAAAAAGCAGTCTGCAGGCAGTGCCCAAGGCATAAAAACGAACAAGGCTTGAGAGCTCCAAAGCTAATGTATGGTGTGGTCTACACCAGGGGTTTTCAACTGATTGTGAACCAGGCACCACCACCCTGACTAAGAATCAACCATGGGACCACTGTTGTGTTGGGTGGCGATATGGGCGAAGATAACTGTTTTTGATCAAACTTACAATGCATCCAATGTCTATAACGCTTTATATAAGAACTAAAATATGCATAGCCCTTTATAAGACTGTTTCTCAACCAATTGTCCATGGACACATGTTCTTAAATAATGACGCGTGAATGAATATCATGCTAGTGAGCAGAGCGTTTTTGACTTTTTTACTTTATCCAGCCTTCTATATTAAACTCATGTTAATTTATATACTGTGAGATTCTAACTCCCTTTACGGTGGAAGTTCTTGACCTCCTGCTTTCCAGTAACTGCTGTCAACTACATTGATGCGTCATCGTTAGGTCACCGGGTCATTGAGTGAACTGTTTCTCAACTAGTGGTCCATGGACCGTGACATGATTACAGGTGGTCCATGACTGTCTCTTCTTGGCTATAGTAGTCTCGTGTCATTTTCTGTCTCGAACCTTGCGCTGTACAATTTCTTCAGGTATGCCAGCATGAAAATACTACTGTCACAGAGATGCGTAGTTACAAAAGGTAAAATATATTTAGCTCTTACTATAAGCTCTGGGAATTCCAGAACTTCACAAGGGACTGTATTAAATGTGCCTCTTAGTCTGTGGACATGGCAATGAGCTGATCCTCTTTTGTAGTTGTTAAGCTTGAAGTGCTTTTTGAAATTGAAGCATAAGCCTCCTCAAAAGGACCACTGATAATAATGATAATGTCTTTAATTCCTCTGTCCTCAAATCAGAGGTGGAAAAAGTACTCAATTTTTTTACTTAAGTCAAAGTATTAATACTGCAATATAGAAATACTCTGTTACAAGCAGAAGTCAGGAATTCTAAATGTACTTCACTAAAAGTACAAAGGTATTGGTATCAAAATGTACTTTTAAAAGTACCAAAAGTAGAAAGTACTCACTATGCAGATTGTCCCATTTCACGTTTTCAAATGTATAAAAATCTTTTGAAAATAGCAGATCTACAAGCTCACAATGCGTAAGTACAGTACTTGAGTACATGTACTTAGTTACTTTACACCACTGCCTCAAATACTAAAATGCTAAGTTTCTCAAACATGAAAATGAAAATAATGGAAAATAAATTAATAAAATCTTCACTTTCCGACATTACTGAATGCATGATCAGGGACCACATGCAATACTTCCATGGACTACCAGTTGAAAACCCCTGGTCTGCACGTGTCATTATATTTCCTCCTCAACAATCTTGCTGTGCCTCAAAAAAACACTCCAGTTCCCCACTTTTATCGTTTTACTGGAAGTGTGACAAACAGCAGATGGCTGTTAAATCAATAGCTGTGGTACACATAGGATGCTTGACTTGTCATGAAATGGAAGCCATTTCACCCCAAAATTCACTTGCCCCAGTGTGAGACATTAAAAAAGCATTAAGGTTTTAGCACTTCTCTAACCACAGGAATATTATAAAGTTCTTCTAGAGTTCTGGAAACACCCGCTAGACTTATTAACTTCTACTAGACTTTTCCAGAGTTTGGAAAGAAGCAATTGGGAATGCCCTGCAACTGACTTTTCAGAGTACTGACCTTAGTGCCATTTCAAGGATAGGGTCGGCGTAAACCACTTTATGAAGCAACAGTGAATGCTTTTTCAATCTCCGTCCCCGAACATGTGCATTGCCTTGTTCACATTCTGAAAGCATTCACCGTCAATTCATAATGTTGTTCTGGGAGGATTACAATGCCCAAGTTAATTGCAATGCTGAATTATGGTGAACAAAGCAACAGTACAGCTTTTGTTTTAACACTTTGGACAACAATGGAGGTCTATGACTTCTAGATATAAGCTATTATTTTGGGCCGATGGACAATACCTCTAAGTAGGAGAAGCATGCTGAAGCAGGCTGAAGAATACAGCCTTGGAATTTTCATAGGCTATAAGAACACAATATAATCCTTTAAATTGCCCTAGCACTGCTAACAATTACCTAGTAAAGCATTAAGTCACTTAAGTGCACATGTCAAGTGCATGGGGCCCTTGTCAGATGATGTTAACGCATACAGTATAAATAAGCTGTGTTTGTCCTTACCCAACTCATAGCGGGTGCTGCCAACTCCAACGCCATACTTTTGAGTAACTTCTACAGCGGCATCAGCACAGGGCCCAGTGTTCTCAGCAAAGCCAAGGTAGTTATAAGATCCCATATTGATCACACCTTTCACTACCTTACCCGTGTGCCTGAAACACAGAGAGAGAAAGAGAGAGAAAGAGAGAGAAGGGCAGAGATTTAGCATCTCTGACAAAACTCAAGAACACTAGAAAGTAGAAACGTCTGCCAAGGTGGCAGGCTGCCTATAAGATGTTGCAGTGCTTCTGTTACTCAGTGCCCTCTTGGCTAATACAACTTCATCATGTATCCTACACATAGGGCACGACACTCATTGCGCTCTGGAGGTCTACAACAAAACTGCATCAGTTCTTCCTGGGCCCATGATTTACCTTTTTGTCCCCCACCTTTAAATTAGAGGGGGGACTACATAACTGTGTGTGTCTGTGAGTGCGTGAGTGAGTGCGTGCGTGCGTGCGCGCGTGTGTACGTGCATGTGTGTGTGTGTCCGTCACACTATAATGCTGACTTAGTGCCAGTAGTCAAGTCAAGGAGGATCTAATCAACAAGACACACGTGAATGTAATTGCTGAAACAAGGAAATAGATGATATCGCCAACATAGTTCAGATGTGAAGAAAGCCCCAGAGGGGGAGTCGTTGAGGAAGAAAACAACAATCTTGTTTAAACAAGGAAACAGATCATATCACCAACAAAGTTAAGATATGTGGAAAACACAGAGGGGAAGGTGTGAGACGAAGAAAACAACAGAGATTGTTTATCGTTGTTTTTGTAAGAGTTATAATGGAGGAATGGAAAAATAATAATTATGTGGATCTCGGGAAAGTCCAGCCTGTGATGTGATCTCAGTCACCTACAGTGTTGATTTCGTCGAATAAAACTATGACCAAAAAAGTTTGTCGACTACCTTTTTTCACTGACGAAAACTAAATAAAAACTAAATTGAAATTAAGCTATGATGACTAAAACTGAGACTAAATATATTGACAATTTCGTCAACAAATAAAAACTAGACTAAAATGTTATGGAGGGACGAGTGGAGAAGAGATCCAGTAGAACTAAAAGACAAGTCATTTTATGTTTTGTTGCGCTCGGGTGTTGCGCTCTGAAAATAGCCGATCGATTGTCTATGACTATGATGTACAGTATCTATGATGTATGACTCATAATTTGAGCAAGGTTTCAGCCCCATCAGAGCCCCATATAATAACCTGCCATGTCTGGCAGCAGGTTTCCTCATTTAATGCCGACTTTGTTTGGTAGCATGCTGTACGATAACATACAGTAATTCTACGGCCCCCAAAGAAAATTCTGGGGGCAAAGACTGGCACAGAAAAACATTCTGCAAGTTATGCATGGCCATTCCAGTCAATCTATTGCCAGCAGGCAGCAGGCAGCGTATAAATAAGCATTCATGAGCCCAACATTCCTAGTATGGCAATCAGTCCGGTCAGTCAATGTGCACAGACTATAAATGCCAGTGGGCAGCATGACATTCATAGGTTTTACATATTCATAAAGATCTCATCAGTGGGAAAACAAAAAAAGGTCTATTGTATAGAGTCTGTCATGCACAGTACCAAAGAGACATCACATTTAACAACCTGGTCAGTCATACTGTATAACACATATACATGAATATAGGATGAACTAATTATATGAAGTCTATTACTATTCCAGTAATTTGTCTCTTGTAACTGTAGACCTGTTGGCCTAACATAACCCAGTCAGTTCTCTGGCTTTCGACATGCTGCTGTGAATGGGATGCTCTGTTGATGAGCACGGTTTAGCAAGTTTCTGTGAAAGGTGACTTGCCTAGTTTAACCACTTTCAACCGTCAGTATGACGGTGCTTGTCTGGTAAATCAGACAGTCAGTGTGCCAATATGTTCCACTTAATCCTGCTTATTATCTACAGGTATGTTGCTCACCTCCCCACCATGACCAAACCTCTCTTCAAGCTTCTGTGCATACACACACCTTTTAATCTTTTATCTTATGCAACTAAATGAATACTGCACCAATTAGTCATCAATCATACCAAATGCACATCGAGTGTTTTAACCCATTAAGACCGGGAACGCATCTGTGTGTCATTTTTAGATTTCTTTGGCTATTCAAAAATAGCAGATCTACAAGCTCATAGCGCGGCACAGAGTGCCGCGCTATGAGCTTGTAGATCTGCTATTTTTGAAAAATCGTGAACATTTGTGGCAAAATCTTGGATTATATATTAAAGCGAACATTTATAAAATATTTAGTTCCAGGAACCCCCAGAAGCAAAGATTTGAGTTACAAATGTCCACCGAGCGCCGCTCTATGAGCTTGTATATCTGCTATTTTTGAATAGCCAAATAAATTTAAAAATGACACACAGATGCGTTCCCGGTCTTAAGAGACTACATACTGTCTAAGGGTAATTATTCTCCATCTTGTATATTAGGTTGCGCTCAACTCAACTCCATTTTATTGTCACATTACACATTTATAGGTGTAAAAGAGTACATGTGAAAAGGTTGTTATCAATATAGATTTGTGTGTTATTTTGCGGTTGATGAATAAAGCTTACAGGCTTTCCATTCCAACACAGCACTGACCATGTGACATATACAGGCACTTTCAACTGAACCGTATGTTTCCTCAGTCTTATCAGCAGAAATAAGGCAATGACCGCAAGCACAAAAATCCTGTACTAGAGATAGCACACAGGAAGGTACAGTATATTGTAAACTCTCCTTATAGAATCAACCACACCTTATCATGCAAACACACTCACGTGCGTGCACACAAACGCACGCACGGGCGCACATACACACACCCACACACACACACACACACACACACACACACACACACACACACACACAGTTGGGTGACTCACTGGAAGGTCCAGTTGTAGTCATGGGAGACTCTCTCAACCAGGTCCATCTTCGCCCCAGGGACACTACAGATGGGTCGGTTCCAGTTGTCCCTGATCCTCATGTACAAGTTCCTTGTGTAGAAGTTCTCAAAGTCTTGATACAATGGGACAAAGTCCTACCGAAGAAAAGAAGAGAAAGAATAAACTACTGAAAGTGCGTGAGAAACTACAGAGCATACTCTAGAGAATTTAGCTTCTTTTTTTTTGTAGCGAGATGGTTGAATGGACCTATTAGAGAGAAATGTCAACATGTCAATCAAAAGTTAAGGGGGGAAAAACGTGAGACTGGCGGTTGCAAAATATTTGGCATTCCTGACAGATTCTTCCTGGTTTCAAGTTCAAGGTTATGTACCTTTTTGAGGAAATGCAAACAGTCAGGACTCTCACATATGTTGCAACATCTGATGTCATGTTCCTCCTGACAAGGCCATAGTGTAGCTGCATCATAGCATGGTGAAATACGGTCAATGCAAAACGTTACGTCTGTGTGGACTTCGCCTTGACTGAGATCACTTGACTAAAATGCATGCAATAGTGCATTGTGCCAGTCAGTTTCACATGCACCAATGCTACAACAGGGACCGGGCTCAATGTCAATGTTGACCGAGGTCAAATGGGTGTGAAGCAAGTGTGAAAGACAAGCAAACATTCAGTAGCTGGTACAGGAGACTGGTACAAGAGTTTCATTTTATCACATCGTGGTCAACCGTAGATAAACAGCATATTCTATTCTGAATTGACTGTTTTTATAAGAAAAAGAAACCTCATTGTGGAAAACTATTTATATTCTTTACATTGTATCTATAACGACAGATTAACGGCTGGAACTGAAATGCCATTGAAATGAACAGTATTGACACAGTGTTTAAATACAGGAATGAAGAATTTTGTTTGTTTTAGCATTCTACCTTCTGCTCCTCTCTCTCCTGGGCCACATGACACTTCTCGATGTTCCAGAGGCGCATGAAGTCCCGGAGGTAGCCGAAGATGGTCAGGATGCAGTAACCCATGTAGGTGAGCACAGCCACCAGCAGAGGAGTCTCCTCAAACGACTCCGCGAAGGGCTTCTTGTACAGGCCGGGGTTATGAACCCCATTCTGTTTCTGGGACAAATGGAAAAGGAAGACAACTGTGTGTTATTACAAGACAAGTCTCTTGAAATGAACTAAAAAACAAATGCACTCTAGTGTTGGGCGGTGTGACGGTAAAACCGTTTCCCCGGTTATTTAAATAGCAACGGTGTCAGTTTCAAAACTCTCATATTTCATGTATTAAACAGGTCATTATTAGTCTATCAGTTACTTTTTTGATTAATCGAATAATCTTGAAGCATTTATAATTGTTCAACAAATCAATGTGACAAATTCTTTTTTTTTATAATCAACTACTAAATCAATTAGTCTGATTAAATACCTAAGTAAGCCCCAGTTCATACTTCATTGTACAATGGTGTTGTGCATAAAAAGAAAGAAAATAGCAGATCTACAAGCATTTCTAATCATACCAGGGCTAACCAAGTTCAATGTCCCTGACACGGCACAGTCTCACTGCTTCATTCCACCTCAGTGCCTGAGGCCAAGTAGAGGCCATTGCAATTAGTTAACCCACAGAGAGGCCACTCATAACCGAGGCAGGCTTTCACAGTTCACTGACTGAAAGGTAAGAACAATGCTCTGCACTTAGACCAAGTAGCAGAATCAGAAGCCTCAGGGCGCTTCTGTCTGCAGGCAGTTAGTTCTCTAGGTAACGGCTTAACTCTACAGTTATTTCTACTGAGGGTGGAGGGACTGGAGGCTCATTGCCAGCATTGGACTGTAAAATACAGTAGTAGTCACTGAGAGTGATTCAAAGCATTTCTCTTGCCAATAAAGTGGCCAGGAAGTAGCTATTGTTCATTACGGTCTCATTATGTGCTACTTGAACAATCCACTGAAGAAAGCAATCTGCTGGACATCACTATGTATGAGCTTTAACTGTAGCCTGGTTGTGAGGTCTATAAGCACAGATCTAATCAAATGATGTCCGTCACTCATTACCCTGCAGCTAAGCAACCACAGCACATGTGACCAATCACAAGAAACACTCCTGATCTCAGAGGCATGAGTGTGAGTGTGAGTGTGAGTGTGAGTGTGTGTGTGTGTGTGTGTGTGTGTGTGTGTGTGTGTGTGTGTGTGTGTGTGTGTGTGTGTGTGTGTGTGTGTGTTTCCAAAGAATCCTGAAAGCACTCCATGTATTGGTCTCACTATAGCCCACCAGGCACCTTAAGTTTGTTTCCTGACTCAAACCTAAACCTGCAAGGTCTATAAGCAGCACAAAGCCACTTTCATGTCCAGGCTCCCGTTCTGAGAAACCGTTATATTCTGTGGTAAAGAGAGTGTCCAGAGTCCCGTTCTGAGAAACCGTTATACCCTGTGGCAAAGCGCAGCCAATTTGTATTTGTGTGCGTGCGTGTGTGGGCGTGCGTCTCCCTGTCTGCAGTCATAAACGAAGCCAAATCACAAATAAACGCACCTGCTAGAAGAACCGTACCTGACATGAGAAGTTGATTCTAATAGATTACATTTTTAATGCATTAATTCCATAAATTGATCATCCTGACTGAGTTAATGCACACATTTTGACAGCCCTACTTTTATACCACCAGAATTCTAGGCTGCAAAGAGAGCCATGTCATGTCAGTACAGCCATACCAATGCTGAGCAGAGTGACAAGTGTTACATTTAACGGGTGTGAAACTCAAGTGGTTCACTCATCTGTCACATGCTCACCTGTTTAAGGTACCAAAGGTGTTCCATTCAATCCATGGAAACCTAATCTAGCACCTGGCACACTGCCTACTAGTGCCTACTATAAGTGATGAAGCTACATTGATAAAAATAAGTAAACAAGTCATCTGCCGGCTAATTGCCTCTCCTGTGCACGTCTTCATCGAGGCGTTATTGATTGTGTTGTCATGGCTGGGAACTGTAACATCTTTCTTATCTCGACAAAGTCCCTGTATGATATGTGTCAACATAGGGAAAGTTATTCACCTTTGCTTCTATTATTCCTTTTGACTACCTAGTTCCTATGGGCCTATACTATAGGCATTAATTCAGCAAACTGTAATACTTTTACCAATAAGCACTGAAGCAGAACTTGTTTCGCCTTTTGAGCTAGGGGCCATAGACCCAGGAATACATTTAGTTCCACTCAGGGAATCAGGTTCATTATAAAAGGAGTAAAAATAACTGAAACAGTTGCATAGACAGAAACAGGCCAGCAATTATACTGAAGAACAGTACTTTCCAAAACCCAAATATGAGTGCTACTAACTAGACCACTATCTCAATGGACATTATATACACACTGGATATGTGTCGAGAGACGAGAGTCTTGTCAATTCCGTTAATCAAATCACTGGACTACAAACGTTTTATTGTCTAATATAGTTTTAGAATTCAGTTGAAACAACATCAATATCAACCATACCAACGCAACCTCAACATTACACATCAAAAAGTATAGTCTGTAGTTGCGTGACTCCCGCCCTCCCCAAAAAGGATCTACCGTACAAGCTAACAACATATCGCTATCATCCATGACATCATCAAATCTGCGACCCCTCGTTTTAGTTTTGTCTTAAGTCAACAGACATGTTGAGACAAAAACAAACCAGTTCGTTAAATATTTAGCACATTTTGCCAAACTAGGAAAGTGTCACTTGCCTTCTGTCTGACAGAATAACATTTGGAAGGCCTACAAATGAATTTAATGTGTTTAATGATGGCCAAAATGTATTTAACATTCGCCAACTTCATTCATTCAAGTTAAGACATAAAGAGCAATACTGTTCTGTGAAGAATATATTGACGTCTTGTCTTCCCACCAAACAATTGAAAAGTATCGATAGTGGTATCAAGGATCGATAAAAGGTATCAATAATATTAACAATATCCATCCCTACTTATTACACGGCTACTTAGAAATAATCAGAAGGTCACTGGTCCCCCCCCCCCTCAGTCTGGCCAGTATACCAGTGTCTCTGAGCAAGACACTTAACCCCTAATAGCACAGAATGGTACTCTGTGGTCAGATTAAAGTAAACGTTTGACTTGCTTAGTTTTCACTGTTGCTACACTTAAAATATAAAACAAGTGTGCGAACCCATAGTCCTATTGTTTAGACTATTGTATCGCTATTTAGATTTGGCATAAATATCGAGGTACCCCCCCCCACCCACCCACCCCCAATAGTTTCAGAAAATGCTGTGTGGAACACTGGAATGCCGTGATTGGCCAATCAGAATTGAGCGGCGTAATATGAGCCGTTATCAACCCCCACAACCTAGGTGTCCGTTTCTGTGCCTCCCTAGACAGGACAGACTGACATGTCTTCCAGCTTTGCCCTCTAACTTTGGCCACATTGGAAAGAATGAGCGTAAATGAACAGCCACAGCACCTGATGCAAATGCACCCATTATTTACAACGGCTATAACCATACTGAAGGCGTCAAGTAGATGCACCAATGTATATATTACATCAAGGCATTTACGAATTCAAACTTGTATTGCTGTATGTAAAGTTTGAGTGTTAACAAGTGGCCTAACTTAACACCCATCATTTCTTAGGGGCATTGACATCAGTTTGGAACTTCACAGCGTTGATTGGGAGAGTGGGGGGGGGATTCTTGTTTACAATCTTTAAGCTACAGTGGCGCATTCGGAAATACGCTCTGACAGCGCCGGACATTCAGAGCGCTCGGAGCGTCGCCATTCAAAGATGTATGATGCTGCATTCTGGGAGCACTCAGAGCGCACACTGATCATTTCGAGTGAAAAGCTGGGTTGTCAGGGCATCTGAACGGTAACAGGATAGGTGGGCACTAGGGGCATCTGGGCACCTCGATGTAAAATTGTCAGTTTTTTCCAAAATGTTAAAAAATGTAACACTGTTATAAATGTTTTTAAGTAAAGTAAAGTAGCCTATACATGATTAGAACATGTTTAAACATTTGACAATTAAATGAATTACAAATTGCTACAAAACCTGTATATCCAGTTATGTTGGGGCAGAAACAAGAAGTTGAAGGATACAATTAAGTCTGATAATGATATACCGTGCATGTTCACATCATGTATACTTTACATTACTTAACTTTTTGAAATATTTCATTTTTTAAGATTTTGAACAAAATAGCCAATTTTACATCAAGGTGCCTATGTCCCTAGTGCTCACCACCTATCCTGTATCCATCTGAACAATGGTGACAACAGTGACGGCGTTGCAAAATGTGATGGCTGGAGCTTGTTTGGTACATCTATTAATAATCATGTTTGTACTTTATACATGAGATTAATCATTAATAATTAATGTTCAATTGAATGAATTACTTAAAGATGATCTACTCTGGCCATTTGTAAATTAACTGATATCAGAGCGCTCAAATCAAAGCAGATTCTCAGAGCATATTTCTTCGGAAACATTGTGTGCTCATGCCATGTGTGGAAAGTACAATAAATATAAAATAAATAAAGAATATTGACCGATACATCGCTATCAGAATTCCGGCATTCCCGCTCCCAATAATCATGCATCAGTCGGGCTCTACAAGAAAACATCAAAAGATGTTTGCATCTCCTGGTGTTTCTGCAATGAATTCCAGGCTGGGGAGAAGAACCACACCCTCTCTCTCCCAACCAAAAGACATTCCTCTCCCTGCAGAGAGAAACGTAGGAGTAGACCTTCTGTCCTCCCCTCCCAGGAGACAGAGCAACTCCTCTGGTTACATTACACAAGGGGATATTCTCCATGCTAGTGTGACTGTAAACAGAGACCAGCCCCTTTATACACACACACACACACACACACACACACACACACACACACACACACACACACACACACACACACACACACACACTATGCAAAATAACAACAAGGTGTAGGATTACCAGCACCTTGCCACTACAATCATCCCTGATCAGGTAGCATGCACCTGTGTGCAGTTCATGAGTTTGCAGTGAAACGAAAAACTGTATGCATGATAAGAACTGGAGGGCAATATGAGTGTGAACAACTGAACATTATGTTTACAAGCACAGTCAGGTAAGCTTAGATAGTACATGAAGCATGGCGCACACACACACGTCAAAACACTACAGAGTTGTAGCCTTGGATCAAGTCTATCATAGATGTATTTTATCGATTTTGGCATAAATGTCATAAATAAATACATCTATGGTAGTCTTGATCCAAAGCTAGACGTGTTGTATGAAATGGTTAAAAACGAATACTTGGCTTGTGTAATATATTTCAGTACTAATTTAAGTAAGGGATATAGCCATGCTAGCTAGATGGCTATAATTTTCCGTTAGAGTAGATTTTGTACGTGTAGTCAAAGAGTTGTTAATGCAAACTAACGTCCCATAATGTACACTTTTAAGTGGGAAGACTCAGAGTTGCCACTAGCTCTGTAAACAAAAACAAAAGCTCATCTAAAATGTTATGTTAGACCCCGAAAGGAAATGGGGGAAACTTATCCAATGTATTCACGTGGTTGAATAAAAATATGTCCTTATTTCATTTTCTACAAACCAGTGGTGGAAAGTAACTAAGTACATTTACTCAAGTAATGTATTTAAGGACAATTTTGAGGTATTTTTACTTTACTGGTGTATTTCCAGTTTTCAGTACTTTTACTTCTAATCCACTACATCTCAGAGGCAAATGTTGTACTTTTACTCCACTACAATTATTTGACAACTTTAGTTACTACTGGTTACTTTGTAGATTTTGATAAACATGACAAAACATACATTAACCAGTTCAGCACTATTTAAACTTTGGCTATTTGAAAAGCCTAACTACAAGATCACAACATTGTGAGCGTGTAGCTCTGCTATTTTCAAAAGATTTTTTTATACATTTGAAAACTTGTGAAATGGGACATTCTGTATAATGAGTGGATACTTTCTACTTTTGGTACTTTAAGTACATTTTGATACCAATACTTCTATACTTTTATTCAAGTGAATTTTGAATTCCAATCCGCACTCTTATTTGTAAGAGTATTTCTACATTGCGGGTATTGGTACTTGTACTTAAGTAACAAAACGTGAGTACTTCTTCCACCGCTGTTTACCAACAGACCCGTTGTCTCTCTGCTGTTGGCCCTTCCCTCCCCTCGGGGTCTAACGGTACTACTAGCGGTGTTCAGCCGGCTGTGTGCCGGGGGCCTCACCTTCTCCCTCGGGCGGCGATACTTCTGCGACTGCCGTCGTTGGAACAGACAGTGGTTCTTCACGAAGCCATTTTTACTCGGCAGCTTGCCGTTGGAGGTGGTCCGCGGCTGACAGGCGTCTCCGTTCAGCAGCTTGTTCGCCAAGGAGCTTTCCGTCATGTTGGTCGGCCAAAAGTGCCCGGAATATGAAGGGTTTCAGCCGGTGAGGTACTACGGTAAGTTTCGGTGGTTCTGAAGTCATGTATGAAGCTGATGCTGTGAGAGGAGAGAAGCACAACGAGACGCCCACTCTGCGTCTGCGCTACGCAACCGGCGTTGCCAGGTTGTGTGAGAGAAATAAGCAAGCCGCCAGCCGGGGTCTATGAAAACAAGCCCAAAAGAAGCGAGCCCTTCGCCCTTTCAACACGTTGTGGCTTTTTTTAAAAACCTTGGGGGAAAAAGTGTAAAATATGGAATAATTTTGAAACATGATTGTAACAACTCAATTACACAAATCTGGTGTGGGTGTCCCTGTCCCTGGAACAAAATATTTTCAGATGGGAGTCCGCGGACAAATACATATTCATTTGGGGGTCCCTGATTATCTGATATTAAAATGTTTGAGAACCACTGGTTTCAACCAAAATTAAAAAAAATACATTGAAAGCAAGCGCAAAGCAACTACACTTTAGAAACAAGCCCAAATAAGCAACTACACTTTAGAAACAAACCCAAATCTTTAGAAACAAACCCAAATAAGCAGGTACACTTTAGAAACAAACCCAAATAAGCAAAGTACACTTTAGAAACAAACCCAAATAAGCAGCTACACTTTAGAAACAAGCCCAAATAAGCAGCTAAACTTTATAAACAAGCCCAAATAAGCAACTACACTTTAGAAACAAGCAACAACAAAAAAACGCAACCCGTAACTACCAATATTTGCAATTTGAGCAACTTTACAGAATAAGAAGCCCAAAGTCGCTTATAATAAGCGGACATGGCAACCCTGTACGCAACGCGAGTTTGCCGGAAACTCCACGCCCCTGGTGTTGCATCCCATAGCCTGGAGGGGATGTTCACCTGTGATTGGCTAGTATGCTGTCACAACAACCAGCGTGATAACCACGCCACACGCTCAGCGGTTGCCTGACAACCAACCAACTGGCCAATCAAAGCGCAACCATCACTCCGGGCAATGTGATCTATTATGGACTACACTTTTTAACACTACACTGTTTAATTGACGTCATTTATTATTCCGTATTGGGGGAGGTCCTAAAATCCCACCCAATGTAAATAACCCATAATAACCTTTGTATGGGCGTAAACTGGGTGCCCCCCCTTTCCAGTGACGTCGTCACTCACCTCACCTGTGTGTGCGTGTGTGCGTGCGTGTGCGTGTGCGTGTGTGTGTGTGTGTGTGTGTGTGTGTGCGTGCGTGCGTGCGTGCGTGTGTGTGTGTGTGTGTGTTTGTGTCAGTGTGTGTGTGTGTGTGTGTGTGTGTGTGTGTGTGTGTGTGTGTGTGTGTGTGTGTGTGTGTGTGTGTGTGTGTGTGTGTGCGTGCGTGCATGCATGCGTGTGTGCGCGTGCGTGCTTGCGTGGCGTGGGTGTGTGAGGGGGACTGGTTTCCACACAGGTACTGCACAGTGTTGCCATATTTTGTGAGAGTAATAAGCAACCAGGTCTAGGAAAACAAGACAAAAAGAAGCAACTTAGGCCACATGAGCACTTTAAACCTGTATATGCATCGGCCTTTTTGAAAACAACCAATCTAAAAGCTCCCAACGCTTCGCGATGCAACACGTTGTGACTCTTGTGAGCTTGTAGATCGACTATTTTCAAAAACTCTTGCAATAAAATGTGGAATATTTGGAATATTTTTTCAACATTCTATTACAACCACTGGTTTAAATAATAATTACAACATTGGAAGCAAGCTTAAATAAGCAAGCACACTTTAGTTACAAGCCCAAAAAGCCACAACTTGCAACTACCAATTTTTGCAAGCAACTTTACAGAAAAAGCCCAAAGTCGCTTATAATAAGCAGACATGGCAACAACACAGGTACTGTATGGTAATAAATAATGCTGTTCAGAACAGTGGATGTGTGGAAGACTTTTTCCAAGCAGGATCCCACTATTGGGAATCTTCACACATGTTTACAATGATAATTACCAACAACACTGAGATTTCAAAGGTTGTTTGTGTTGCAGAATAAAGTATATTTTGACAACGTTGACATAAATCAATTTATGTGTAGGCTAATTTAATGTACAAGTAGTTTACCCAAAAAATTACTTATTTATTTTCTATCAATTACAAACCCCAAGAAGCCTTGAATTAATGGAGATTATTTAGTTTTTGTCTCATTCATAAGCCAATAATTTGATGACCAGCAGAATCTCCGGTAGGAGTCTCCTGACCGATGACCCGGTCATCAAATTATTGGCTTAGGAATGGGACAAAAACTGAAAAATCTCCATGAATTGAAAGGCTGTATGGGGTGTGTAATTGACAGAAAATATGTCTTTTTTTGGGTGAACTACTCCTTTAATGCATATTACATAACAATATGAGACTCTTGCCACTGTACATTTGCATTTGGCCGACTGGGCGCTATTAACCTCACACACCCAGAGCTGGGATCCTGAACAGGCATGCCGGGCCCAGGCCCAGGGACCCAAAGGTCAGGGGTCCTCTAGAACAGTGGTTCCCAAACTTTTTAGCTCAAGACCCAAAAGAGAAATTAGACGTTTGCCCGGGTCGGGACCCAAAATTGTGAAAATAGCAGATCTACAAGCTCTCAACGCGTTGCAAGCTTGTGGATCTGCTATTTTCACTTCTTCCTAAACATTTTTTAAAAATGTATTTATGGAAGTTCGTTTTTTAGATTTTATTCATGAAATACTTTTCAAATCTTTTGAAATAATAATTATTTTTAATGTAGGAAACCAAAAAAAGGGGACATTTACTTGCGACCCATAAAAATTGGTCCGCACCCCAAACATGGGTCCCGACCCACTGTTTGGCAAACAGTGCTCTATACAATTGCGCCCACAGAGAGACACTCGGAGGTGGAACTGGAAACAAAAGGCAGCCTCAGGCCCAGCCCAGGGGCCCAAGCATCGTGATCTTGTAGATCTACTACTTTTACAGAATGTTCGCCCCTAGGGCTCATGTGGTTAAATGCTCCCTGGGAGGAGTTATTAGGGGTTGAAGGGGTTAAGTGTCTTGCTCAAGGAACACTTTGACAGACTGTGTGTGCTCAGCGCTGGGGGGCAAACGTGTCCACATGCTGCCCTGGAGGGGATCAGAATGAAGGGGGTGGGGGGGATGGGGAGGGCATATGTGTTGGGCAGAAACTATCCATTTTTCTCTTAGCAATTAATCTATCGATTACTTTTTCGATGAATCGAATAATCGGGAAGTTTCTTTGTTTTTGTATATAACAACAAATCAATTAACCCCACTTTACACTTAAGTTTAATCACCTTGTCACCTGTCACTAACCTAGCAATCTCTCAAGACAGATTCATATTCTGTCTTTGTTTTTACAGAATGGGTTTCCAGATTGCTAACCTAGTTGAAAATGAGTGAATCAAATACGCAGACAAACAAAAACCAAATGCTGACTTGGCCATTGTCTATGACCCATAACATGTAACAGTAGACCCTTATCTCCAGCTCCATCAGCAGGTTGTGTTGTTCTGCACAACAAACCCCTCTCTAGTGACAACAATCCATGCCTTACTGTGAGTTTCTCTGTGTGCCTTCTTAGCCTCTGGCGGAAACGGCTTGTATGTTATGCTTGGAAATGCCAGGGTGCATAGTGTACGAATTCCAGCAACATGGAGAGGAAGAAGAACTCTGATGGGAGGAATGTCAGTGAGAAAACGAAACAACAATAGTGGGGTTTCCTAGAGTCAAGGCCAGGCCTGCGTGGAAGACGTTTTAAAGCCCCCCCCCCAGGTTGTTCTTCCTGACCTTTTCCTGTTTGGTTAGTATGTTCTCTAGTAGTGGAACAAACACGTCAGCACGTGGTGCTCATATGTAGAAAGAATGTAAATAGACTAGTACCATTTACATTCATTTACATTGTATTTACACACGTGTCTCTTTCAGACAGTGTTTGCATGTGGGACAGAGTGCATGTGAGATATGCCATACCCCATACTTGTGTGACATATGATTTCACTATTGGTTCAAGGTTGTCTTTGTTATCCCCGAGGGGCAATTTGTTGTGCAGCCAGCAGTAACCGCCATCCTATGCAAATACTGGTGAGATATACACAGTGGTGGAAAAAGTACTCAAATGTTTTACTTAAGTAAAAGTATCAAAACTGCAATGTAGAAGTACTCTGTTACAAGTAAAAGTCCGGAATTCAAAATTTACTTGAGTAAAAGTAGAAAAGTATTGGTATCAAAATGTACTTAAAGTACCAAAAGTAAAAGTACTAAAATGTTTGAAAATAGCAGATCTACAAGCTCACAACGCGTCGCGATGCGACGCGTTGTGAGCTTGTAGATCTGCTTGTAGAGCAAGCAGATCTACTGCTTGTAGATCTGCTTGTAGAGCGTGTAGATCGGCTATTTTCAAATAGCTTAGGTATTAAATAGGGCTAAAGTGGTGAATGTATGTTTTATAATGTAATAATGTAAAAGTAACTAGTAACAAAGGTTTTCAAATAATTTCAGTGGAGTAAAAGTACAATATTTGTCTCTGAAATGTAGTGGAGTAAAAGTAAAAGTATAGACAATTGGAAATACTCCAGCAAAGTAAAAGTACCTCAAAATTCTACTCAAGTACAGTACTTGAGTAAATGTACTTAGTTACTTTACACCACTGGATATACAGTAAGACAATGCCTCAAGGAGGTTAAATTCTTAAATTCTCCTTTCAACCTCCTAGATGGCACTGTTGAACCACAGAAGGGGAACCTCATTACCCTCCTCTCAGTAGCCTTCCAGCCAGAGCTTATGCTGGTGTCACTGGCCGTATTTCAGTGCCTTGGTGGCATTGGTCTGCAGCCCCAGTGTTCTTGGAGTGCAACATCTGTGATTAAGACAATGGTGATAACATCCAACTACCTAGTAAATTTCCGATGCGATGCCTGCCTTTTTGCCCTCTCTCAAGGTTGTAACCTTGGCTCTCTTATAACAGAAGCTCTTGTGAAAGTATATAAAGGCAGTTTCGTTCCCACCTATGCCTAACCCGCTGGAGTAGATAAGGATACAGCTTTAATAGTGTCAGAGTTAGAGAGGAAAGTGGACTCATTGACACTGGTTGACACTGGTGCACTAAAGTGTTTTAGCAATGATTCCATCATTCCGATATATTCTGATTAAACATACAGTGATAATCATCAGGGATTTATTCATAATGAAAAATCAATTTAAAAACATACAGTCTGAAACATTTTCTCATTACCGTATATCATGCAAAAGCGATGATGGCATATGTATCTGAAGATCTGATGTTATTGAAATGCATGAATATTAATGTGACTGATATGATTGCTATCATAAATGCAAGGTTCTCTCTAGGTATCTAGTTGGAACGTCATCATGCAAATATCCATGAATATCCATTTCATATGTATGTCTCCTCTTCATGTAAGAGGATGCTGCTACAAGTGGGGTAGCAGAGCCTATGAGAAACCAGGGGGCCTCAAGGCTTCCATGCATCATTATTGCATCATAAATCGTATGCACTATGTAGGAACATATCCAACTAGTTAAGTGAAACACACGTAGTATCCATCATCAGTGTATAAACAACAACAACAACGTTGTTGCTGTGTTTACATGCCATGAAGTCTGATAATTATGATGTCTGTATTTTACAGTGATTACCATTCAAATGACAGATGTTTTCCAACTCATTGAGGATGCATTTCCGGCCTTTGCTGCCATTTCCCCGCTTTGATGTCATCTAATGAAATCATCAGGAGGATCAATCAATCTCAACTCCCATCCCCCAGACAGCCAGTGCCAGTGCTGCCAAAGAGGAAGTCTCAGCGAGGGGCCGTTTGTCTTACTCCACTAGTGTCTAATGCATAGGGTCTAATGTGGTAGATAACAAATGATGAAATGAGGATAATACACAGGTAACCAGATAAATGAGTGGGAATGAGCATGATGGTTTGCTTGGAATTCCTATGTTCCTCTGAACCCTCATTTAGTGTTTCCCAAACAATGGGTTGGGAACTATTCCTGGGTGCGGACTCATTTTTATGGGTTGCGAGTAAATATTCAGTTTTAAAGTTAAACTACTAATTTTAATCATACACTTGGAAGACAGTTAAGAAATTGTGAAAGTAGTAGATTGTCTATTTTGTATATTTTTTAGTAAGTGTGGGAAGTAGGCCTACTGGTTTCCAGGACTCTAATTGAATCCATATTCACCTTCAAGATTTCATCCCGGTACAATGCCCTCACCACCAAACACAAAACAAACAAATCCTAACAAACTTTCCATCATGATTAATCAGGCCAGCTAAATAATTGGTTCACCCCAAACTCCCCTATCTGGACTGTACACCTGGTCAGTAATCAAGAAAGCCACTTATCAAGAAAGCCACTCTTATCAAACAGGACCCCCCTCTCACCCTCCACCTATGCTTCCAGTTAATACTGACAGTGGGACTTTGCAGGTGCTACAAAGTCCCACTGGCCTGGAAATGGACACATTTAAATAATCATTGTATTCTGAGCCTTTAACACTGTTCTTGTCAGTTGTAGTGTAACTGTGTGTGAGTGTGTTGTGTGTTCTAACAACACACTCACACACACTAATTATTTTTGTTATCAATTGTTTTCATTAATTATATCACAAAAACAATGCAATTATGCCAGCATAACATTGTACACATAGATGCATCATGAATAAAAACTAAACAAAAACAAGATACTTATAGAACACAGCACACAATGACAGACAATAAAGTTATCTTGAATCTTGAATCTCTCTTGGGCAAAGTGGAAGGAGTTGCAAATCACATCCCACTGTTGTCCACTCCGGGAGATTGATTGTCCCGCTCTAAAATGTCTCAGACCATCACGAGTGGAAAGATAGTTCCAATCAATCACAGCTCACATTTTGACGTGGTAAATTGCATGTATGGTGAATGTGTGCAAGGAGAAATCAAAGAGACATCAAGTGTGCACATTGGCTTATGTAATAACATGCAGGGAGAAAGCGTTATGTGAAATCGAAATATGTTGCTTTTTCACACAATTCCCCATTAACCTCTGCTAATGGTGCGGATGGTGGTTTCATATATCATCATCAACAGTTGCACGATCACCACCACCAACACCAACACTATAGGCAGTAATGGCAGCTGCACATGCTATCTTTCAAACCACACTGTATAGCCCATAGCTCTTCTATCAGATGAAGACACATTGGCTGAGGCATCAATCAATCCCCGGCATCATGGAAAATCCTGCAGCTGTCAGACTCAGGACCGACTCCAGCCATGCCTGGGCGGGCTCTGCTCTGCCGCTAGTGGGCAGTGGGCAGGGCCGCTTTCTGACTGACACGACCATTAGAGATCGTTTCGCCTGTCTAAATCTTCCCAATATAATGGATTATCCTCAGAGGGAGCCGCGGCAGAGAGGATGACTCCCGCGAGGGCCTTGGCTGTGCACCAACAGCGAGACAGACAGTGCTTGACACAGACAGACCATTTTGCAGGGTGCAGTAGACACTATCCAACGTAATGATGAGTGAATCATTGCAGTTCCAGATATGCAAAGACGGGGAACTAATGACAAACAAAAAGTGAGTGAATGGCAGAGGCAAGATAGTTTTCCCAGCTACTTTCTGCTAGTGGATAATGTTATCGTGACAACTTTCATTTGCAGTTTGCGTGCCTCTATATATCGACACTGAATGAGAGCAACAATGCATTCAAATTCTGAGTAGTTCCGAGGGGATCCTGCAGACTACAATTGCCAGAATATTCAATTTCTCTTTCATGTAGAAATCAGCATAACTGCATGCAATGTTTTTATGTTACCATCATAACTATACTAAAATGATATATAGGGATTTGTGTCTATTGACAAGGACACTGTGGAACAGAAGAACTGACTAAGGGCCCCTATTTTGGGATGAGGGACTCAAAGGACCTGAAGAAGTAGGGTACTAGGGTTGCTGTTTTCTGTACATTATGAATTAGAAAAATATAATACAAAATTAAATAAAGCATTGAATGAAATAGGGTAAAAGCTTGCATCCATTATGCATCCAAATGTGTCTAATTTTGACAAGTAGCCAATGCGTCATGGAAAGGGGGACAGGGCCCAGAATGCCTTGCTACTCTGTCTACACAATTACAATACATCTGTTGTATCAATTTATATGCTCTTCAGCAACATCTGTTGAGGCTGAGTCCATACAACAATAAAGAACACTACTGTGAGGGAACTTCCTACACTGTAGGTGGGTAATCAGGAACACGCTTGGCATAGCTGTTTAGTGTTTACAGAGGAAGTAGTAGATGTTTTTCTGTGACTCAATTGTAAGGGCAGCAGCCCTCAATAAAGAAGCATATCGGCAAATCTTCACAGAATGAGATAGGATCTCTCTCCGGCCACAGCTTGCAGCAGGTCAATAGAGTGGCACAGGCTGCGTTCAACTGCAAACTCTGCTGCCACCGTGGGGAGGGCAGAGAGGTAAATAACACAGCAGCTTAGTTTGTATCATGTGATGATGCACATGACACAAACTGAGCTGTCCTGCCTGAAGTGCATAGTGCAGAAAGATGCACCGCGACAACTCAACGCTGTTTATCATTTCTGGGTTTGTTTCCTTCTGGGGAAAAGATAAGAAGCTATCCATCATGGCCACCGTCTGTGACCTGAAGATTCCATTATGGCCCGACACAATACGTTTGCTGTTCGTGTCGAAAGGCGCACAAAGGCAATGCCAGGAGCCAATTTTCTTTTTACCACCATGAATAAAAAACCCATTCATCTTCTTCTGTGTACATTCAGAAAGGCAGACAAGGGCTGAGTGGAGAGCCATTATGAACCTGTCCCCCAAAATTAAATACACCTTAACATTTCAACAATGGTTCCAAAGCCCAATTGCAAGCACAAGGGAACGCCCCCACGCTGTTATGGGATGATACGAGATCCAGCAACCTGACGACTTCAAACGCCAGTGATTGAGTTTTCTAATCTAAACCATAACACAATCTGCCATGTCTCTGATGCTGCTGAGGAATTCATGAGAAAAGATTTGCCAAGTCCAACACACACACACACACACACACACACACACACACACACACACACACACACACACACACACACACACACACACACACACACACACACGTTCCACTTAGTTGATACACAACAGATTGATTTCTTCACTGACACTATTATTGGCCATTTCAGATGTCCCCTGCTGTCTGCCACCTCACACTATTGGATAATTTTCCTCTATTGATTTACCTTTATTTTTGGAGTGTAGACATCGGGACCACACAAGCATCCCCAATCCCCAAAGATTCTCTCTCTCTCTCATTCCTCCTCATCCTTTATAGTTCTATCGACCTGTCTATCTATAAAACATAAATAGTAGTATTTTATAATAATAGTATAATACATAATTCACTTCAACCACTACTAGGGCCCTACTCGTAGCATACGTCAAGTAACAAAAAGACAACCAGACTGAATCTGAATCATATATAAAAATGAGTAACAATCAAATGCACTTCTCTCCACAGGTCAAGGTTAAATAACATCAGAGCCAATTTATGGTCATGAAGCCGTGAATTTAATATACGCTTTGCTTGGATTGATCCTCAAAAGAGCAGAGGGGAAGGCAGGGACAAACTGCTAGCCTCTACCGCACCGCTAGTCAGCATGTCAGTTCCTCTCCACATGATATAGGTCAATGTTAAATCGTTTTAGAGTCAATTTGCTATCTTGGAGTCATGGTTTATCTCGTTTAGCCCAGTTCTCCAGGTGCAGAGAGTGGGCTGGGATGGGTTTGCATGCTACACCTCTCTTTCTCCAACCTAATAACGACCAAAAATGGCAGTAGGAGCCATGTTGGGTCTGACCTCCAGCTGGGAGAGAAAATACATTTGAATGGAAACAGTAGCCGTGACTCTAGACAGAAATCGGGGCTGTTCTCCATTCACAGTAGGGAACAAAGCCTGTGTGCCCTCCACATGGATAGGTTCCGCAACCTGTATATTTAGGAGGGACTTCAAGTGATGTTATTATTTTGGTCAAAGATTTCCAAGGGGCCTCTGTTTAGATTAGGCAGTAGAAGAGAATAGCATGATCAAATCTATCCATGGCAATGATGCCTTTTACATTAGTTGGACTGATTTCCTCACTCAAATTTGAGAGCGGAATAGACAAATATGTGTAATCATACAGAAAAGTTAGCTTCTTTTAACATCAAAATTGGCTCAAATTCTGTCACTGTTTCAGCCCAGTCACTTTGACTTCAATTACACAATGAAAGTTAATTATTTCAAATTGTATAAAACATGAAAAGAAATACAATATGGTGAAGGTACTTCTATAGCCTACTGGCACTGCCCATGGAATTTGGCACTGATCGGTCCAGTGGTTCGCAAGATAAGCACGAGCTCTGTCTCTCTAGCTTGAGCTAGACACACAGACACAAACACTGTCTAACAGACGCCTAGCCTCCTGCAGAGCCATGCATAGTGCATACACATTTGTTTTTGGTGAGCAACAGATAACAAAGTATAATTTGGCTCAACGTGGAGAGCCATAAGAAATATTGTTAATCTAACAAATCATGGGGACATATGACTTTCTTGAGGCCTTATTTAGGCATGAGTGAGAGATGGAATTATGCAGAGATCCGTAAGTCTGCTGGACTGTGTAATGCCATGTTGATTAGTTTTGGAGACCAGGAAAGTAAGATTGTCAGAATACATAGATCATGATTAATTGTAATTACTGCCACCAGTTTGGTTCTAATCATCACATAAATCTCAGAGTGTGTTTCTCCTGAAGATGTCAGTATTCCATGCTTAGTAATTGATGGCTTCTCTGAATACACTTTGGGTATTTAATCATCTATGTAAATGGAACACATTACTCAGGAAGTGATTAAAATGGGGGTGAAAAAATACTCAGCCGCAAAATATAACAAATTACACACTAATGGACTATGAGGAGTTCTCAAACT
Organism: Gymnoscopelus microlampas; assembly: GCF_963454915.1. Lineage (NCBI taxonomy): Eukaryota > Metazoa > Chordata > Actinopteri > Myctophiformes > Myctophidae > Gymnoscopelus > Gymnoscopelus microlampas. The sequence continues at coordinate 15,481,340 of NC_139953.1, forward strand.
TCAAGCAGCACTCATGTAGTGGGCCGAATTAGATGGTGGAAAATATATATCTTTTCACTCGAAATCCAACTTGATGCTCCCTTGGATGAAAATGTCACAGGAAATACAAACAGTGAATTCCTTCTCACGCTATATGAAATTTATTTTGGTAGTACTGTACAAGAAATATAGAGCTGGTTGGCTTCTTGTACCAACTGCAAAAGTATGGTTGTGTCCCGTTTAATGTCATGACCAAACAAGAGAAAGTTACAGGAATATGTTGCTGTACATGGGATATCAAATACGGAGATCAACATTGCTCACATACACAATAAATAAACACTGTTGGCTAATAAGCAACAGGACATTGTGAAGGAGGTGAAAGGGGGGCAAGGAACTACCGTATCTCTCCTAATTTCCTTTGATATTAAAACAAACATGAAATGTCTATATTTCCAGGGCACAGGGCCAAATAGCACTACCCGCATCTGAAACTACAATGCGGTTGTACAGAAAAAAACAATAACATAGTAAAAATAAGGTGGTCTTTCTGATGGAAGCAGATCTTTCTCACACACACATCTCACATTTCATTACCTCCAACCATCTTTTTTTATCAGAAGTCCACATTTTGAACGGAATGGAGCAGAAAAAAAGGTGAAACAGAAAGGGGAAACAAAAATATGAAGCTTTCCTCTAAACTGAAAAAAAAAGAAAAAATATAAGCATACTGTATATACAAACACAATATTGCTAAAAAGGGACTCCCACACCTCGACAGCACCCCTCTCACTGTGAGCCAACAAGACGCCCATGCCCTCTCTTGGACCTCGTCGACCGCCCTCCCTTTCCCTGGCCACACTCGGTGCCCAACAACATCACTCCTTCCGGCGCTTCTTATCGTGGTAATCGTCCTTGGAGCGGCCGCTGGTGGAGGGCCTCTTGGAGCCTCCGTGCTGCTTAGCCTCTTCCAAGAACTTGTCCAGCCCGAAGGGATCCTCCTCGAAGGCCACGGGCCCCTCCCGTCGCTGGCTGGGGTCAGCTCCTGAGAACTCCCTGTCAGGAACAAACCTGGAGGGGGAGGGGGGGCACAGAAGAAAAGAGGAAAACAATGTGATGACGTGTCATCATTTGGACTGTCCTGCAATGTTATGTCCAAGTGTGTAACAACATCGTATGCACACAAACTAGTTAACCTAGGAGTGAAGATCGTGTGAGAACTACTGAAACGGTAGAAGCAAGCCTACCAGCCAAAGTAGCAGGTAAGAGGGTTACATAACTAAATTATCTGTGTCGCTAAATAGTGAATTCTATGCTGATACTGCCAGAAGATGTGGACAACATATTTTTGTTTTTAAAGGCCCTTACCGGTGACACAAAGTGACCAATCAACAAGAAAAGGCAATTGTTCAGTTAAGTGGCCACATGGCGAGGTGGGTAACTTGTCTACTACATTGACGCACTGTGCTGTCTGTCAGTTTCACACTGATGGAAAACATTTACTACAGGGACCATAAAGCTGACATTGGAAGTCATGAGAGGGCATAAAAAGGTTTTGTGTTTTTTAAAGGGCTGGGACTCGATTAAAAAAATTAATCTAATTAATTAGAGGCTTTGTAATTAATTAATCTAAATTAATCGCATTTTAATCGCACATCAATATTTGACCTGAGATCAATGAAAAAAATTGTTTTCAAATGGATTTTGGTAAACGTCTTTATGTACTCAAGAACTGTACTTAAGTACAATTTTGAGGTATTTGCACTTGACTCTCGAATACGCCTATTTCCAATTTTTTAATACTTTTACTCCAGTAACTCCACTATATCTCAGAGGCAAATATTTTACTTTTAAACTTATTTTAAAACTTTAGTTACAAGTTACTTTGTAGATTTCGATTAATATTATAAAACATACAGTAACCATGTGAAAATAGCAGATCTACAAGCACAAGGCATTGTGAGCTTGTAGATCTGCTATTTTCCACCATTGGAGGCTGGTAGAGTGTGTTGTTGTTAGTTGTTTTATAGTCGTTTAATTAATTATTTTAAAAAATCGCGCGCATGTGACCCGCACCGCATCGTGCAACCCCCCCCCCCCCCCCCCCCCAAACGGGACAAACGCGCGCGTGGGGGGCGGCATCCATTACAGATTCTGATTTGCCCAGCCAACATTATCAAGCAGGCTATGCGGCACATCTTCATTCAGTGGCTGCTCTGTTGTTGTGAGAACCACGTCGTTCTCACTTCTCAGACAGCTTCTCAGGCGGACCGATAATACCAGCGCACCAACCTGGTGCGCTGGATAATAGGTCCGTGTGAAACTCGTCCAGTGAGAAACGTTCCGCGGTGAAAAAATAGGCGCGATTAAAATGCGTTAATTTTTTTAACGCGATAATTTTTTTGTAATTAATTGATCGAAATTAACGCGATAAAGTCCCGGCCCTAGTTTTTTAATATCATACGTATAGCTCTATACATAGGGCTATCATGAATATTGTTTTATAAGGGCTACTAAACCTTGACATTTGTGTAATATATGTATCTCTTAACCACATTTATCCTCACATCCCTATTGTGATCATGTCTTAATAGGTAAACATTTCTTCACAGGGATTTGGTAAACAAAGGGATAAGACAAAAGAGAAACTAAGAGATATTGTACATACATATCTAGCTACTCTACATTGATGGGAAGGTAATTTGACTAATCATAAAGGAATATGCTGACGTTTAGAATTTCAGTTGATGCAAATACTTTTCATTTCAATACTTTTCACAGAAGTACTGGAAAACAAACTGAGCAAAAAAAAGGTAAGAAAAGAGTTGCACTGCTGACTCCCACATGGCTTGTCAAAGCTGACTTTACAGAATTTACTAATGTATTGGACTCAAACAAATTAAGACTATCATAATGAGGGCAGTACAGACTTTTGGTTAAACGCAAAAATCTAATCTAACACTACCAATCATGGAATACTACCATTCTATATCACCATACCATGATTTTCTAACTAACATATTTTCACTTGTCCTGTACCAATGCAAAAATAAATAAATAAAGCCTTTTCTCTTTGGATACCAGAAGTCACAAGTTAACCGGCCTGCTAAAAGGCTGCTTCTGGGTCAATGGGAAGCAGAATGGCAAGAGGCCAGAGTACACAAAGAAGACCTCAAAGACTGTGATAGATTCAAAATGTTAACGTATTCCCTGGAACGGATGAGTTAACACCTCCGAGAATAGTATGCAGTGATCTTCATGTGCAGGCATGTGGCCACGCAGACCGCATGCAGCCCCGCAATGTCAAACTTGACAACTAAACATAAGGGGCAAGCTATGCTCGGTCAGTAGAGTGTGGCTCCATCGCCCTGGAGGACCAGAGCTCTTGCTGAGCCATCATTGTGTGCACTCTTGCCTGGTCGTCTTGAAATGAAACCAAGACCTCAAATACAAGTTTATGTATTTTTTCCTCTTCAAGAAACATGAACAAGAAGGTTAAGAGCAACTTGGATAATGGTCCCACTGATCCAAAGAAAAAACACTCACATTCCTGATAGCAGCTTGATAAATGACATGTATGAAACATCCATGATGGTACCTGTTGTTGTGCATGAGTGTGTCGAAGTCATCTGCGTATGCATCTTTGTCCACGTTCCTGCTGGGCCGGTAGATGTTCTGGGCCATGTCTCTGCCACCACGGAATGGCTGGTCGTACACATTGTACGTCTCATCCTCGCCGCCAGCAAAACCACTGTCCATACCCTGGAGAGGAAAATGTAATGTTATTATATTTTATTTATCCAGGGAAAGTCGACCGAGCGCTAGCACTCTTTCACCGCAACGCCCTACTTCACAGCTCCAACAGTCACACCTGGGAGATGTCTAGTACATCCCACAGTCCTCCACTACTGGAGTAGTTAAGCCTTGCTCAAGGGCATTTCAATAGTGATTGCTGAGGAAAGGGATGCTTGTCTCGTTCAATTCCTAAAATGGTCCAGGGATTCGAACCGGCTATCTTTGAGTCACAAACCTGCTACTCCAACATCGAGGGCACAACTAAAAGAAGATCTCATAAGCCGTAGCTTATATCTGCACTTGGCAAGTATTTTAACTGCAGTGTTTGACTGTGTGTGACCGTATGTGTGTTCTTCTGACCTTGCTCTGGTTGAACAGTCTCTGGTCATACTGGGCCTCGCTGGATGTCCGTGGGTTGGGCATTCCAAGGGCAATCTGCTCACTGATGTCCCTGTCCTGGTCCCTCTGCAGCTTTGACCTGGGAAATGACAAATGAGAACACACATGTGATGTACAAACAACACTAACACACACACACACACACTAAGAGAACACGGCTACAGTTCTAGATAAAAGGGACTGTGTTCCAGATGCTGTGTAAGTATGAACCAGGATCATTAGTAAGAAAAGAGTTATGTGTGGAGACAGAAAGAAAACGACTATGGGGATTCCTGTAGCGCACACAAGAATGGAAAAATAACTGGCAGCAGATTTTAGAAAATGGTTCACAGAGTAATTTCTGCATTTTTCCAAAGCTGCGCTAATTTCCACCCTGTGGTCTCACAAAGTGATTAAAATCTTGACTAATCGTCCTTGAACAAACTGATATTCCAAGGTTAAGTGGGAGGCCATGAGGTAATGAGGTCTCCTCCCTACGACAGATAAAACTCTGATTGTGATGAGCGTTCTGGTGCCCCCCCCCCACCCCTGTGGAGTCCACACTGCATCAACTGACAACCTTGCACACTCACACAGTCCACACACACACACAATACAGGGATCATTTCAGACAAGGGCTCACGGCTGAGTGCTGTTCTGGGTCCAGCTGTGTTTGTTTGGTATTACTGCTAGCGGCCATGAATGATTCAGCAGCGATGGGTCTGTCCGTCTGTCTGTGTGTGTGTGTGTGTTTGAGGGGGAGTTCATATACGGGGCGTTAGAAATGCGTGTCCGCTACCTCTTATCGGGGGCGGCTCTGGAGATGTTCCTGTCATGCTGCCGCTCTTTCCTTCTGTCATGGCGGATCTCGTCACGCTCCCTGGCCTCACCCTCCTCACCACCTGCTGAGAGGACAACGACAAACGGAGGTAAAGCGCGGTAGGAGAAAATGACATAAGGGGGTGAGAAATGCACACAGAGAGGGGGGGAGGGAGAGATAAAGAGGCCGTGAAGGAGGAAGGTACACACCCAGTGGGAGGTGGAGAAAGCGTTGGGAAGATGGAGAGAGAGCAGAGGGAGGGGGTGTGTGGCAAGTGAAAGCAAGTGATGGAGGAAGGAGAAGACGAATAGGAAGACAACAAAGTGGACAAGTGGAGGAGTGTATGTAAAGATGAAGAGAGAGAAACGGGAATGGTGGTCGTCAAACCAAGGAAGATAAAAAAGAGAGAGGTTTGAGGAGGAGACAGTGAGAGGAGATTTATAAAAGAAATGGCAAACACAGTTTACAGCTAGAGTCATCAACTCCCTGCTTAGTTTCAGCTCCCCTACAACCATAGTCCACAATTCTGGTAGAAAAATTATACATTTGTACACACTGTTCCAACACACATTTGCATACTGGACGTGACTTTGTTTAGCTGCCTAAATGGTTACTCTGACAAATTAGGACATGCAGGCTGGCTCTCTTTCTATTTATTTATTTATTTAGTCAAATCTTTTTTTTCTTGAGTCACTAGAATTAGCCAATTAGTCCCTAGAAAGAGTCATTTTACTGGACAAGATAGTACATTGGCATACAAGGACATTGACTAGGCTAACAGATCTTTTGTTTTAAACACCACATAATGTTTAGAAACAGAAAGATGAGGCACGACTGTAGCTGCCCAAATAATGCATCGCCCACATATCTGCAATATCACCAGTTCCATTACGGCTCTAGACCCTAGTGTTGCAAGATCATTTGCAACCCTTAGTTTCCTGTGTCTCTACAAGGCCCAAAAAAAAAAGACAAAAGACAAAAACACATGATTGGGACTGACCTTTGTCCCCGTGACCTTTGATGCCCGCCCTGCGGTCTCGGGCCATCTGGGCCAGCTCCCTCAGTTTCTCCTCCTTCTTTTCCTTCTCCTTCTGTGCCATCTTCTTCTCAACCTGGGCACGCATCTCCACTGCTTCTCTGGCCTACACAAACAAACAACACAGACATGAGACAGAGGTGGACTTCATTAGCCACTTTCAACCTGGCATCCCTATTTTGGGCATGTCACTACAGGCGAGAATGTAAAAAAAACGTTTTAAAAAAACACATTAAAGTTTGAAAATGAGCTAAAATAGCATATCTACAAGCTCTATTCGTCACGGCACGTTGTGAACTTGTCGATAGGCTACTTTCTCCGAATGACGCCATCGTACAACAAAGTATAAAATAGGGCCTTAAGTGGTTAAATATCTCACTAGACGTTCGCTGTATGCCAAATAAATGGATTTGTTGTACTGGCTATAACTTGTAGTGACATTCATAAAATAACAATTAGCCTTATGTGAGGAAATTCAATTTCTGTAACACTGTTATTGTGTACAACTTCTTTCAACCGCAGTGGGCGGTTTGACAGGAATGTAGTGATTCAGTGCTGAGTTTTAAGATCATTTTGAAAGTAAAGTGTGTCATAGTGCTTCTGAGATCACTATAAGACACCATGTAAAGAAATCCACAGGCGTCAACAGTGCCATACCTTTCTGTCGGCGATGTACAATGCCTCAGCCAGCTTAGCAAAGTTCTCATTAATATGAACTGTTTGAAGGCCCCGGCCGTCTGCGGCCAACCGTTTGTCAAGAGGGATGGTGTAACCCTGCAAGGGAAAAACAGAGAGTTTAAACATTTAAATAGAGAAGGTAGCACACCAATTCATTAATCAAAATAAAGGCGCTTTTGGCACATTGAGCATAACCTTTCTTTCCCCTAAACTCCAGAGACAATTTGTGACGCTGTTAAAAATCAACACTTGTGTCCCTAAAAATACACACGCACACACATCACCAAACACATGCATGTGCAAACAAAAGTTTAGTTATAGTACTGAAAGTCGATGAGCGTTGCCCTTTACACTAGACAGTGTGCAGTGATTGATTCCCTCCCTATGCCCCAGGAGGGCGGGGAGTCAGGCTGCGGTGTCTCTGTACCTTAGCGTTCTTCCAGTTGGAGATACAAGGGGGAATCTTCCACTCCTGCTGTTCCTTGACCGTCATCTGAAACAACAGATGGAGAAGTCAGACTTCACTGGCTACTGCCGGATGTAGGCAACTTTCACTTTCATTTTCTATCTTTGAGGCATTTTACAAGTTGCGAGAGACAGGGAATTCGCTGGTGCTGAGGAGAAAGGACATGCAACAAAAGCACATCTGCGGGCTGTTGCGGTATTATGGTTGCAGCAGCCCATAACCTTCATTATTAATGCACACTTTATATCTTTTATCCATCAACAAATATGAAACCGAACCTCTTGGATTCTTGCAATAATCTCAGGTTCTCCTCACGTTTGAATATGAAGGTCAAATACATGAATTAAAAATAAGATATAACGTTCAAAGAAATAGGTAGAAAATATGGATCTGTTTTCTCTGTAAACCTCAGTGTACCTTTCTGCTTGGCGAGTGCATGACAGGTGCAGGGGGGGATGGTGGTCCACGGGGAATTTTCTTGTTGATTCTGCAACGCACACACACACATTGTATAAATTAGTTTTACATTCATTTTCATGACATTTTAACTAAATGATGTGGTTAAGACAGTGGAGAGAGACAGGAAAGCTAGGTCAGAGGAGGGGATGACATACCTGCATTACAGGTCCCTGGCTCGGAATCAAACCAGGGACGGTATGATTATTGTGTGGCCAAACATTAAACTCAATACTCATGTGAGAATTTGATAGCAAATTGTGAGATTGGGCCTCATCAGAATCAATCTCACAGGAACAAAGAGGTGTTTGTCACATAGGATATGTTCAATTAGGTCAAAACTAAAAAAAAAACACTCACAATTAGCTTGGTTGATTACAATTCCAAGCACGTAAAACGGTACACAAAACAAAAGCTGTAAAAGCAGCAGTCTCATGTAGCTGGCACATTTTCAAGTATTATTTGAAGTGTGTTATTCAAAGATCTGGTAATTATTCAACGATCAAAGCATCCCAGCTCTAGTCACAATATCCCGAGGAGGACCCTGGGGAGAACTTCTTAACGCAAAACTGCCATGCTCGGCTGGTTACACGGCAGTAAGTACCAGGGATGTTGATGTTTTTCCCCCTCTACTCCAAAGGAAGGGTAATGTGTGTGAAGGTGAAATTCCTTAAGATGAAATTGTTCAAATGCCATAAAATATGTATAGCCGAAAATAGCCAATCTAAAAGCTTGCGATGTGTTGTAACCGTGTAGATCAGCTATATTCGCTGTGTTGTGCAACACTGGTGTACGACAAAGTATAAAATACTGCTTTATTGGTTAATTAGACTAATCGATGTAGTCAATTATAAAACATAATTATGGAAGACTATTTTTTTCACAATGATTAAAAACATAATAAACAGAATAATCGCGAAGATTAGCGATATTTTAAATTATTGGATAGCTGGCATTAAAGTTCATTTATACTTCATCATATAACACTTTCAATAAGTAGTGTTGAGTGACACTTTTTGAATACATCATTCTTGTCAATGACAATATATCATCACATGGGTCGTGTGATGAAGTATAAAATTCTTCACTGTTCTGAAAGAATTAAAAGTCAATACGTTCATAATGGCAGCATTTGTTCAATGAGTGACTACGGTAGGTTATGTTTATACATTGTGTGACTGGGATATGTTTACGAACTTGAAGCGTGGAGGCTCCATTGGGTCCTTCTGCATCTCCACCATGCGAATGACTCTCTGCTTGGCCCCCGAGTTAAATGCCACTCCTTGCTGGGATGGAGTGTATCTGAGGAAGGGAAGAAAAAAACAAAGAAAACATAACTGTAAACTCAACTATTCCATTTTTTTCCCCCATTTTCCATTAAGATTAGAGTAGGTTGCTTGCCATATTCAGGTGAAGGCTAGATCTGCTGATAACATAGCGCACTGGAATAGGATTGGTGTTTGAGGGTTATTGATAAACACACACCTGGCTCTGTTGAAGCTGTACGTTTTATAATTGTCAGCTAGGGATGTAACGTATGGAATTTCACAGCAAGGTTTTTACCAAAATACTACAGAATGTGGTATTTCACGGCTTAAATCCCCTCCGTTTAATTTCATGTACTATGACCCATTAAATAACAAGCATTTTGCTTTGGAAAAAACAGAAATTGTTTTATTGAATTGAAACTTGTGTGCGTGTCTGTGCGCATTTCATGTATGTGTTAGCATTGTAAAATGTACAAAAAAAAACGTTAATTTGTAGCACGAGAAAAGTATTACAGGAAAAGGAAAAGTTCTGAACCGTCGTTCCTTGATAACCACTGTATAACTTACATCCCTACTATCGTGACCAAACTATAATATAGATGGCAGCTGCTATTTTGAACTGTTTGATTGGGAGCAGACATATCTACCTGATGTATTGTGCAGGAGCCTGTTTGTCTGCGGCCCTCACTGGCATGGCCGCAGCAATCTTCTGAGACACCTGCTTTTCCAGGGCAAGGCGTGTCTTCTCTGTCAGCTAAATAACCAAGAGAGAACACATCTCAATTTCCAGGAAAGAAACATATTGGATTCAAAAACATAAAAATGAATTATACTCTAATCTGTCAATAAAAACGTAGCTGCATAGTAGAATTAGAATGATTAAAGAGAGTTACGTTTTCAAGGAGACTGAGCCAATGTAGCCTAACCTACCTAGCCCATTGCCTTTATTTTAATGATTTTGTATCCAAAGCTCAAAACAGCCTATTCAAAAGTTCAAAACGGGGGGAAAATCTTACATCTTTAACAGACTCCTCGTCAGGCCTCTGCAGCTCTGGGGCCTCATCGTTTAGGACCTCCTTGGGAAGCAGGTCTGTGTACTTACTGAAGATCACCTGCAGAGAGATAAGACTCTTTAGAAACAGACATAATTCACAGCACTCTTTGAGAGTGTATTTTGCTAATAAATGTGTAGGCCATCGTAAATGTATGAGAGAGAGAGAGAGGGAGAGAGAGAGAGGCAACAGATTGAGCGAATGAGAGAAAGGGAGAGTGAAATTAAGTTATGAAGAGTTTTTTAACTTTAGAGTGAACTTTTTGACAACAACCGAGTGTTATACAACTTAAAGGGATATTTCACTTTCAAAAAAACTTTTGGTCATTTTATGGTCTACTCAGGCCCTTGTGAACCCCCCAGACAGTTTTTTAGTTGCTTGATTCAGTATTTAGATATTTGATATTCATTTTATCAGCCACGCCCCCTTCCTATACAAACCCATTATAACTTCAAACTCTATTTTTAACCCGTTTAATCATCAAAAACGCCCGTCCTTGGTTCTGGTGACTCACCCTGCCCTCCTAATGCGTGAGAGGGCCGTGTTTTTTTGATAACTTTTTTCATTTATTTTTAATATTTTTTTTTTGTATTTAATTTTTTCATTTTCCAAAAAAAAATATAAAAAATAAATGAAAAAAGTTATCAAAAAAACACGGCCCTCTCACGCATTAGGAGGGCAGGGTGAGTCACCAGAACCAAGGACGGGTGTTTTTGATGGTTAAACGGGTTAAAAATAGAGTTTGAAGTTACAATGGGTTTGTATAGGAAGGGGGCGTGGCTGGCAAAATGAATATCAAATATCTAAATACCGAATCAAGCAACTTAAAAACTGTCTGGGGGGTTCACAAAAGCCTGAGTAGACCATAAAATGACCAAAAGTTTTTTTGAAAGTGAAATATCCCTTTAAGCATGAGTGCCTACTTAGAAAAAGAGCCTTTATTTCACTTGGCGAAGGAAAATGCTTCATTATTGGAGCATCTGTAACAGCGGCGGAATACGTTGTTAGTCCATTTTGTGTTGTATTTTCTTTAATGAATGAGTAGGCTAGAGTTGTAACTGTGTAGAGTTTAGCGACAACCACTATCAAACGCTGTTGTGTAACGGCTCTTCATACACCAACATTGAGCAATCTCTGCTTGAAAGTAGCAATAGACAACATGTTTTTGATGGGTGTGTGGATGAATGCATATGGATGATCTATTTCTTTTGTGGACCCATGAGTTGACCCATGTAACCAATATTCAAACATGTACCGTACTAGCAACATCTGTACCAGCACTGTTTTGTCAACAACATACCTTTTCTTTGCCCTGTCCTTGTCTAGCGATAGCATCATATTTGATTTTCCCCTCTGCGTCCACCTGCACCGCCAGGGCATTCGACGTCTTTTTCTTCCTGCCCATCTCCTGGGGGAACTGGGCCACATGGATCTCTGGGAAGGCTCCTCCATCGCCAAAGTCCTATATAAACACAAAACGTTAAAAAAAAACAGGGGAGGTTAAAATGTTAGAGGTGGAGGTATTCATTCTACATTCAGAATTAACGTTAAGCCATCACAGTGAGTCAATTATTGCTACTATGTTGTTATATAGATGGACACTATTCGCTTCCACACAAATACCGTACCATACACTTAACCGCTCTATGTGATCATGCATCCTGTTTGTTGACATTTACTCTGATCGTGCAATTTGTAGGTAAAGGTGTGCTGTAGTTAATAATAAGGATTCTTCATCCACCATAAAGGAATGTTATGCTAACAAAACCTATATTCAAGCCATCACAGGGTGAGAAATTGATAGAGAACTGAACTGAACTGTACTGCTGTGCATGTACCTTCAATTAAGTATTCTATCAATCAAAAACCATGCTTTTAATGGTGTTCACTACTTGTCTCCACAAATCAACAACATACATTTGGCCTGTAAAGTCTCATGAATATACAGTATTTACATCGAGTGCGCGAGGTATCCATCCTTTCCTGTGCCCGTAGGGTGGAGGTTCATGGCGGGATGAAACCAGGGCATTGGAATAGGACTTCTGGGCCCGAAGCCTCTCTTCTGCCTCCAACTGGTCCTGGGACAGCTGGGTCGGAGCCGGTAAGAAGCTGCACGCGCGCACACACACACAAACACACACACACACACACACACACACACACACAAACATTAGAGCACTATCTCATTTGGTATATTAGGCCTAAAGGGATACAGGATAGGTGGGCACTAGGGCAGGGGTCTTCAACAGGGGTCCGGGACCCCTAGGGGGTCCTCGGAGCTACAACAGGGGGTCCGCAAAATCTTTGTGTGATATGATTATTTTTTGTTTTTACATGAACCACTTGAATTCCTAGTACTTTTCTGAGGAGAATTTTAGCCAAAAATAGTAGATCTTGCGAGGCGTTGTGAGCTCGTAGATCTGCTATTTTTGGCAAAGAGATATAGGTGTAGAGGGAAAACAGAGCATACCAAGTAAAAAAAAGAAAGTTTAATCTGAAACACAATTTTATACAATATAGAGGGGGTCCCTGCTACATCTCTCTCTCAGCTAGGGGGTCCTTGGACTGAAAACGTTGAAGACCCCTGCACTAGGGACATCTGGGTAATATTGGCTATTTTGTCCAAAATGTAAAAAAAAAACAATAATGGTCTTAAGTAATGTAAAGTATACATGATGTGAACATGCACGGTACATCATTATCAGACTTAATTTTATCCTTCAACTTCTTGTTTATGCCCCAACATGACTAGATATACAGGTTTTGTAGCAATTGTAGAAATATTAGACCTTACTAATCGGATATTTAAGCATGTTCTGACCATGGACTCTTTACTTTAGACCGTTTTACAAATATTTTGGAAAAATAGCCACGGTGCCCACTTTTCCTTGGTGCCCAGTCTGCCCACCTATCCTGTTACCGGCCTAAAGTTAGCCGACTTAAGCCACTAAAACGTCCAAAGGCTTTCAATATCGTTCAAGGTGGCTGACACACGTCAGTTAACAACTAGCTAACAGTTGATCACAAGCATGCATGTTAAAACCCACACTGTTAACAAAAAAACTCTACTATAAAAGCAAGTTAGCCTATGCTAACTCGTTAGCACGTTAGCGCCGCCGGGGCTAGGCTAGCGTTAGCTTAGCAACACGTCGCCCGAGAGAGCCCGGTAAGTCTTTATGAAACTGGGTTAGGGTTATCACGGCTATCAAGAAAAAAGCATTTTATGCGTTACCAACATATGATTTGGACTGAATTAAAGTGATTTAAAGTGTATAGTACTAATATACAACCCAGGCCCCGACACACCACTCACCTCGAGAGAGACATGGTTCCTTTCTTCCCTAGCAAGGAACTGCACATGCGCACTGGCAGCCTGTTACAGCACATAGAACAACATAGAATAGAACAGAATTAGAACAGCAGTGGTGGCAAAAGTACTATATTTCTTAATACTTAAGTAAAGGTATCAATACTGCAATGTAGATATGCTCTGTTACAAGTAGAAGTCCCGTATTCTAAATGTACTTTAGTAAAAGTACAAAAGTATCGGCATCAAATATTATATCAATGTTTTCAAATGACCGAAAGGTCTGAAGTGGTAGTGTTCTGTATTAATAATCAAAATCTACAAAGTAACTAGCAGCTAAAGTTTTCAAATAATTGCAGTGGAGTAAAAGTACAAGTACATTTGCCTCTGAGATGTAGTGGAGTAGAATTGAAAATATTGGAAAAACTCCAGTACAGTAAAAGTACCTCAAAAATATACTTAAGTACAGTACTTGAGTAAATGAACTTAGTTTACTTTCCACCACTGTAGAACAGCATAGAATAGAACAGAACTGAATAGAACAGCATAGAATAGAACAGAATAGATCAATAGAGCACCGAAGTCTGACGTCACTGCCAGTAGAGGGCCAGTAGAGGGCGATGTTCCAGGGTTTGTGGCTTTATTTTTTGTGTTGAAATCCCCATTTGGGAATCTTAGATCACGTCATACTGTGTTCCAAACATAAACACACCACCCTGGAGTTTTTGTCAGGGGTGGCTCTGCATGTTTATGATATTCATTCATATTTGATACAGCCTGTTTCTGGCAAAAATGTAATTAATTCTGCCTTAAAAGTCTTAAGAACTACTACTTCCGGGTCTGAAATCACTGTCCCCACAGCAGCCGCGTTCATGGGAAATGTAGTCTTTGGGTTGTTTGACTCGTTTCTAGTGTTTATATTGTGTTACTCTTTGGGTAAATGTGTACATTTACACCTTCAGTCGATGCTTCTTATCCATATGAGTAAACATTTTTTATTTTTGGAACACAGTTCTTATATGAAGCGATCTAAGATTCCCCAATGAGGATATCAATACAAAAAGTAAAGCCATGAACCTGCGGAATGTGCCCTCATTCCGCATACCTGCGGAATGCGTTGGTTCATAGTGGAGTCCCACTTTGGCCACGCCCCCATCTCAGAAGTCGGCTGCATTGAGAGGGCTTTCAGACTGAATAATGGAGTGAAACGAAATGAAAATTCAGGCTGAGTGTCAGGCTAGGTCAGGGGTGGGCAAGATTTCCTTCCAAGGGGCCATACTGACTTCCATAAAGTGAGTGAGGGGCCACACATTGTACAATTGAATTGAAACTTGAAACACATATAGTGCTGAATGATGTTAAAACTGCATGGATTTGGTAGACATGCCAGACTATTTTAAAATAAGGTACTTGCTTTCACAACAATAATTTTCAGTTACAAAATGTAACTGAAGAGCTGTACTGTATCACTCAGGTGTACTCTGGCCTTACAATAAAAAGATGACTTGCATAAAACAATCCGCGTCAATGCCGTATCAACTTTTAAATGAGCCTATAAAGCATCTTATCTGATATGCACCACTCCATAGGTCACTGATCAAACACATTGCATTATGTTATTAATATGGACTCAAGGTCAACTGATTCACTGGAACATTATAAACATAAAACATTTGAGTACATACTGTACGGATGGAGGAATGCAGGTAGGTATAATGCTCAAATGGTAAATATTAATGACTATTAATTGGTCTTATTTCTAAAAACAATTAACATACGGCAGCCTTTTAAAATGTACATTTTTGGTGGGGTTCATTTTGTTTTTCTTTGAGGACTTGGCGGGCCGGATTAAGATGGTCAAAGGGCCGGGTCCGCCCCCCGGGCCGTATGTTGCCCATGTCTGGGCTAGGTCAAGGTACCTTATTTCTGATTCCTCAAACATAAAATCCTAATTATTGTTTTTGCAAATGTTCAACATGGCTACTGGCTTTGGCCTCGCCTGGAAACCAGACAAATCTACCAGTGCAAAAAGAAATTGCCCTCGGCAGATTTGGTCTGGCCTCGCTCGGTTGTGATTGGATTTTCCTGCCCCCGGAGTTGTGGGGCACCAATCAGGGCCCAGTATGCAAATATGGGACGGGTTTATCACCAGAGGCATTTTTTTATTCGAAAAGCAGGTTCCAGGCAGAGATTCCAGACTAATATCTACGCAGTGATATTAGTCTGGCCATGCCAGGCTAGCTTTGGCCTTTTGTTTTTTTTACTCGAAAGCTTACTGTCTCGTTTGTCGACTAGAGGATGCAAACTTCCCATGACAACTGCTATCCTAGCCACTTAGCCGGCTAAATGTAGTTACATTTCCACCACTGTTTTAGGTGCACTGATGAGCATGTCAGTACGGACAATAGAACACAGCTAGAGACTGTCAAAGGAGAGACTCCAACATTATAGCACTCACACATAAGCCATGATGAAGCTTGATGTTCCCTTGTCACAGTCAGTGGATGCTGGTGACACTGGAAAATGTTCTGAGGGTGAAGCATAAAAAACAAAACAGTTGAGTCAATGATTGATAAAACACATGATTTAAGTGAACAGGAAGTTCTCTGAAAAGGTTGTGCAGCTGTCGGAGGAAAATGGTTTATAATTGACTTTGAATATGTTTTCATTTCCTTCCTGTGTTAAATGTAACTTAAGTTAGCATTGTTACAGTGACCTGTTCTGTACCTGTTCAAATAATAGCATTATTAAATGGACACATTGTGTGTCCACATGACCTGCTAGATCAGAACCACTGGGAGATTCAGAGGAGAAAGTTCTCAGTGCCAGACTTATTTCAAGCTTGTTGATCCCTGTGCCAGGATTTTGCTATTATTGTATACCTTTTCAAGAGGTCACATAATATTTATCTTCAGTATGACTGATCCCCTGATGGTTGCTTATCACTGAGGTGATTCAGGTCACAGGTGTGATTTCACCAATGTCAACGAGGTCATTGTGACCTCGTTGACGAGCCGGGCTCAAAAGTTGGGCTCCGATTAAAGCTCTATCAACAATACCAATGGGTGCAGCGTTGCTACAGTAATCACATACCCTGAAGGTTGTGTAAAACTGTAATAATAAGAGATCACTACCTGTCAGCCAGGAGGAGAGTGGTGTTATGATGATTTTCCAGAGGTATCAGCCAGGAGGAGAGTGGTGTTATGATGATCTTCCAGAGGTATCAGCCAGGAGGAGAGTGGTGTTATGATGATGGTGAAGGTGTTAGCAACTCTGGCGTCACCTGCTCGGGAGGGCAAAGTTACGGCCTGATTTGGATAAAGTCCTCCCTCTTCACAAACCACTGTAGGTCATGTGATTTCAGGGAATCAGACAACGGATTTCTCAGCAACGGTTATCATCATTTTCTTCCATATTAAAGTCATAAACTGAGTAAATAAATGACAACTCAAAATGTTCCAAAGATAAAGGTTCCTAATCTTCATAATCATGGTTATTATGCGTCAAGTACAGCCAATAAAAAACCTGAGTGAACGACGCCTGTTCTTCTAAATGGAGGTCAGTGGAGATACTAACTTGAAGTTTTTGGTGAGAAAACCACCATTACAGTTTTTCCTCACTTTTCACTTGGATGCAAACTTTAACCTCATTCCCAAAACTCAAAATGCAACTTTTTACACTTTCTGTTAAAGCAGACATGGGCAACATACGGCCCGGGGGCCGGACCCGGCCCTTTGACCATCTTAATCCGGCCCGCCAAGTCCTCAAAGAAAAACAAAATGACCCCCACCAAAAATGTACATTTTAAAAGGCTGCCGTATGTTAATTGTTTTTAGAAATAAGACCAATTAATAGTCATTAATATTTACCATTTGAGCATTATACCTACCTGCATTCCTCCATCCGTACAGTATGTACTCAAATGTTTTATGTTTATAATGTTCCAGTGAATCAGTTGACCTTGAGTCCATATTAATAACATAATGCAATGTGTTTGATCAGTGACCTATGGAGTGGTGCATATCAGATAAGATGCTTTATAGGCTAATTTAAAAGTTGATACGGCATTGACGCGGATTGTTTTATGCAAGTCATCTTTTTATTGTAAGGCCAGAGTACACCTGAGTGATACAGTACAGCTCTTCAGTTACATTTTGTAACTGAAAATTGTTGTTGTGAAAGCAAGTACCTTATTTTAAAATAGTCTGGCATGTCTACCAAATCCATGCAGTTGTAACATCATTCAGCACTATATGTGTTTCAAGTTTCAATTCAATTGTACAATGTGGCCCCCTTGGAAAGAAATCTTGCCCACCCCTGTGTTAAAGCAACCCATCAGACATAATGGAGTAGTACAGCATTCTCAACCATTTGTCTGGATCAGTAAAAAAAAAAGAAAAACAGCGTTCACGGCCCACCCATTAGTTAAGTGGTCAGATGGGTGGGCAGCGTGCATTTTCCAGAGCGTGTTTATGTTAATGATCAATCAATCGATTGTGTTCAGGTTTGGATCAATAATATACGTTAACCTCCTATTTATCAGTATCAATGCAACATTTTTTCCCCAAGGTTTTAACCCATTCAATCTGGGAAAGCATCTGTATTAGATTTTACTATGTATTAATACGCTATACATCGTTGCTGTCAGGCAGAAACCTCTTATCTCCATATTCTAACTGTTTGTGTTTTTTTTTCATAAATTAACGCCCTACTTGATCATATACTGCAGTGTCACTCAAGAGTATCAAAAGTTAGCCTGGTTCCAGACGAATCTGCCTTTGCAAAATTGCATGCACTTTAGCCCTCGGCAGATTAGGTCTGGCCCCCCTCCATAGAGATTTAAATTCTCTCCCTCCGCAGTTGTGCGGAACCAACCAGGGCCCAGTATCCAAATGTGGGCGGGCTTATCACCTTATTTGGAGCAATGACGTACAAGGAAGCACTGCTCTGATTGGTTCGTTCAAGGAAGCACTGCTCTGATTGGTTTAGGTCTAACCAATAGAGTCCGTTTGGATCTTTTTGTAACCGCCCCTTGGAAGAAAATCTACCGTTGATAGGGACCAGACTAATATCCACGCAGTGTGTCGTGTGATATTGTCTGGCTACGCGAGGCTAATCAAAAGTAGCAGATCTACAAACTCGAAACGCGGCGCGGAGCGACACGTTTTGAGCTTGTAGATCTGTTACTTTTGCTATATCTTTAATCCTGAAAAGTAACAGTTTTGGTCATAATGAGGTTTCCACCCAGAGATGATATAGCCTACTAAAGTTTTTCTGAAAACTGTTAGGATTTACAAAGTATGTTTTTGAATCGGCCTCAGGTCTAAATGGGTTAAAACATCTTAGTGTGTTGTCAATTGTTTACGGGGGACCACTAACAATACCCCTGACATGTTGAGAATCACTGGAATAGTATATACAAACTCCCACGGGCACGTACCTTGTTTTATATTGATATCAACGTGGGGTCTGAACTACCTTAGAGTTAGGGGTGTGCCGACACTCATTTAATGAAACGATACGATACGATATTGGGCTCACAACATCGATACGATATCGATACGATACGATATATGGCACTTTTTTATTATGAAAATATATGGGGGGGGAAGCAAATGCAAACAAATATTTCTGTTTTGCATTATTCAGACATGCAAACTTGTAGCTTTTCAGCTACAATAGCCGTTTTGAATCCAAATAGGGCAATAGTGTGACACCTGACCCGAAAAAAAAAGCAAGCTGTTTGCATGCCTGATTATTATTATTGTTGTAAAAAAAATATATATATATATATATAGTTTTTTCAAAATGGATGGGTCCCCCTATCTACCTTACCCCTAAACATTTTAGTCATGTTCTACTATTTTGAAAAACATTTTAAGATAGTTCAAATAGCCGATCTACATCGACAAGTTGTGAGCTTGTAGATCGGCTGTTTGAACTATTTTAAAATGTTTTTTTTAAATAGTGTCCTCTAAAATAGTGTTTTTTAAAATAGTAAACAAGGCCAAAAAAGTTTAGGGGTGAGGGGTAAGGCCACAGTATATGGTACTACGTGTAAATATGTAGATATTTTTTGTTTGTGTCTATTGATCTCTCTTCCCCCTTGCCCCCACCCTTCTTCTTCCTTTCTCTTATGGAAATAACAAAAACGATGGAGCTTATTGCACAAAAACAAATTTCACCCACTGTTTTACACCTGTAAAGCTGTGATGTAACAATAAAGATGATTCTGACAGACAATCACACAACAGGGACACCGTTACCCTGACAGTCTGACACTCTGTCTCAGATGAGGCACACTGCACACACCTCATTCCTTAGCTTACGACAATCACATTATGCTATACTATTCATGACATGACAAGAACTGTTTATTAAGATGTATCTTTTATATCTGTCAAGTCGGAAGGCCGAACGCTGCATGGAGATGATGTTTTCTGGCTGTGGACAACTAATGTCTGGCACCGCTGAACCGATCCGTATGAAACTTTGCATGCGCACTCTCATATATAGCCAAGGAAGTACTCTCCACAGTCAACTAACGTGTTTCGACTCTATGCCTTCATCAGTGATTACGCAGAGGATGAATTCAAACCTGATTCTGGAAAATATTGTCAGACTTAATAATGTCAGAATAAATAAATAAGTCACAACACAACACAAAATGTCACTGAAGTCTGATACAGCACAACAGTCAAAACTGCACGCACAGATGCACAAAGCCACGCACACGCAGGCACAGGCAGGCACACACACGCACACATGCACCCACACATGGCACACACACACACGCACGCACACACAGTTTGTGAGGGAGAGAGGGAGGGAGGGCAAAAGATACTAAAATTATTATTTTCAGTGAACTTGCTAATTAACATCTTCCATCCGTCAAAATATATACTTTTGTGCTATTTTACATTGGTTGTATTATTATTTTAATATACTTTTTTTTATTGTTGTCACACTGTTGAGGAGACTCTAAGTACAAAGATTTCAGTGCTGTATTGTAAGTGCGTGTGACAATGAAATATTGAATCTTAAACCTTGCTCCATATATAATTGACCTACAGTATGAGACCATTATCAGATAAAACCCTGTTATCTGTTGTCTTATTGCTGAATCAACTGAGTGCAAAGAGTAGCTTGATAACAATAATCTAATAAATGTTAGATACGTTTAATCCATTTCTGAGAAATGGGCTGATTGACTGACTGACTGACTGACTGTATGGTGACATCAGTGTGTATCTAATAAAATGTCGGCACCGAGTTTAGAGCAAGTCTGGACTGGGACAGAAATTTGGCCCAATTGCTTATAATGCCATCCTTGGCCCACTTGTGTTGTGGGAGAAAATAATTCTCACCCGGTGTTATTTTCATTCCTTGTGCTCATCACATTTAACATAATATTTCAGCAATATTTGATTGGTTAAAGAGGAATAACTCACACAGCTGATGCAGTCCAGGGTTAGCTTGCCAATCAGTAAAGCTTGGTGGTGCTGCGGGACACAGCTGGATGCTGTCTGATTGGTCCTGGGGAGGCAGGTAGACAGAGCTGCATTTTAACACCTTTAACAGAGCAGAAGAATACAATGGTACCATTAGTTGTGCTGTGTATATGGCTGATAAAGTAGGCCTACAGTCTATCCAATTAATAGTCAAATTCCCCTTTAGCATTCCCCAATAAAAATCTGTTGGTGTTGCTTCAACGAGGATGCTGAGGTTGGAACTGCCAGGCAAGACCAAAGAGGAGATTTATGGATGTAGTGAAAGAGGACATGAAGTTAGTTGGTGTGAAAGAAGAAGAGGCAGATTATTTGCTGTGGCGACCTCTTAAAAACACCTTAAATATTGTATTTATTTTAGAAATACCGGTAGTTAATTAAAGTTCAGTAGAGGCAATGCCTGTTGCAAGTTGATGATAATGGTAATTTGCCCATGTGTGGGCTAGCCCTATGGAGTTTATGGAATGCATGTGAAAATAAAAAACAATTGAATACTTCCTAAGGTTAATATGAACATCAAATCGATATTTTAACTATGTTTTTTTTCCACATACATTCCATAAATTCCATAGGGCTAGACCACACATGGACAAATTACATCATCAACTTGCGACAGGCATTGCCCCTATTGATTGTTTCTAAAACAAATACAATGTTTTAAAAAATAATATTTTTGTTATAGAGGGCAATTATAATGTATTAAGGCATATTTGGATCCTTTTAAGGGAACAGCCGAAAGGAAAAGAAGAAGAATATATTTTTTCTGTCATGTCAAAAACATTTTTGAGAGAAATCAGAGATAATTTGTTAAAAAATATTTGTTAAAAAAAGAAATGTGTTAAAAAAAAAATGTTTTTGCATCAGGTCAGGCAGGCCACTAGGAGGCAGGCCACCGGGAATAGTCCCGGTCCTCCCGACGGCCAAACCGGCCCTGGTTCATGCCACTTATTCCAATCTGGCACTTTGTAAGTCAATCTGGATAAAAGCATCTGATAAATGCTTAAATTGTTAATTGGCTATGCTAACTCTTTAGCTCCATATCACTCAAATAGGTACCATTTAAATTAGCTTCTCCTGAGAGGGGGTCAGCAGAGCCCTATTTTCCTTTAGCCCTACAGATGCTCCGACAAGATAGGTGCGCTGACAGAAGCAGCCTTGGTGACATCCTATCGGGATGCGACTTGGAGTTGCATAGGCTGGGAATCAGTTAGAATCGATTTCAGAATGGCACATGGTTAGTTTCCACATGGAGTCAACATGTTACACATTCCATCGTCAACGTGGTACCTTCTGTGTCAGCATGTGGATGCAGAGGTTTTGGCCCCAGCAGCAAAATGTGATGCCTAAAGCATGAGGGGAATATAGGGCTGAGGGAACATACACATGCTCCCACCATAGAAGATGTCTGCTGTAGTTACATCACAATTATGGCACCTTCCTTTTTCAGTGTTTCTGTCAGCCGGGTGTGAAATCTCTGCTCTCTCACCATCTTTAGTTTAAGGCTACATGGCAGAGGTCAACTGATGTGCCATTTCCACAATGAATTCTTCTCAGCATTTCTCAGCATGTTAACTTACAAAACAAGGACACTGCTGAACAGACAGAGGCGTTTTCTATGCAATTGATTGTCTTTTCTTTTTGTTTGTGTTCCTAATACTTTCTGCATGGCCATGGTTGGTTCTGCAGTGCAAAAGTAGTCTGGCTTTGTCTAGTTGTTTTTTTCCTGTTCAGCGTTATCACCAAATGATTTGTCGTTTGTCGCATGTCTCCGCAGGGAGCCTCTACTACATCGCAAACGAGGCTGTGTAAACTGAAAGCACAGCTGACATTACCCACTGTAAAATAGCCAGAAGGGATGCCTCAAGCAGTGCCAATCTCAGTTACCATTATGACGTGAGTTTCACTTGAGACTCCAGAGCAGAGAGCAGTATACCAGTAGGAAATAGATAAAGGCTTAGGCTTGTAAAGGGGGATTTTGTCCCGGAACGCGAGAATCGCTCGGTGTCAGTGTAATAGGCCTTGCTGATATGATGAATGTAACGACTAAGGCCATCTTGCTGGAACAATGAGCAATACAAGTGTCCAGTCACTGCCATTAGTGACTGGTACTCAAGCTGTCTCTGTCTTCAAATGTCTCTTTCATGCCTCTTTCTTTATGTTGCTATCTTTTTTCTTTCACAGTCCCTCAATCTCTCCCACTCTTTCTCTCTCCTCCAACTTTATCTCTCTCCCTGAATCTTTCTTATGCTGTCCTTCTCCCTCTCTACCCCTCTGTCTCCCTCAAACTCCCACTTTCTCTCTTTCCTTCCATCTTTCCTTCTCCCCATCTCGCTCTCGCTCTCTCTCTCTCCGTCTCCGGCTATTTTCTATCGGTCTCACTTTCTCTTTTTAATCTCCTCCCATTTTAGTATCCGTGTCTGTCTTTCTTTCTCTGTCTCTCTCTCTCTCTCTCTCTCTGCCTGTCAGTCTCTCAGGAGACACGTTATTTTATTAATGTGACAGAGGGTAAAAGGACACGTCAGAAGAGATCAATCAACCAGCCTGTGGCACAGGACCAGAAAGCTTTTAATAGAGCCAATCATCAGGGTGCTCCTCTGCTGGGCTGTGCTTGGCATTTGGCATTGAGGAGCCCTATCCCATTCCCGGCGCTCTCTACTGAGTGAGCGCTGATAGAGTGGGCATCGTCTTAGTGCACTGCTGGGACCCGTCCTCTGGGTGGATTCTTGGCGGGCTTATGCTTTGTTTAAACTCTGCCATATGATGGTGTCGCCGCGAAACATTGTGAACGTGCAGATCAGCTGTTGTCGACAAACGACACCGTCGTATAAATCAGGCTTTAGTACATTATCGTTGCAGGTGTCAGGAGTCGGAAATGAATGATCTCACACAAAAGCAAAAATCAATAAAGGGCATAAAATGTCCATGTTACCTTGAGGTGTTTTGAGATCTCCGGATTACACCGAGGTGTTATGATATTCAATTGTGTTGTTAAGCCACGGATGGCATACCTTTGACTTGGGATTTAGTGTTTTGTTTTCTGAGATGCAACATTCAACCTGGCAAAGGGAAGGTTGTATAGCCTACTGATGGAAGCCTGACAACTACATGATCAGACCATGACAACAAGACAAGGGGCTCTCTCCAGAATTTCACACTGAATTTATTTATGCACAGTATATAACAAACCTAAATGATACTGCACTCAATGTTGCATGCATCTTATTACTGTAGATGTCTTTCCCTCGCTTGTTGTCAGTGTAGTTGTAAATAGTCTACTTTCTGAGTCTGACACACTATGTGGAAGTGTTTAATTGCTTGCTGGTGTATGTAACGCTGCACTAACATCAGCAAGGCTTGTAAATGGCAAATGAACCAGATTCTGATCCTGACTCCATTGTCACTGCCAGTGTCATAAGGGTCAGACAGAGACTAATGGCAGGGGCAAGCCAAGCTGCTCATGAGAGGTGTGTCGACTACATTGGGGCGCCGGCAGAAGGTACAGATGCAAGCTGACATGGAGGCTGCATTGCCAGGGGCTTAGTCTGGGAGGGTTAGCGTCGGAGCTTGGACAGCAGGGGCGCGGCCACTGCGTTGTGATTCAAATCAACAGCCAATGAAGAAAAGGGGGCGGGATCCACATGCAGTGGGTGTTGCATCTAAATAGGATCGACGGGAAGCAATTTCCCCTTGAGAAATTTCGGCCGCCATTGTTGTGTACTGCTGTTTGCCTCTCGTCGGACTTTTTAGACGAGTTGCACAGCTCTCAGACCGGTAAGAGGCGTGTCCGCTCAGATTCAGAGCGTAAGGTACATCCCGCCCACAAATACCAGGACTCTGGCCCAGAAGTTCCTCGCCAGAGCTGGCGATAACTTCTGGGAACTCAGATTACCAGGGGCTAAAAGTCTAACCGCCAAACTTGGAGACGCGTAGAGAGTAGAGGAAAATGGCACATAACCGCTGGAATACCTGACCAATATCTGTGCCCCCCCCCCACCCGCTGTCAGGTTGTCAGATTCCAGCATCAAGCGGGTTTAATTGTCACTCACTCATACAAGCAGCAAAATGCTGGTATGGCATGCTCCGTAGACTGCACTGACAATAACAGAATAATTTAGTCTCCATATATAAATAATGTGCAATAAAAGGTGTACAAATATACATAAATATACGTTATTGCAAGTACAGTATATTTGCAAACTACAATAAGGGATGGTTACAGATTGATGGCAGTTTGTTCGTTTTTTGTTCTTGTTCAGGGCTTTGACAGCCTCAGGGAAAAAAGACTCCTGCTGAGTCTTAAGCCTTTGAGCTATGAGACACCTTGGGTGTTTGCTTGTCCGGATTGGCACAAACTGTCCATTGCTTGGTTGATGTTTGTCCTTCATATTCCTGGAAAGGACATTAAACTCAGACATTTTGAACATTTTGGAAATTGTGCAATATAAAATCATATCTTTTTATTAGTACATTTATTTTTTTGGGGAAACTCACATATTAAAAAACTATACTAGGTCTTGTTTTGGTTAACCACATGAACCACACCTAAGCGTCCCTATTCTGGGCATGTCATAATAGTTGAACATTTCACAAAAATAGGCGAACCTTTGGCCAAGAGATTATAGAGGGAAAAAAGAGTGGATCAAGTGACCCCTGCAGGGGCGACCCTGGTAAGCGAAGTATAGGGTTTAAATGGATAAAGGTATGCCCATTTAATGTGCTGGTCTGTGTTTGGCAACACACACCAAGGCACGCAACAGACTGGCATTGGAATACCGGTGGCCATTCCGGCAAACTTGAGGCTCTTTGAGTCTGAGACAGAGGGAGGGGGGGGTCATAGGGCATGTTTTTGTAGTTTATTACAATACTAAATGAGTCGACTACTTTAATTGCAGTTCAGCTCAACTAAACGAGGCATCAGAGTCTGACATTGAGGAAGTTCATGGTGAGTATATTGAGGCTTGAGATAACTAAACAAGAAAGCAGACACATTACACACAGAGGATAAAATCAAGGACATTCCGCAAGTGCTTGTTCAAACAATAGTGTTTTTAGATGGTTTGGAGTTACAGACTGAGAGGCTCTGTCAAGGCTTTAGTTATTAATCTGGTACGAGGAATGACAAGTAGACCCTGGTCAGCTGACCAAGGGTTCTACTACTGGGCACGTAACGTTGGAGCAGGTCAGTTAAATATTCAGGTGCCTGACCATGCAGAGCTCCCGTATATGCGAGCACCAGGACCTTGAACTAGACCCTGAAATTAACAGGACTGGAGTAATGTGACACCTTCTGCTGGACCTTGTTAACAGTCTAGGCAGCAGCATGGATGTTTTACCGAGGCAGGTGAAAAGTGAATTGCTCTATAGTTCAGGCGAGAGGAGGCAAAAGCATGAATAATCATTTCTAACCCAGGGTGTGAGACAATCGACCCGAGCTTAGCAATGTTCTTGAGGTGGAAAAAACGTGTACGGGTCACCGACTCGATGTACGTGTCGAGGTGCATATAGCCTGATCGAAATTGACACCAAGGTTTCTAAAGTTGGAGCGCACATTAGTTTTGAGGGACCCAATGCAACCAGCCACCTTGCTGGTTGCAGCAATATGCTATCGAGGCAACAATGGGCACCTCAGTTTTAGCCTTGTTTAGTTGAAGAAAATGACTCACCAACCAGACGTTAATGGCAGAGGTGGAGCCCTTACACTGGCAACCTTGTTCACAAAAAACAGGAGAAGATTATTGCAGTCAAGAAAAACAGGTGGGTCAGGTGTTAGTGGACTGACAATATTGTTGATGGTGTCGAAAAGGACTTTAGAGTGTCACTTGCTGGAGGAAATGAGGTTGGCAAAGTTGGTAGCTCTCACCACCTTACCATAGATTTAAAATAATTTAAATGTTTTTTAAGATGTAACCAGGTGGACATCAAGCTTGGTGGACTTCCACATACTCTCCACACTACGTCAATGCTGCCTCCTGCATTATGTGCAATTTCGAAACAGGTGGTACGCAGGACTGTTGAGTGATTTCCCACGAGTGCTTCCAAAAATGATCACCTGCACGGAATTTATTGACAGAAAGTAGCTCATAACATGGCTACGGTGGATTTTTCTGAAACAAAAAAAAAACGCAGATACAAAGTGGATAATCTAATCTTTCCGTACAGCTGCAATTGGTTGGTGAGTTTAACGTTGTTTCTGTTTGGATGAATGGGCTGTCAAGGGCTGGCATTGCAACTCTAGATGCCAGATATTAAAAATAGCACCTAAGAATTGCTTGCGGCTAGGTCAGCGCGACATGACAACATGGTCGTCAGGCCAACTATTTCCATTGTAGTCCTTTGAGACTAAGACTAACATTGAATGTTGCTTAACTTATGTAGTGGTGAAAGTGAATAATAACAATAATAATTGGACACCGTAATAATTAATGACCGTAAACACCCCTGTAATTAATTTACTGTCCAGACAGCTATGGGGCTTTGAGAGAGAAACTTTATCTCCATCACTGTGGCTTTTGGCATCCCCGTGGCTGTTGTTATCAAGGCTGAGGTACTCCTTGTCAGAAATGATTCATATCACACACTGTTTCCCCAGCTAAATATTGGGAGAGGGAGAAGAAGAGAGGAGCAGAGGGAGAAAGAGAGGGGCTTGTAGGCACTTCATGGGAAGAGAAAGTTACACAAAAACAGCCCAAAGTGGGTCAGAATTCTACTGGTTATACCATACCTCCCCTCTCTCTCTCTCTCTCTCTCTCTCTTTCTCTCTCCCATACTCACATATATTGTACACATGCATGCACGCGCGCGCGCGCGCGCGCACGCACGCACGCACACACACACACACACACACACACACACACACACACACACACACACACACACACACACACACACACACACACACACACACACACACCGCACACAGACAGACAGACAGACAGACAGACAGACAGACAGACAGACAGACAGACACAAACTGTACACACAAACTTATCTACAGTTGCAAGCACAGACACACAGGTGAGATACTCTGGAGGACATTTACTGCATGAGCGAAAGAAATCTTCACAGAGTGAAGCAGCATTGTAGCTACTTTTTGCTTATTCATTGCTGCACTGTGGTGCCACACCTGGCATAGCCACCTCATACAAACAGTGAAATACTCCCTTACTCTTAATTTCGCATTGCTCTGAGAGTGTAATGTTAGCTGTGATGTCCACTTCATTTGCTGTGTATAGTGTATAGCTCCTGCACCATTTCACCTACTCTGAGCATGACTGTCAAAAGTGATTACACAGGAAATGTTAATGTTAATTTCTGCCACTGTTTTGATGAAGAGAGCCAGCATGAATTTGAATGCACATATGCTGCAGTTTATCACAGAGCAAAACGCCTCCGTTCCCCTTGTCATAAATCTGGGAGACAGGTACGGAGCGTTCCGTCCTGCCCAGTTGGTCTTGACTGATCATCAGCGCATAATGCTTAATTTACATTATACTCCGTCATCTGACGGTGTAAATCATGGCTTTACATTCACATACTGTCTTTCTCTCTCTGCAACACACTGGGGGGGGAAGTACTTTCAGGAGAGGCAGTCACTCCTCTACCACCCTCACCCTCAATAGCCCTAGGGTTGCGTGCCGAGTCCTCTTCTGTACTCTCTGTGCACCCATGACTGTTTGTTTGGCCAGAAATAGCTCCAACATCATCGTCAAGTTTGCTGACAAGACAGTGGTTTTGGGCCTGATCATAAATACCCAATAACAAATAACAACGGGAGGGCCTATCAGGAGGAGGTGTCACAGTGGTACCAGGACAACAGCCTCCTCTTGAATGTTGGAAAAACCAAGGAGATGAATGTGGACTTCTGTATGCAACAGCAGAGGACCTAACACCCTCCATGATCAAAGAGACACCAGTGGAGAGGGTGAGCAGTTTCAAGTGCCATGGTATGCACACAGTGGAAGACTAGACTATGCCTGTATCACCCCAGACAGCTGTGAAAAATCAAGGTCTCAGAGAAGGCTCAGAAATACTTTACTCTGCTACCGCTCAGAGCATCCTGACTGGGGCCATCACCGCCTGGCACAGGAATAGCTCCTCCCAGACCCTGCGAGCTATGCGGAAGGTGATGGGGTTGGCCGAGCACACCACAGGGACTTCCCTCCCGTCCATCCAGGACTCATGCTCTACTCAAGGTTACTGAGTAGAGCAAAAAGGATTCTGAGGGCCAAATATCACCCCAGCAATGAGGACAACCCCCCTACCCCCTCTCAAAAAAAGAATCCTAAAACAAAACTGCATTCAAACTGTAACACCCCCTTTTTGCTCACAACATATCATGCAATGAATTATGCTCCTTTTGTTTTGGGACAAAACCCCTGCACATGTTCTAGTTTGCACATATCGTGCTGTATGTACAGTATATGCCTTTTACTGCATATGAGTGTTCATTCAACTCTCAGAGTGTAACACTCAGGATTTTGCTGTGTCTAGGATTTATGTGTGTATGCATTCAAGCAAATGGAGCACACACAGTAATGTGTGACAAGGAGAAAAATGATGTATGTAAAGAAGCAGAAAGACGGTGTCAAAGAACAGATGCAAGGTTGATCACTCATAAGAGAGAAACACACAGACAGAAGGGAAGGAGGACACGATGGAGTGAGTTAGACTCCCTCAGCTGTTTCAACCCGACTACATTTTTAATGCTGCTAAATTCTACTTAGCCTTCGTCTCTGACCTTAACCCAGTGTTGATGAGGCTGAGGGCCATGCTATTAGGCCTCAGTAGAGTGGGGTCAGTCCCAGTAAATGCCCCACTCTGCAACTCCGGCACCGGGACTGAGCCCTCAGAAACACGGTGCCGGCCAAGGTCGCCAAGGGGCTCAAACAGCTTATGAGGGCTGAATAAACAGCGGCTAGTGTCGGCGGCACCTGAAAGACTTCATAATAGGATGGCACTGCTAGAAAGTTGAAGAGAAGACGAGACGAGACAGAGTCAGTGCCATACAGAGCGAGGTGACAAGGTCACTCCTCCTAACCATTTCTATCTCACACGTTCCTCTCGGTGACTCCCCCTCTCACAGAGCTGTTCTGTTCACAGAATAATCCAAGATTTGCGATATCACTTAAAAGGAAATTTTATGCCTGAGTCTGCCTCTGCTAAGGAGATAAGAAAGCCTCGCAGCCATAATTACTTTCCCGAAACAAACTGGAGGATCTGGCTGTGACTGTGCTGTGGATGCAGGCTTGATCACACTATTGTAGCGGCATGAATAATTTAATGTTTAGGACCATGTTGTTTATGGTGTGATGCAACACAGATTTCTGTTACCAAACGCTGGCTATAAAGATAATGTTCTTATGGTGCATGTTCTTAGTCTGACTGAGCATGTGAAGAAATGTGTAGATGAAACCTTTAAATCTACATGTGTAATAAACATGCAGTCAAACTGTATCTATATATAATATCCATGTACCACTCTTGAAGTGTAAGCCTACAGTGTACAATAGAGCTCGTCTGTTAATTACACCATGCCTAGCTTAGTTACATGTATCCCCTATTCCCCCTAACAGAGAGTTGAATGTCCATATTCACACAGCTTTGTTATTGTGCAATGAACACACTTAGACCTGCAGTTTGATGCTCAGTTGGTTTATTTTTAACAAACAATGGGAGCATGCATAATGGTGTGCTGATAATCCTTTGTATTTTTTAACAGTTGATTTATCTACCACTAGATGGCAGCACCACCCAAAGGAGATCTGTAGCACGCTCGTGCATGCACACACACGCACGCACGCACGCGCGCGCACACACACGCTCACGCACACGCACACGCACACACACACACACACACACACACACACACACACACACACACACACACACACACACACACACACACACACACAAATGACAGCCAAAGACATCTGCAAGTGTCTTGACTTTACCACAGTCTTTTGCATGATAGAGAGTTTTGAGAGAGTGTGTTGTGTGTGCAGGCTGTTTCCCCTCCCCTGTGCATGCATGTGTGCGCTATTGCCTGGGTGCCAGAAAGAGCATTAGAATAGAAATACCAGATTGAGAGAAACAGAGGGGGAGCCAGAGGCAGTCAGTCATGGCCTCTTTACATCAGCAGGCAGACTGATTGAGTTGCTTCCCCCAATCTCCCCAGTCTCCACCCATGAGAGTAGGCGGAGTGGGTGGAGGGTGAGGTTATTTATTTGGGGAAGCAACTCAACTCAGTGACTTCTGGACCCTCGCCATAGTAACTACATCCATGCTATGTACACTCCCATAACGGTTCCAATACCGATCCAATTCAGGTTAGTGGGTGAGGGAAGTGGACTCCCTAGGCACCTCATCTTCGGCATCCCAATTTGGGGGAGGAGATCGCCCATTTTCTAATTGACGCAAAATTGCTTTGTCACTCTGGGAGCGCTTGTTGTCGAGAGGGTGAAAGCACGCGAGAGACCGGCTAATTAAAATGCTCTCAGCGAACATCGACAGCCTTTACGCAATTACTCAGCCTTCTGCCCATCCTAATAAACAAGTGGGCACAGTTGCTCTGAGATAAACACCATTTCATGCTGTGTTCATCCCCTCGTGCCCGTGGTGCTGGTGCTCGATGCTCAACACCGATCTGACCTTGAGAAGGAAGGGGAGTAACGGGCAGCAGTTAGCGGGAACAGCGGCAGACTTGGCTAATCTCTGGAGCGTGTCATTCGGTGGAGAGGCCCCGTAGCGCGGAGCCCTGTGCCAGACGAGATGAGATGATGTGTGTCTTTGCAAATATGAAGCAAGTAACACCAAGGTGTTGCGAGATGAGCTCCTTTTAGATTTACAAAAAGGGTGGTATCATGACAGGCATGAACAGTGTGTGACAATGCACATGCTTGTATCCGGAGAGCTAAGATGTTGTTAGAGCTTCGCAAGGTGATGTCGAGGAGCGCCGTGCTCTCTGTCATGAGTTGAGTGACACCTGTCGATACCTAGACAAGAGAGGGAGCAGTGATTATAAACAGCACACAGAAATGTGAGTCGTTCATTCTACTTTGTCATCCAAGCAAATGTTCTGAAGCATTCAACAGCATGATCTTTGAATTATTTAGCAACCAAACTTTAACTTTAAAATGTGGCTCAACTATACACACCTCTAGGTCACCTATTCTTTCACCCTCATCTGTAATGAACAGATAACAGTAAAGGGTTAGGAATTATTCTGATCACCAATGAAAGAAGAATGTTGAAATTGAAGTTTTCACACACCACTTGTTTGTTAACAAATTAAAATTCATAACAGGCAATGCTGCATGTGGTGCTAATGAATTTTCACACTCAAACAGCTCAGGTAAAAGATGAAGAATAAAAAAAGCAACACATGGTGTTTTGTTGTCACAGGTTTGAAAAACAAGTTTTAATAATTGCATGCCAAGACAGATGCCAGTTTGACTGTGACACGAATCCAAGCAATCATTAAATGAAGCATCTGTGTATATTGCAATAATGTTCCTATTTTGAGGTTACCTCTTCTTTAAAGCAAAATTACACTTTGGTAGAGGTTTGGGTTTATGTAACTCCAAATATTGGAGAGATATCTTCAATAGTTGCTCTGTTGATTAGAAACTGATATTCTAAAATTGGTATCATTCACTTACATTGCACAGTAACAAGTCAAAGTCACTCTTTTAGCACACACACAAGAGTTGATTTTTCAATTTGAGTTAGGATCCGCCGATGCATGCACGTACGCACGTACGCGCACACACACACCCACACCCACACCCACACACACACACACACACACACACACACACACACACACACACACACACAATGTGGGAACATATTCCTGTTACAGTTGGAGCTGTTAAATGCCAGCCACGGCGTCCAGCCACTCAACCTCATTCTTCTCACATCCTCTCTATATCTCCATCCCCCCCTCCCAATACCCCTCTCCGTCTGTCTGTCTGTCTGTCTATCTATGGGTCTCTCTCTGTGCTCCTTCACCACTATCTCATCACTGGCATCTGGTGTTCTCAATCTGCAGCAGAGCTCATTATCATACAAAGTGCAATTGAGGTTCACCTGGGGACGGTGCCTGGCTTCGGATTCCACAGCAACCAGACAGCGTGCTGCTGACTGGGCTGGTGCCATGGTGGGACACTCCGCCCCGACAGCTTCCGACAGGTGAGGGCGAGAACTGAGCTACAAGGCAGCGGGTCTCAAACATTTTCATGTCAAGGACCCCAAGTTAATTTGCTGCTCTGAGGGCAGTTTCTCAATGCAACTCAATGCTGGTCTCAGAGCAGCTTAAGTGATCATTAATTGACATTAATTTGCTGCTCTGAGGTCAGTTTCTCAATGCTGGTGTCAGGGCAGCTTATAACATTCTACAGGTATATATGCAAAAATATTAATTTGCTGCTCTCAGTTGTAAATTATATACATACAACTGCCCTGAGAGGCAGTTTCTCAATGCTGGTTTCAGGGCAGCTTAAATTATATACATTCCACAACATTAATTTGCTGCTCTGAGGGCAGTTTCTCAATGCTGGTCTCAGGGCAGCTTATAGCCTTCTATGGGTATAAATGCAACAATGTTAATTTGCTGCTCTCAGGGCACTTTAAATGATATACTGTACATACAACAGCATTAATATGGTGCTCTGAGGGCAGTTTCTCAATGCCGCTCTCGGGGCAGCTTATAGCCTTCTACAGGTATATATATCCCTATATACAGTACATTTCGGCCATTTGAAAACAGCCGATCTTCAAGCTCACAATGTGTAAAGATGCAACGCATTGTGAGGGATATTCTGCATAATGAGTACTTTATACTTTTGGTAGGCCTACTTTAAGTACATTTTGATACCAATACTTTTGTACTTTTACCCGAGTAAAATTTGAATTCCGGAGTATTTCTACATTGCAGTATTGATACTTTTACTTAGGTAAAACATTTGTGTACTTTTTCCACCACTGTCATCAAGGACATGCACCACCGCAGCCACA
Source organism: Gymnoscopelus microlampas (assembly GCF_963454915.1). NCBI lineage: Eukaryota > Metazoa > Chordata > Actinopteri > Myctophiformes > Myctophidae > Gymnoscopelus > Gymnoscopelus microlampas. The sequence continues at coordinate 15,515,097 of NC_139953.1, forward strand.
CATTGTTCACACCCCTACTACGACCATGGGCCAAGGCAAGGAGGCCTATTTGAATATCAAGGGCAAGCCAACCAGATTTCTGAATAGCTGAACAAGGCCTGATCACTGCCTGTCACCCGACTGGTCTGTCAACTGGAACACTTTCCTTTGAAGGGACTGTTTTCCTCCCTTCATGTGGATCTGTACCCCAATGCAGACTTTACTGTCCCTAGGGGTCTGCCATGTGGATTTATCAAAGCATAAAAAGAATAAAGGGAAAACTCTGGTTAAAAGACATTTTATAAAAAATAGTTTTTAAAAGAGTTTAAAAGAGGACACTGAGGTAGCTTTTTGGATTCCCAGTTGGAGGTTTATTCCAAAATCGTAGAGCGCTTACGGCAAAAGCCCTATTGCCCTCTGTTATAAGCTTTGTCCTGACTGGGAATTGAAAGCAACAGCATCTGAGATTACACCGAGGGGTATAAGGTAGAAGGTCAGGAATAGAAGAGTGCTCTAGGCTGTTGTGTGACTTAAAAACAAACATTACAATTTCAAAATAAATTCGGAGCACCACAGCTAGCCAGCGCAAAGAGGTAAGAACTGGAAGAATGTGTTCACATGTTCTAGTTACACGAACCCTGGCTGCGGTATAGTCTTCTATTAAGTACAAGTTCAACCAGAGTTTTTGCAACCAGTGGGGTCGCCTCCTACTGGTCATTGGGAGAGAGGGCACTTCTGCATTGGCTTCATTTCTTTCCAACCAGTTGCTTCCTGCTTATGTGTAATTCTGACTTTAGCCTGTAGGCTTATTAAAAACATGCAAACACAATGCAGGTCTTTTCATGTTTGGGGAGAATGTAAGTGTTAACAGCTTGCACGGCGTTGCCAGAGATATTGAGCTGATCAGCGTGTTCGGTACCCAGCATTGGCATGGTTATGGCGTGGGATAGGCTCCCTCTCCCCTCTTTCTCGGCCTCTACTCTCCCTTTCTTTCTCACACGTCTCTTGGTCCATATTTGCACTGACGTCAGTGGTCTCCTTTGGGTATGTGACGCCAGAGACAACAAACAAAAAACGTTGCCCGACAACACAGATTTGGGAATATCTGCGTGTTCGCCAGCTGATCAGCTTGCCCGTTGTTGCTGGAGTTGCTCAGGTTCTATGCACAGCAGCCATATTGGAAGGAAATTGGGCCTCTTCCTTACTTCCTTCACAGGTGTTACCAATGATACTAATGAAGGCTCTGTTCAATTGTGTGGAGCAGTGGTTCTCAAACTTCAAATACCCCCATAACTCTGAGAGTGTATCAATGGAACCAAATGGACCCGTAAGGGGCCATGAGGGTCCCTGGACCACACTTTGAGGCCCACTGGTGCAGCAGAGTGTTTCCAGTGAGCTAACATGCACAATATCAGCACCCTGACTCTGTTTGACCAGAATGGAACAGAGCCTTCATTAGTATTATTGGTAACACCTGTGAAGGAAGTAAGAAGAGGCCCAATTTCTTTCCAATATGGCCGCTGTGCATACAGCCTATTGCATTGCAAATGTGGGATCCATATATGGCCATAAAGGTCATATATGTCCCCCCCCCCCCCCCCCCACCCCCCACCTGACACCACCTGCCCGGGTGCCCGCCCGCCACAACATGAACTTTATATAGAGGATATACATACTGTATATATTTCTTTACCCTAGCAGGACTATGCTGTCAGAGGTGTTAAATTACAAATGGTGTTGGAGTCTGGAAGGAACACTGGGCTATGGGGAGTGGATGGTCATTTACATCTCGGGGCCAGTCAAGGGTAGCGAACCCAAATGGAACTGCCACCACTGTCTCCCACATGGGTTTATCTGGCTCTCTCTGAATTAGTACCATATGAAAAGAGACGGTATAATATGGATTTGCAAGACCTCCCTACACAACGTACCATCGGAGGGCCCGGGCTGGGAGGCCTGCCTATGGGGGATCACAGGGCACACATTTCATCTCGTCAGCCCTGAACTGCAAATTAGCCATGCATGACAACAAAATACAAGCCATGAAATTAGCTACAGCTCCCCTCCTCTGTGATCTGTCTCCCCCGACGTTAGTTGCTCCCTCGCTGTATTTATGTTGTACATTTCACTCCAAATGAAATGGCTGAAGAAGAAAAAATGCAGATTAGATTCACTATTAGAGGTCAGCGCTGGAGAGCGGTGGGGGGAAGTCAAGCCCAATAAGGAAAATAATATACTTCCATAGAGGGAGAGAGGGGGGTCTGAATTATTCATAATGTACTTCAAATGATTACAAATATGTAGCAAGCTGAGAGGTACTCATTTAATCATTCAAAGCATGGGCGGCTTGATGTGCGCAGTTGCTTTGCAGGGAAGGGAAAACTCGGGTCTGTTATTTCTAAGCCAGTCACAAATCCACGCAAAAATAAACATTTGGAGCAAGAGCGAAATGTTTACCAATGGCAAGCAAAATAGAGGCAGAGAATGAGATGGGATATGGGGAAAAAAAGCCTTTTGACATTTACGTGATTGCAAGCTCGCTAGAACACACACGCACACGCACACACACACACACACACACACACACACACACACACACACACACACACACACACACACACACACACACACACACACACACACACACACACACACATAGAGATACACTGCTACTAGCGCTGTGTTGTCAAGAATCTGGAGATACCATACGTATAAGGATGCAGGGGTTACAATTTGATATATTGCTATAGAGCCCTTAACAGACGACGTCACACTGGTTGCAAGCGTCATACTGGTTGCAAATGAAACCCACTCTGTCAGGTCTCGCTAGGGCACGCAGCACTAGCCAACACACAAGAGGGGGTTGGGGTGTGCTGAAACCAGCGTACCCCGAAACAACAGGTTGAGAATTGATTGCATCCCATATCTTTTGTATAAAGGACAGAACCATTTTAATTGGGTCCCTATTCTGGGAATGTCATAATAGGCAAATATTCTGCAAAAACTGGCGAACATTCGGTGAAAATAGCAACACGACCCGTTGTGAGCTTGTCAATCAGCTATTTTTGGCAAAGAGATTTTGTGTAAAGAGAAAAAAGGGGGTGGGGCAAGTACAGATCCCTGGGGGAGTTGTTAATGACCTAATAAAAACTATAAAAAAAACATTATTAAAAAGTTTAAAGTTTAGGGTTTAGGGTTCAAAGTTTATTAAAAAGTTTAGGGTGCCACTTCTTTGCAGGTTTGATTTTTTCTCTGCGCTATCAATGCACAACATAACATTCCATAATACCTCATATATGCTAATGCTTGCCCTTGACCAGCGTCGTACCATTCTCTAACAACAACAACGACAGAAAAAAACACCCCAAAACATGTCAATCGGGGGGTGCCTTTGAGAGAAACGGCTCGCTTGACATTGACTCAATTGACCCTCGAGTCCCACTGGATCGGAGCGCTTTTTTGGCTGAGTGAACAGTGTTTCAAGGTTACGGGTGGAGATGCAGTGAAACGTAATGGCAGCCGGTAATGAGTGTTTTCCTGAGGGATGGACGGTGACTTTGTGGATGGCAGGTGATTCAAGGCCTGGGGGAGGGAGGATTAGAGAATCTACAGCCGCCCGCCAGCTTGGGCTGAGGTAGACTGATGTGGCGTGTGCTTCACTCCTCTTCTTCTCTTCTCAAAGTCTTTATTTTTGTCGTGTTTCTCTCCTTCTGCAGCATTGCTTTTGGGCTGTTGTGACTGGGAGAGTCTGCCTCTGCTGTTCCCTCTTACTGTTTTCTCACCTCTCCTCCCACCTACAGTGTACTAATGAGATGTGACCGTGTGCACGCGTGCATGCAAACGCACGCACACACGCACACACACACACACACACACACACACACACACACACACACACACACACACACACACACACACACACACGCAGTGGTGGAAAAAGTACTTTGTAAGTATTTTGTACTTAAGTAAATGTATCAATACTGTGATGTAGAAATACTGCATTACAAGTAAAAGTTAGTGTATGTTTTGTAATAATAATCAAAATCATAGTTATAATTGCCTCTGAGTTGTAGTGGAGTAGAAGTAAAGGTACTGAAAATTGGAAACACTTCAATAAAGTAAGAATTACCTCAAAGGTACTTAAGTACAGTACTTGAGTAAATGGACTTAGTTTACTTTACACCGCTGCACGCATATACTGTATGCACACACACAGTCACACACACATTTACATAATGTCACCTGTCTTTTATACACTTGAAAACATCCCATTGGCGTACATATGTATATCCATCCATCTCTCTTTCTCACCTTTTTCTTCCACCACCTTCACACCTCCGAACCTTGCCTTCACAATCCCTCCCCACACCTCAGGAGAAACTGTAATGTTGGTGACATATTTTTTTTACCCTAAAAAGTAATGTATTCACAGTTCACACCACCGCTGCCATCTCTGTTACTTCAAGTCATGTGACATGTCACCAGTGGTGGAAAAAGTACTCAAATGTTTTACTTAAGTGAAAGTATCGATACTGCAATATAGAAGTACTCGGTTACAAGTAAAAGTCCGGAATTCAAAATTTACTTGAGTTAAAGTACAAAAGTATTGGTATCAAAATGTACTTAAAATACCTAAAGTAAAAGTACTAAAATGTCGCATCGGCTATTTTCAAATAGCCTATAGGTATAAAATAGGGCTAAAGTGGTTAATGTGTGTTTCAAAATATCATAATTTATATCTTAAAAGTAACTAGTAACGGAAGTTTTGAAATAATTGTAGTGGAGTAAAAGTACAATATTTGCCTCTAAGATGTAGTGGAGTAGAAGTAAAAGTATAGACAATTGGAAATACTCCAGTAAAGTAAAAGTACTTCAACATTGTACTTAAGTACAGTACTTGAGTAAATGTACTTAATTACTTTACATCACTGCTTACTTCAAGTCACGTGACATGTCACATACACATAGCCATGAAACATGATCAAAGCCCATAGGGTTTGGCTGCCAAATTAACCACTTAATGTGTGTTGTTGTTGAGTGGAGTCCCTCAGGGCCTTTTCTGTTTTCGCTCTACATACGTAAATATCTTAGCTGGAAATAGCTGCTCGACAAAAGAGCTTGTCGAGCTGCTATTTTCTTCAAAAGTGTTCACCAGAATACGGATTCTGGGTTTTAACCACTTTAAACCACTCTGGCACACAATTTTGGGGCGTGTCAAATAATGTTTTTTTTTTTTTAAACTGGCAGAAAAAGAATATTAAGGAAAACCCCTTAGACAGAGACCTAAGAAAATAGAATGTCTTTATTTTGAATTGCTCATAAGCTGCTCTGTGCTCATAGTGAGGGGTGAATTTAAAAAAGCAAACGTTTCAGTCCTGGGACCTTCGTCAGTGCTATCAGAGCACCTGAGCTGATCTAGAGCCCTATAAAAGCAATATGTATGTCTGTGATCCACCCATATACCTAATTTCAACAATTGCTATTTGTCATTATGGCAAAAACACTAAGTTGAAGGGTACACTTTAGAGGTTCCAATCATGTATAGCCTAGGCAACTTAACATTATTTCATACCATTTTCCAAAGCATACTTTTATTATTTACTTTTTGACATTTTGCAAATAACTGCCAATGTCAACATCATGGTGAGGCTAACTAAGTTGAAGTCAAACCTCTACCAAGGTGTCCCTTTGCTTTAAGAGGTTAAGTAAGCCCCAAGCCGATGCATGGCTTATACATACAGTACACAGTACCAGAAAGGTTTAGCCTGGAGACAGAGCCGCTCCACTGGGTTGTACTCACATGCTTATGACTGCTACTCATGTAGACACACGTGCATACATGTACGCATACAAGTATTCATGCATGCACACACACTCAAATATGTATAGATAGAGCAGATAGATTGTAACCCAGGCATTTGTCATTGCCCTTGTTATCCACCCCCTGGGCACTGTATGTAAATAAACATGTTACTTTTCAGGATTCCAATTCAAAAATAGCCCAAAAAAGCAGGATTCCAATACAAAAATTGCAGATCTACTGCGACGCGTTTTGAGCTTGTAGATCGGCTATTTTTGCTACTTTTGTGTGACATAGTATGGCGAAGTACGGCATTAATTTACGAAAAAAGTTAAAATACCCGACAGCATATGTAACGTGGAAATATAGTGGCCCTCTCAATCATCAAAGTTGCCCACCCCTGACCTATGGCAACGACCAATGCTATAGGTACGTTTATCACTTACCTATAGCCTTATTTACCCACCAAGATAATGAGAAAATAGAATGTAATGATGCTGTCAACAAGGAACTGTGGCGGCGAACAAAATGAATGTTCTGCTGTGGTTTCCCCAATAGTATGTGTGTGTGTGTGTGTGTGTGTGTGTGTGTGTGTGTGTGTGTGTGTGTGTGTGTGTGTAGGGATCGATTAAAAAAGCCCCAAAAAACCCAGAGGGGCCTCGTCCTTGTTTGTAGCAGCCATTCTGTGAACCGTTGAAGGATGCTGTCTTCTGCTGTGTGTTTCGGTTCCTTTGCGTCCGGATAAACTATACAGTGTCTCGTCAACCATGAATTCTACCAAACCATCCGCAGCGATCGCGTTTGACAGCCAATTTTAGTCCATGCTTGACATGTTGGGTTCTCTTCTGTAGTGAAGGTGCTCACGATGACAGTTGGCATACAGCTTGCCCTAGGGCTGATATGACTTATTACCCTCTATGTCCTTTTAACACACAGGACAACATGACTCACACCTTAAACTGCCTAAGCAATGTCTCTGCGTTACTGCCCACATTCCCATGTGTGTCCCTGCATCACCTTTTACCCACAACTTTGCACGCACGCACGCACGCACGCACGCACGCACGCACGCACGCACGCACGCACGCACGCACGCACGCACGCACACACACACACACACACACACACACACACACACACACACACACACACACACACACAGAATTGTCACGCCCCGGTGAGTGCAGGGCAGGACACAGGACGCAGAGCAGGTGCAGTTCAATAGGTTTAATCAACAAACCAGAGGTATTAAGGTTTACACAATGGTAAGGGCAGGTGAGGGCCTAAAATATGAAAGCAGTCCATCACGCGCAAACAAATCCAACTAGGGAGCAGCAGGCACAAATCCAAAGTCCTATTACAGTCCAAAAAAAAAAACACAGGTAGGGCAACAGGTCAGGCAAACGGTTCCAGGCAAAGACTCCATTTACCAGAGCACAGAAAACAAATACAGAGGCTGAGATCGGACCAACACATAATATAACTACCGTGGCTGGAGAGACAAGGCATGAAACACAAGGTGACATTGTTTGGCAATCTGGCAGCTAGGGAACAGAGGCAAATAGACTTCTATATATACTGGGGAGTTAATGAGCAGCTAGGGTTACCAACCGTCCTGTAAAATACGGAATCATCCCGTATTTTGAAACTAAAAGACGCGTTCCGTATTGAACTGATACAGGACACACTTTGTTCTGTATTTTGAGGTTGGGTAATCAATATGAACGACAGGGCGATTCATTTGAGAAATTATGGTAATTCTGCTGTCCTGCTCCCACTCTGTTCTCCCCTTCTCGTTGCTGTGTTACTGTCAGTGAGCTGTGCGAATCTGGGTATGGACTCTGGTGCCTGGAAAAGCCCTCAGGTCATTGCGGGCAGCTCATTGGCTCATTTACTCATGACACGACCAATGAAGAGAAGCACTTTCAGTGTTGCTAAGATACGCTGCTGCCCCATAGACTGTAGGGCGCTGCCCCCTACACCGCCCCTCCATTCAAACCACAGCAACCAAGCATGGATATTAATGCGAGAGGCTTAGAACAGCAGTTGAATGTCAAAAGGAAAAACAAAAGAGACGTCAGAAGAATATAATAGAAATGAGTAGGGAAAAAAACAAGGGTGGCTTGAAAGAAAGTGTGACAGAATATTATGTACAAAAGGAAACGGCACCGACTGCCACCGAACTCTTTCAGTTAGCCACAGTAGAATCCATCATGTAACATGATGGATTCATCAGGTGAAATCCACAAGAAACGTGAGAAGCAGCATAGAAGCCAGGGAGCACTGACACAGTTCCTTGTTCGCCAAGCGACCCCAGAGGCTGGTATATGAAATGAATAAGCATATTGATTTTGTTTTTAAAACTTAATGGTTGTTGTTACTTAGGCTAGTAGTATGCCAATATGACTGAACTAGTACTGGGTAACCAGAAGAGTGGGCACATATGTATGATTTGGCGGGTTTAACCCCCCCAAAACATTTCGCCGGAATTATAGATATCTCTTATTTTAATTTCTGGGAGTTTGTAACCCTATGAGCAGCAGGTGTGGAGATTGGCGGGGAAACCAGGTGAGGGGAATGATATTTACTGTAGCTGCTGCTCATTAGACCAATGCATCCATATTAAAAGGGTTAAGCCGTGCCTCCTAATGTATGCCCCACGTATGTCTACTGAAGCAGGTGGTATCTCTACAAGTAAAATCATAACAGATTTTCAAGCGGTTAAGTTTGTGTTAGACATGTAGTTGTAATATTTTTGGACGGCGAGCCTGCGTGGCCGTCCTAATGGACGGAGTTGAGGCATCTGAGCAATGTGGGGAGTTAACCTCTGCAGGCTTATAAAGAGAGGAGGTGGCTTAGGCGAAAAAGGGGCGTAACGGGGCGTGATTTGGTCAGGGACTCTCTGTTTGTGTGAAAAAGGGGGCGGTCTTGGTAAAAAAGGGTCTGGAACGCGTCGTCATTGCTTCGTTGCCACCGATTGGTTGCTGCAACTTGGCTTCCTGCAGGGAGACGCCCCCTCTCACGCCCCCTCTCAGGTCTGAACATGCCCCCTCTCAGATCTGAACATTCTTGGCATTCCTGCACCACGGCCATTGCTCCCTGGCTTGATCCTGTGTCCATTTAACAGCATTGAAATGTCACCTTATAACTTCCCATCCATTACAGAATGTACCTAAAACATTTAAGTGTCCAATAAATATAAGGTACTTACGATAAACCCCAAAAAATTATCAAACATAAAGTCGGACCTTTATTTCGCATAGTATTTAGCATAGTTTTAGCTGATCTTGTGCGCACATTTTGTTCATAAAAGCAGCAGGTCCGTGAAGTGTCCACGCAGCCTAAAGCCCCGCCCACCCCTCTACACACTGAGCTTTTCATGCCGTCACACTCTGCAGAGAGGTAGATAGACTATGGAGGCATCAGAATGTTGTATTAAATTATAGAATGCACCAAAACATTAATAAGTGTCGAGTTGAATCTATTTACGCAACAATGAAGCCCCGATTTCATTTTTGGTTACAACCACATAGGCTACGGAGATTTTGAAAACATGACCAATGTCAAAAAACTCCCATATCTGCTGGGCGAAGTACAACAATGTGCAAACACAGCAGCAAGATTCGTGAGTTGGTGTGATAAGAGAAGGATATCAAACGGAACACAACCACCCTAAAGACTAAGCATTGTGTATATTCCTGCACAGTGATCTTAGTACATAGAAATTGATCTATTGAAGATTCTGGTTGTATTGTTGTATTGTGCTTCCTGCTTTGGGCAGCAGCGTGGTTCTGAAAAATGTTTTCATAGTACCCTTTTGCGTAGTAAAAGCAGACATGTTTTGATGCTCTGTAGATACCTTATCTGTTCCCTTTTTATGTACATATTAACCTGTACATGTTTTCAAATAAAATACATAGTCTTTCAACATAAAATGATTACATGCAAATAGAACCGCATTGTTTCACATGGCTAAAATGCATAGGCCATTCTATCATTATGCAGTGTGCTTTCATTCAATGCAAATATAACCGAATCCTGATGATGGCTCAGGTCACCAGTTGCCTCACATGTTAATGATCACATTACAATATGGATGGGCAGCGATCATTTTACTTTCCTTTTTTTATACACATAGTAACCTGTAAATGTACCTTGTTTTTAAAAACACACATCTTCATGTGACGTTGACTTACAGTGGTTACTTCGTAGATTTTCATTACAAAACATACAGTAACCACTTCAGCCCATACATTTCGGCCATTTGAAAATAGCCGATCTACAAGCATTGTGAGCTTGTAGATCTGCTATTTTCAAATGATTATACATTTGGAAGTTTGTTTTTGCAGTTGCCTTTTAACATTGTTGATGTAATTCATTGCAGACGCACCTTTTTCAGACACATGTACACATTACTTTTCAAATAGTGCGTCATTTATTTTAAACATTGCCACACATAATTAATCTAAATAAAACAGATACTTGTTTGTTAGCTAGTTGTACTAATTTAGTCATTGGTCATGGCAGCGTTAGGAGAACTCCTAAACGCGATAGATCAGAGCTTGTAAATTGCCTTTAGGATATGGAATGTGGGCCATGAAAACAGTCATAATACGAATCAAATTTACATGGAGCAAAACATATGACAAACATAACAATGTCATCTAATGAGTAATGACTCAAACCAACGACGCAGTAGCCCCACGCAACTGCTGTATAGCGTGTAGCCATGCTATAAGAGCTGCGCTAATTTGTACATTTCAGTGTGAGCCCCGCACTCTTATGAAATCATGGTCAATATTGCTAAATTTATGCCCAATGTTGAACTGAAGTGAAGGTCTGGGGGCGCAGGTCGTGGGTAGTGGGTAGTGGGCCACGAGATGTGGTTCCTGTAGATCACTGGGCCGATTTGCAGACTGGAGTTGAAGGCTGTATACAGCTCGAGCATGTTAAATAACCTTCGTGTGAGTGAATCACTCTGTCTCAGCACAATTACAATTACATACAAGCTGACATTCTTCAATGTAAATGTACAATATTTGAGCGCCATCTTGTTCACACATTACAACAACAATAAGGCATCAATGAAGTCAATAATATGCTATTCAATCTGTCGCATCATACACATGGACATAGTTAATGCATCTGTATGCTTAAACATGTAGGCTACATTTGTTGTTTTATAGCAATAGTATATACATTAATTTCTTGTCCTATGTATTCCTTTTTACGTTACTGTATATGTGTTGTTTAACTTGTTTAGCATAGCATAAGCATAGGACAACCACAACGTTCAGGTCGTCGCATCTGGGGTACTAGAGTCAACGTCATTGTCAAGACAACATAGAGAGTGTGTGAATGGCCCCTGCTGGACTGGCTGCTTTCCCAGTTAGCAGTACAATAGTTAGCAGTACTCTATAAAACGTCACACAGGTTTATACACCTTTAGCTATGAATTGCATTGCAAACTGAGGTGATTCAAATAGAAATTAAATGGCATGGTGTGGGCTGACTGCTTTCCCAGTTAGCAGTACTCTATAGTTAGAAGTACTCTATAACATCACTATATCACACAGGTTTATACATCTTTAGCTATGAATTGCATTGCAAACTGACGTGATTCAAATATAAATGAAATGGCATGGTGGAAAGAAGTGATCGAATGTTTTACTTAAGTAAAAGTATCAATACTGCGATGTAGAAGTAGTGTATTATGAGGAAGGATCCGGAATTAATGTGCTTCAGTAAAACTATTAGTATTAAAATGTGCTTACAGTACCCAAAGTACAAAAATGTTTGCAAATAGCAGACGTGCAGCTCACAACGCAAATCTAAACTACGACAAACGAAGCGTTATTCTCTGCCAGGCCTTGAAATACCAGTACACACATTAGCTTAGCTTTGGGTGTCCACATTAGATGTAGATGAACTGCATAATACACAGAAACACTCGAAAAGAAAATAACGTCAATCATACGACAACATACATAGATATATAAGCAACATATACAAATACAATGAAAGAGTTTATCCCATTGAGTAATAACCATTATTCATGCATATTCATCATACCAAGCATCTACGCTAACTGTTGCGTTGTCTGTCGTTGACGAAAACAACTATGTACGCACGCGCAAGATCAAATGTGACGTAAAGTGTTCTGGCTTGAGGACCACAGCAATCGATCACAGACTCACCAAATGACACTAGTCAATCCAAGACCTATACATGACTATATCGTGTGAACGTATATTGTAACATTGTGTTAAACGGACTGACAATAAGGAACTGACAAAAACATATTCATGGCCAAATGAATGTCGCAGTTACAACTACACCGGAACTAAACCGGAAGTCGTCACACAGACGCATGCGCAGTCCACATCGTTACTGCTGTATATATTGTCAAACTACAAACTTATCCCTCTGAAAATTACACAGTAAACATATAAATCACTCAGTCACTTAGGCAACACGTTCCTCATACAGATGCACACGCTAATCCGCCTAAATACAGAAAGTAAATAAAATAAAACTCGCAAACCGGAAGTGACGTCGCATTAACCATAAATCACGCGAACGGTCTTCCTACCCCTTGTTTTTCAGTAGCGGGGGGCGGCCTAAGTATAAACTGTTATATTAGATGAGTGAAACAGCTGTCTCACCACTACTTTTGCGACTGTGTCTCAACGTGGTTTTACTGGTTAAATAAAGGTTAAATAAAAAATAAAATTTGCGTTTGAAACTTAGAATTTCTCTAAATATTACACTTTCACGACAGCCTAAGTATAAACTGTTATATTAGATGAGTGAAACAGCTGTCGATACAGTCAATATAAGTAAATCATTATATGATGATAGCCTTAGGACTAACTTTTTTATATTTTTGGGACATTATACAGTCAATATAAGTAAATCATTATATGATGATAGCCTTATGAGTAACTTTTTAGGGACTAGGGCGCCCCCCGCTACTGAAAAACAAGGGGTAGGAAGACCGTTCGCATAAATCACACAGTCCTGCGCTCAATACGAACACCCACTGGGTGGCGCTAGAAGCCCTACATAAGCAGGTAATAGTCATACAACAATTGTAATAATGACAATAATACTTTTACTTACAGATCTAGTATTTATATGTTGTGGACTGGTGTTGATACTACTCCCTATTGTCTTGAGGTGATACTGACCACTGGCCATTAGTTTCAAAGTAATTCACACATTAACTACTTAACAATAGAGCCGTTATTTCATTCGACGCCCCTGCATAATAAGCAGAGGTGGACAGAGTGGAGTCTTTCCCAGTACTTGAGTAAGAGTACAGATACTTCCTGCTTAAATTTACTCCACTACAAGTAAAAGTAGCTCAGTCAAAATGTTACTCAAGTAAGAGTAAAAAAGTACTTGCTTTTAAATATACTTAAGTAATCAAGAGTAAATACTTTTAAAAATACTTAAGTACACGTAAAAGTACATTACTTATTTTTCACACCAATGAATTGCTGTATTTTTTTATATGGCTTTTTTTTTATCACAAGTCAAATTAGTGCAGGTTTGATTCAAAACGAGTAAACTAAATGGATATCTTTACAGCCTATAGTGGTGCAGCACAAAATAACCACTAAAACACTAAAAACATGTATACATAATATATATGAGTCCTAATACAGTAAAAACGTTTCCCCTTTGAGACTGTACTCATGCCATACTGTCTGAATGGGGAAACGTGGATGAAAGACATACAATTTAGGCATACTGACTATAGCAACATTGGATGCCTTTCATTGTTTTCAAGGCGAAAAACAAACCATGTCACTCTGCCTTTCATGAATATTCAAGGCAAAAAGGCACCATATGTCACTGCTATGCGCTAACTAAAAGGGACCTGAAGTGTTATGTTTGCATCGACAACTAGTGTTGTCCCTATCTACAAATTACACACACACAAATTACACACAAATTACACACACACACACACACACACACACACACACACACACACACACACACACACACACACACACACACACACACACACACACACACACACACACACAGTAGGCTACTCAAGTAAATTTACAAATTCATCAGTTACTGTCCACATCTGATAATAAGCCATAATAACAATGATAAATGCAAACGAAATAAAACAAAACAAACTAAAATAAATAACTTTCTACCACTTACTTTTCAGATATGAATTATGACATTATATACAATACATTAGCCACTAATGGTCCTATTTTACACATTTCAAAGCCCTATTTTATATGTAGGCTATTTGAACATAGCCGATCTAAGCTCACAACTATTTTCAAACATTTTTGTACTTTTACTTTTGGTACTTAAAGTACATTTTGATACCAATACTTTTGTACTTTTCATGAATTTATAATACCAGACTTTTACTAGTAACAGAGTACTTCTACCATGAGTACTGATACTTTTACTCAAGTAAAACATGTGAGTACATTTTCCACCACTGAAGTATGCTAAAATACAGTGGTGGAATTGGAAAGTAACTAAATACATTTACTGTACAAGTACAATTTTCAGGTTGTTGTACTTTACTTGAGTATTTACCACTTCCAATAATACTACTCCACTACAACTACTTGAAAGCTTTCTTACTAGTTACTTTTCAGATAGAAATTATGATATTATGAAACATGTATCTAATTTTCATTTTATACATAGGCTATTTGAAAATAACTGTGAGCTTGTTAATCTGATAATTGCAGAAATTGTAGTAGGCCTGTACTTTTGATACTTTAAAGGACTACTTTGTTTTTTTCACAACAAGGGTTATTTTATTAGTTTGTAATGATAATAATTAAAATATGAGTGTTAAAAAAAATCACACCCTGTGTGAAGGAAGCGGTGCCTTTGGGGCGGGCCTTAACTCATTTCAGTTCGTCCCTATTGGTGGTCTGAGTCCACTTACCAAATTTGTACTTGGTAGCATGCTGCAAACTGGAATGATGACTGTTTAAAGCCCAGCCAAATGGGCAGACAGAGGGGGCGGGGTTTAAGTAATGACAGTTAGTCCCTATTGCTGGCTTTAGTCCATGTACAAAATTTGTACTCCATAGCATGCTGCGAACTTGAGTTATGGCTGTTTGAAGGCCAGCCAATGGGAAGACAGAGGGGGCGGGGCTTCAGCAATTCATGCTGGTCCCTATTGGTGGTCTAAGTCCACATGCCAAATGTGGACTTGGTGGCATGCTGCAAACTGGAGCTATAGCTGTTTAAAATCCCGTGCTCATCCCGTGCTCATACGGGCGCTGGGGGTCCCTGGACCCCTCTTTGATAACTTCATCAATTCATGCTGGTCCCTATTGGTGGTCTAAGTCCACATACCAAATGTGGACTTGGTGGCATGCTGCAAACTGGAGTTATAGCTGTTTAAAATCCCGTGCTCATCCCGTGCTCATACGGGCGCCGGGGGTCCCTGGAACCCTCTTTGATAACGTCATCAATTCATGCTCGTCCCTATTGGTGGTCTAAGTCCACATACCAAATTTGGACTTGGTGGCATGCTGCAAACTGAAGTTATAGCTGTTTGCTTCTTTGCCGTGCTCATCCCGTGCTCATAACATACGGACGGACGCGCAAACGGACAAAGTCAAGCTTAGAGCGGTTGGCACCGCTAAAAATCATGTATTGCTTTCTATCGTTATTTAGTGATTTTTACCTGGGGGAGGGCGGGGGCATTCGGTCCATTGGTAAATAGTCATTAACGCAGCCTCCTGCTGGCCTCATGGTGGCGCTGTAACAGGCAGATTCATGTTTTGGCCTATATAGTTCAAGAGTTATAGGCCAAAACGTGAACTTAAAAGTTACTTTTCACAGTAACGCATTACTTTTTGGTGTAAGTAACTACTAAAGTAACCGCAGACCTCCTTTTTTTTTTTTTTTTTTTCATTTCATGCTTTTGTACCCCCAAACACTTTTTTCTTTTTTTTGGGGGGGGGGGGGGGGGGGGGGGCGCTGCGCCGTCCACCATGACATCTATGTCATTCTTTCTTGTTTTTTGAGGCGGGTCCATTTCCGGATCACAACAGAGTAGTAACGTTTTGCTGCACTAACGCTGAAGCAAAAAAAAAACCTCTGTAAGAACGACACTCCTCTAGCAGACATGGTTGCTTTGACTAATCTAGAGGAAGATTTTTTTTTAATTTCCCTTGAATTTAAAGCGGGCATAATGTAATTTGAAGCAAAACTGGACTCCCTCCAGATTACGGTTTCAGACCTGAGACCACGGACATCGCCTGATCACGCTCTGTGTCAGAATGGAGGAGATTGAGGCTAATTGCGCAGCTATAGAGGAATCCTACAACAAGCTAAAGGCTAAGGTCATCCACCTCGAGTCGTGCAGCCAGTGTAATAACATAAGAATAATCTTGCATGAGTCCATAGAGGCTACACAGCCCTTTTCCTTCCTCGGTAAAGACGAGCACAATTGGCTGTGTTTGCGTGTGGGAAACCAGGCGGGGAGGGGTGTTGATTTCTGTCTCTGCATCGCACCGATGCAGAGACAGAAATCAGAAAAACAGCTGCACTGGTACAGTACCTAACAGTTTTCCCTGTCCGACACTGAATATCTCATTCCATTCCCCAGCTGACTCCTGCATAGTGTTCTGCTCTCACTTCTTTGTTCTCTGTGTTCGGCCTCAGTCTCCTCTTGAGAAAATACCATAGACAGCTAGCCTTAGACAGTTTTATTTTATAAGTCATCGCCTTGTATTCACATTCATGCATGTTTCCCCATGAAACTTGTGAATGTGACTAAATGTGCATGTTCAATAAATTCAATCATACTGAAGGGGTCAGACAGACAACTGCCAGCAATCACAGTCAACAATATTGAAACAAACGTGCCGCATTTGTTTAACAGAAGAGCATGAAGTAAATGGTAGGTATCATCGTATGTGCAGCTAATATTTTTCCACTTAACCTACAGTAATATACCACATGTAAATGAGGGCATACCATGTTGTTCCTCTATTGTTATTACAATGAACTCTAAGCTTAGTACCAGTACAAATATGCTGGGGGCGTTTGGGGGCCGGCATTGTATTGGAGGTGCAAACAACACTGATATCAGGATTGCGTTTGTGTCAGTGATATCTTCAGGTGTGCATTTACTGGCAGGTTGAGGGTTGGGTGTAGGCATAGTGCCTAAACCCCTCTTTTGCTGTCATAATGCAAACTATGGTTACATATAGTAGTGCAATAACCTACAACAATCATCATCTTATAACAAATGAAGTCCTAATAATATTCACTTTTCAAGCTCCCGAGCCATAAAAAGAGCCAAATCTATGGTGTCGATTCCCTTTCCCTATTCGCTCGTACTTGGCGTGACGTCACTATAGCTAAAATAATAAATAAAAAGGAGAAGGTATAGGCTACTGCATGAAGGACAACTGATTCAGGATCTAAAGAAATAATGTAAAGAAAGGAAAAAATCACACCCTGTGTGAAGGAAGCGGTGCCTTTGGGGCGGGGCTTAACTCATTTCAGTTCGTCCCTATTGGTGGTCTGAGTCCACGTACCAAATTGTTACTCCGTAGCATGCTGCGAACTGGAGTTATGGCTGTTTGAAGGCCAGCCAATGGGAAGACAGAGGGGGCGGGGCTTCAGCAATTCATGCTGGTCCCTATTGGTGGTCTAAGTCCACATACCAAATGTGGACTTGGTGGCATGCTGCAAACTGGAGTTATAGCTGTTTAAAATCCCGTGCTCATACGGGCGCTGGGGGTCCCTGGACCCCTCTTTGATAACTTCAGCAATGCATGCTCGTCCCTATTGGTGGTCTAAGTCCACATACCAAATTTGGCCTTGGTGGCATGATGCAAACTGGAGTTATAGCTGTTTAAAATCCCGTGCTCATCCGGACACACGATCCCGTGCTCATCCGGACACACGGACATACGGACAAAGTCAAGCTTAGAGCGGTTGGCACCGCTAAAAATATTTAGAGAACAGGAGACGAGGGTGAAACAGATAATTATGAGGAAACAGAGGGAAAAAAACACCAACAAGCAGCTGATTTAACATCAAAAGAAACAATATATCATGGAAAGAAAGTGAAATAGATTCAGAAGCAGGAGACAAGTGAGGGGGAAACAAATAATTCTGAGAAGACAGAAAAGTTAAATAAAAAAACGGAGTGAAAATTGACAAAATTAAGGAGCAGGCAAATACCACTCCTGTCTTTAGACAGCAGCATTATAAAAGGTTGACTGCTGGCATATAATGTAATCATTTCAGTAAAACTTTAACTGAGGGTTTTCTGGCTAGGGTTTTTATACAAACAAACCTTATTAAAGCCTTAATATTGTATAAATATATCTAGCATAAATGGCCTGATTAGCATATCTTTTTTACATTCAGTATAGGCTATATGTGTTCAACCGCGCCCATTACCAACCAATCCCTGAGGGTTGTCAAGTTGTCAACCCTGAAAGTTGTCAGCCCTGCATTCACGTCGCTTTAACTAAAACAGATTGCACTGCAGATGAAACTAGCATAAACGGCCCGATTAACATATTTGTACATATAGGCCAACCAATTCCAACCCTGCATTTGCAATGACTGAGACAGATTGCGGTGACATTTAGCAATGACTTGTTTTGATGTAAAATTGTTCTTAAATTTCCACTCTGTGGTACTAAAATGTCTAAACTGGCTGATAATCTGCAGATACCCTGATATAATACTACATGTATCTTTGAGTACCGTAAGTTCTACTGGCGTGTACCGGCGATGCCTGTACGCAACTTCTCATGCTGACACCCACTTTATGCTGCAACACCAAAGGCACAGAACTGCATGACAATGAACAGAGCCTTGCCCCGGGTTATATAAGCTTTCTTTGTCATCATTTCAGCGTTTGATGTCATTCGCCTGCCTCAATAGGAATGACACAGTTCTCTCTGCGTGCCACATGTGTCAGCACTGCTACCGAGTGTTATCTGCGGCTAAGCAGCTTGGCAGAAACGCATGAAAAATCATGACATCAGTGTGATGCGGACATCTCATCAGGCTCCCTGTTTTGCTGCACATACTGCCCGTAACGCTGAGGAAATGAATGTCATTGCCTCTCGTCCTAATTAACGTCACCAAAGACTATCACCAAAGATCGAGAGATAAGGAGGGAGAGAGTGAGAGAGAATACGAGTTTTGTGCGAGCTATACTTGGAGGATAAGGTGCGAATGCTAACGCAATGTCACATAAATATAACCTTCCTTCTCCTCCTGATTACATTTTTTAGGATGTCAAATGGGTTAAGGTGTAATCAACACTCTGCCAAAGTTAGCGATAGCAGCACATAATGCGACCTTGTGGACAGGGTGATATTTTCCAGTGTGATATGTTCATTTTCCTGCTTTTGTTTCCTCGATGAAAGAATCTGTCGCCATTCAATTCTAGTTCGTGGACCGAGATGTTCAAGTTCTGTACTGATTCAAGTACTCGTTGAACTGGCTCCAGATGGTTACTAATTCAAATTGTGTTATATTATCAAGACAACATGAGAAATAGTGAGAATTCTATGTCCGCCATGCCCCTATGCACAAGGTGTGTGATAGCGTGCGCATGCTGACCCTGTGCACTGATGCATAGTGAAAGTGTTTGCGACTGTGTTTACAATGGGTGCATTTTAACCCTTTCAGACCGAGAACGCATCTGTGTCATTTTAAGATTTATTTGGGCTATTCAAAAATAGCAGATCTACAAGCTCATAGCAGCTATGAGCTTGTAGATCTGCTATTTTTGAAACAATGTTGCTATAATCAGTGGTTCTCAAACTTTTTCATTTCAAGGACCCCCCAAAATGATATGTATTTGTCTGCGGACCCCCATCTCAAAATGTTTTGTTCCAGGAACCCCCCCCCCCCCAGAAATTGTAACAGAGTAAAAAATGTTCGCTTTAAAAATATATATATTCAAAGCTGTGCACACATTTTCACTATTTTTTCAAAAATAGCAGCTCTACAAGCGCGCTATGAGCTTGTATATCTGCTATTTTTGAATATCCAAAGAAATCTTAAAATGACACAGATGCGTTTCTCGGTCTTAAAGGGTCTTAAACCCAATGCTACGGTGCCACATTGTACTGTATTCTGTTTTTCAAGGTGATTACAACAATATACATATACACACAACTTTCTTACTTGCACATATCTGCTCTGTGTTTGTGCAACAGTCACATTTGTTTACGCAACCCCCCCCCTCCGACACTGAGCATCTCATTCCATTTCCAGCTGACTCCTGCATCGTGTTCTGCTCTCTCTCTCCTCTTTGTTCTCCGTGTTTGGCCCCGGTCAGAGTTGTAAATGGAGAGAGGAGGGCTGAGTGAGTCTGTAAATTACAGGCCTCCTCTCCAACTCTGCCTCCAGGCGGGGGATCCAATTGACATGGAAGTCAAGGGACAGAGAGAGAGAGGGAGGTGGGGAAGAGGAGGAGCGAGAGAGAGAGAGAGGGAGGGAGAGATAGAGAGAGAGAGAGAGCCGAAGAGTTAGAAATAAAGAGAGACAGAGAGGGATAAACCAACACGATAGTATGGAACTGGGGAAGGCAGATAATGTTGACAAACCAGGACAGGCTCATGTTTATCTAATCCCAGCTAGGCTCCTAATGATAAACATCTATTACATGAGAATGATTATATGCCAAACCGTTTCTGTATAACAGACAGCAAGGAGCTCCTGTATCTCTAGCAGCTCGCCGGTTAAATAATCACAGGATTTCAAAACAAGATACCCGTTTTTGGAAAAAAACGTATCGCCTCATGTCCATTGCTTGAGATTCCTGTAGCTAATGCATTGATAATATTCACTCAAAACTTGTCATTTTGTGAGTAAAGATTTTAAGGCAACTCATTTGGATGGGGATTTGAACTGAGCATATCATGTTTTGACATGTATACACAGTAGATTTATTATACATGCAGATTAATATCGAAATGAACAATTAACAAAATGGAAATTAAAATATTCTGCTCTGTTCCAAGGGGATAGCACGCAAAGCAACTGGGAGCACAAGCCCCAGTTCCTGCTTTACATGGAATTAATTTGGTCCCATGTGTACTGGTAACACAGAGATGATGAGAACGGCTTTAAAACCCCCCAAATGATCATATAATGTGATGCTGATGCATAGTAGATAATGGCAAATTGGCAAGCAACTCTATATTTCCTGACATATTGGTCATAATCATGACCAGTATGTAACCGAATTCAGTCAACATTACATGCTCATCAACTCCAGGCACAGGCCTATGGACTCATTGGGCCTCATGCAGCAATAAGTTCCTAATGTTTCCTCTTACATTTCTTCCTAAGTGAATTCCTAAGAGAAGTTGAGTCAGATTCATGAAACGTTCTTAAAAGGCAGAATTGTTCGTAACTATGTTCTTGATGATGATGAATCCCTATCCTCGTAACTTGAAGGGGTATGCCAGTTCATCCTAATTACCATAGGGAGCCGCCCCACCAACCCCCATATAAGGCATGACTGCATGGCTCTGCCTGCAGTCACACCTGTGTGTGATTGCTGCACACAGAAATCACAGGAAATCACACACAGAAATACAATTCAGAGAATGAAGTAAAGAATACCTAAACTATAAGTCTACAGATGGTGGAACACCAGACTCCAAACATAAAAATGAATTAATTAATAGTTCTGTGGAGATATTTCTGAAGTGAGCAGCAAATTATATTATTTTATTTAATTAATGAATGTATTTTATTATTTCTCTCACATTAATCAACATATCACCACTAGACATCAATGTACATTTGCTGAAATTAGCTGTTAAAAATGTTATCCATATTTCATGTTCAGGAGTAGTGGATATAAAACATTTTATTACTGAAAGCTGGTGGGTGGATATGAAGGGTCTTTAAGGTAGCAGCTGCTTGGTATGTAATGGGGTGGAAATAGGGGTGTGGTGGGTGATATGGTGGTGCATGGAGGGGTGTAGGGGGCTATGAGGGGGGTATGGGGATGGGTATGACGGGTGGGTATAGGGGGGCTTTCAGGTAGGAAGGGGACTGGAAAATGGGGGTGTGGCGAATGTCGGGGATATGGGGATGCATTTGGCTGCAGACCCCCACCTGAAAATATTTTCTGCCAGGGAAAATGTTTCAAGATTTATCAAAATGTCTCGAAAATAGCCGATCTACAAGCTCAAAATGGCCAGTAATGGGACGTGTTATGAGCTTGTAGATCGGCTATTTTCAAACAAAGTATAAAATAGGGTTAAAGTGATTAAACTGTTCTTTGTTTGCTGTGGACCCCCTGAAACTCCCAGAAGGACTCCTGGGGGTCCCCAGACCACACTTTGAGAACCACTGCTCTAAAGATATGATAAAAATATTATTGTAATTTAAATCCTTTATTATACAACTGTAGAATTGAAGAAACTTCGAGAATTAATAATTTTTGCACAAACATGTCACACTTAAGAACTAAAAGGCCACCCTAAGAGTGCTCTCTAGTATGCGTAGATTTCTTCTTAACTTAAGAACAAATCACAGCTAAGAAAACATTTGTGAATGCCAAAATATCTTAAAAAACTTCTTAAGTGGGTCTAAGAACAAATTTGTTCGTAAGTACGGTTCATGAATCGGGCCCATTATTATCATGTTACAAAAACACCAAGTGATGTTGATGAAGAGCAGTGTCTTCATCGAGTGCCTCCAGACCTCAGCGGTATTTAAAACCCAACATTGCTGGGTTGCCTGGCGGCTCAAGCCAGTTGTGCATCGCCCATGTGGTCCTTATGAGTCGTGAGGAACCTAAGTTCGAACTATACTGTCTTGTCTTGCGTCTCTGCCCTCGGTTTCCTGTCTCTCTAAAACTCTCTTGTCAAACTAAATAATAAGAAACAACAACGTGACTTTGATCGACACGCAATGCATACTCCTTCCACACGTACCGCTGGTCTGGACAATAAACCTGCGGGAGATGCATCACATTAACCCATTAAGACCGGGAACGCATCTGTGAGTAATATTTAGATTTCTTTGGGCTATTCAAAAATAGCAGATATACTGTACAAGCTCATAGCGCGGCACTTTGCTTCTGGGGATTCTACAAATGTATTCTAAATCCTAACAGTTTGTTGAAAAAACCTATGTTGCTATAATATCAGTGGTTCTCAAACCTTTTCATGTCAAGGACCCCCAAAATTAAATGTATTTGGCCGCGGACCCCCATCTCAAAATATGTTGTTCCAGGGACCACCCAGAAGCAAAGATTTGAGTAAAAAATGTTCGCTTTAAAAATGTATATTCAAAGATTTGCAAAAATCTTCCTGATTTTTCAAAAATAGCAGATCTACAAGCTCGTAGTGCCGCGCTATGAGCTTGTATATCTGCTATTTTTGAATAGCCCAAAGTATAAAATGATGGTTAAAGTGGTTACACAGATGCGTTCCCTGTCTTAATGGGTTAATGATCAGGCAATAAAAAATAAATAAAGCAAGAAATTGCATTTTGTTCTCTCCCTAATGGCAGCAATATTTTTGTTATTTCACCATGCAGCCCCGCTGTGCAGAAACACCAGGCCCGCTGATCAATGCAAGCTTAATTTGAGAGCATGGATTATAATAGAAGCATTAGCTTCCATTGATTAGCGCTCAGCAGGCCAGTCGTAGAATGAATAGTGAGTCAATAGAAACGTCACACCGAACTGGGGCGAATGACAAAGGCATGCAAACCCCTTCTGAGCTGCTCATGGGAATTTAAATGTCAAATACATGCTTGATTATTAGTTGAGTTGACTATGCTTTGCAGCAGTTTGTTCTCGACCTTGTATTGGTTTGTAAACTAAAATCCATTTGAGCACCACCTGACTCAAATGGATTTGTTTGTCACTCAAATATTTTAAGACAACTCAGAAGACAACTCAACTTGTCACTCAGAATATTTTCGTACAAGCAGCAAAAATGTTGGTGTGACTCTGCAAACTGTGCAACAATAACGATAGAAATAACAAAAAATGATACTGCGTATAAAAATAATGCAGGTTAAGGGCAAGTAAAGTTTAGTAACAATGGAGTGTACTTAATATGAAGGGAGAATAATTTAGCAACCAGGATATACAGAATATACAGCAAATAGTACATAGTGCAAGTGCAATATGTAAAAAGTACAATATGTGCAGTTGGTTTTGTTCCAAAAACGAAGAGGATAAAGACGTTTGACATGGCAGTTTTGTTTTTTGTTTTGTCATCGTTCAAGGCTCTGATAGCCTCAGGGGAGAAACAATGAGAAAAACTAGCTTTCTATCTGAACACCAGTGCCTTACTGCAGCTATGCTGTATGTGTAATAATTAGTTGTGCCAAGACGCGATTTGGAAACTCTTATTATGTATGTGTATTGTTTGTACATATGGGTTCTCTGTCTGCAACGACTCAATATGCTGCATCATCATTAAAGGCCAATCAACTTTATGTATCACACCTCTAATTCAATATCTGACATAATGGTACAATTTGGTAGTCAAAGGTCAAGGTCGACGATGAGCCACACGGCTCAACCATGCACACCTCTAGGTTGGCCTTGTTCCTGTTATATGGTGCACATGGTGCCGTCAGATAGCACTTCAGTGCCCTGCCCTGTTGAACAGCTTTCATTAGCCACCCACAGAAAAAAATTAAATAATGAACATTCTAATCTTTATTCGACTGATCTTAGATCTTTGTATGAAATCCCCGGGTAATTATATTTTAGAATTTTATTCTGAATTTTGTGTATTTTGAATATTGCACATTTCGCTGAACGTGAAAATCTGGGAACATTTATAACATGTCCAATTTAAACATTGCCCCAAAGAGATAACATGCACCCTTCCCCTGTAATGTCTGGTATACAGACTGAGATAACAACCGCCACGCAAGGCTACAGACAGTCGTTAATCGGATTATTGAAAACAATGTACGTTTACTAACAACTTTCCCCCCTTAAACGCCAAGGAAACCCGCAGCAAATAGAGCCAAGTGTCTTTATCGTCAGGCACCACATTGCTCATCCGTGCCCTCTGCAGCCAGTCAACCAGACCCTAATTAACTCCCTGCAATTGGTTGTTTTTGGCCCCTCCAGTATTCACAGGGCCAGAGATTATCTTCATCGTTTTTTGTTGTTGGGGCAGTGATAATCCAGTTCTGCTATATTGCGGCAAGTAGAAGCTAGCCCGCGGCGGCAATATTTCCGCTCCTATCGACTGCGCTGTCCGTGACAGACACCGGTCGACACTCAGTTACTGTAATGCACGATCCCGCAGAAACCGTGTCGGGGCAGTTTTACACCGTCTGACAGAAGGCCACAACCTCTGTGAAATCAAGCCGTATTTATTTTCTCCATGCTGGAAAGCTGCAGCCCCCTAAGAGAGGGATCTGAATGAGTCACAACTGACCAACAAGTCAACGCGTACCGTAGAAAATATGTGTCTACGTTTATCTCATCATTGGTACCTATAAGCTTGACGTGGAGATTTCGAGCGCGATTGCACTTTCCATTCCTGTGTGGGGCTCTATGTGATACAAGTGTCTCATTAAACTTTCTCTACAACTCTTCCTCCCGTTGCAGGGAGAGTGAAGGAATAGCAACATTGTGAAATTGCTACGCTTGCTCCTTCATCCTCCTGTGGAGCATCTGGGTTGTTATGGGGTGTATAGTCAGGAGAGCACACATACCTCAGGCCCTGACGAGGAAAAAAAAACTCTCCAACTAATGCAATACGATTGTGTCTCCC
Source organism: Gymnoscopelus microlampas (assembly GCF_963454915.1). Taxonomy (NCBI): domain Eukaryota; kingdom Metazoa; phylum Chordata; class Actinopteri; order Myctophiformes; family Myctophidae; genus Gymnoscopelus; species Gymnoscopelus microlampas. The sequence continues at coordinate 15,540,648 of NC_139953.1, forward strand.
AAAGAAAGCATAGTTTCGTGGTGTGTGTCAAGGGTGGAGCGAGGGGATGCCTTCTTGGGCAGCAGCCACGAATGTTTTCTCTTTTAGGTTTTTAAAACAACTCTGTCTCTCTGACTGACTCTTGTGTGTGTCATTTTACTACTACTAGCAGTGAGAGGCATCAATGCACCGACGGGCATCTAGCCTGCCTGCCCTGCCGAAAAACAAAAGCAGAAGACGTGTTTCTTTGAGTCATACAGTGTCCCCTCAGTGAGCAAGCTTTCTAGCAAGACAACTAAAATCATGGACATAAGGAAGTTTTTTTTCCATGAAGCCCCAGACATCATCCACACAAAGTGATTATAAGTCATATCTTCTGGATCATAGAAGGAATAGTAATCTGATCTGAACAGTGACTTCCACCTGCTGCTGACTGAAACTGAAAATGAAGAGTTAAACTTCTGAATGCATTTCAGTAGAGGCAATCTTACTGAGTGAAATCAAATGAAATATGCATTGTTTGCATTAGTCATACAATGCAGTAAAATTAAGTATAGGCCATGGGTTTTCCTGGCAGAACAGCATGGACCACCCAAAACAAATGTGCGTGCAGTGGTGGAAAAAGTACTGACATTTTTTACTTAAGTAAAAGTATTAATACCACAATGTAGAAGTACTCTGTTACAAGTAAAAGGCCTGCGTTCAAAATGTTACTTGAGTAAAAGTACAAAAGAATTGGCATCAAAATATACTTAAAGTATCAAAAGTAAAAGTACTAAAATGTTTGAAAATAGCAGCTCACAACGTGTCGTTGTGAGCTATTTTCAAATTGCCTAGATATAAAATAGGGCTAAAGTTGTTAATGTATGTTTTATAATATAATAATTTATATCTGTAAAGTAACTAGTAACTAAAGTTTTCAAATAATTGTAGTGGAGTAAAATTACAATATTTGCCTCTAAGATGTAGTGGAGTAGAAGTACTGAAAATTGGAACTACTCCAGTAAAGTAAAAATACATAAAAATTGTACTTAACAACATTACTTGAGTACATGTACTTAGTTATTGTACACCACTGTGTGCGTGACCCATCCCACCAAACGCTGAAAAACTATACTGCAGTCCTACGTAAACGCTCTGGGCGTAGCCCAGGGCCTTGTCAAATTCTAGATCTGCCCCTGGTCTGTGTCACAATTCATGCTGAAATGTGGCAGTTGTATAGCTGACACACACACACACACACACACACACACACACACACACGACACGCACACACGTGAGCGAGCGTTCGTGTGCTGGCGTTAAGGTCACACAGGGACACACACAGGGCTCATGGGACTGTAATGCAGAGACATTGGTTATAGGTAGTTGAAGGTGTGAGTCATGTAGTCCTGTTTCACACAACCCCAGGGGCTGAGGTTAATTTGATGTTCAGGGGAAATGTGTGTGTGTCTCTCTCTCTCTCTCACTCTCTCTCTCTCCCTCCATCTCTCTTTGTCTGGCTAAATCTCTCTCCCGTCCCTCCTCTCTCCTTTCCTGTGCGTTTCTGTTTGTCAGGGGAGCTAATTCTTCCATGGTTATTTTCCCATGAGCCCTTGCTGGTTCTGTGTGAATATTATCACCGCCTACAGCTGCCATAGTGACAGGTATGGAGTACTGCTGCACCAAAGTGCAAACTTAACACTACATGTGATGACCTAAGCACAATAAAATAAGTGTGTGTTTGTGCATGTGTGTGTCTGTGGATATGTCTGTGTGTGGGTGCGTGTGCACCCACGCGCCTGTGGGCGCACAACTGGATAATCTTACTTAAACATGTCACTGCCCATCACAAAAGAGAGAGAGAGAAAAAAACAAGTGTCTCCAAGAATAGCGTCCTCTCAGCTGTCGGGTAGTACACCCAGTACGAGACACAGTACCGATGGAAATTGAGACGTACGGAGTTATGTCGGAAAGTATGTCAATTTGTCAAGGGTCCTCTCCTTTGGGGTATCAGGTTTGTCATTGAACAGAGAGATTTTTATGAGCGCTGTCTATCTGCGATGTGTCTAGATCCCTTTTCCAAAGCTCTCCGAGGAGTGGAGGGTGCCCTTGCTCGTGTCAAGCTAATGCGTCACAGCGATCTGTTTTGACAGGTTCTCAGAGATGTTTGTGTTTGATAGCGTGGGTGCCTTCCTTTCCCTTTTTCCAACGGAGGAAATTGGATGACACTCCAGGTCTCTGTCAGACACACTTTAGTAACTGATGGAGTCACTGTGAGGGTGAGGGAATAATGCGCCAGGAGCATATACTGCATGTATATAAATATATAAATATACTATTATGCTATCCTCTGCTGAATTCGCTACAGTTCTACAGTAGCCGACGTCGTCGGCCCCGGTGTGACAGTCAGTCCTTGAGTGAATTATGCAGGATGTGTGTGGAGAAATAACACCTGGAAAAACCCAATTTCACACCGCATAAAACTGTATATCAGAGAGCTAATTACGATGCCGGGTGTATTCCCCGGCGTTTATACAGTCAGTCAGTCAAGCCTGCTCAATGTCACGGACACCTGTGCACCAGCTTAGCGCGATGCCATCCAGTGAGCGGGGAGCCTTCCTCTCCAACTGAGCCCCAGCTGGACCTTTTTGCTTGGACCCCGTCCACTGTGAAACCGAGCCATTAATTCAACTCTATCCCTGCATGTCTCTTTGTCTTTGCCATCACTTCCCTCATGTCTTCCCCTCTCTCTCTCTCTCTCCCCTTGGCTTTGTTTTCTGCTGTCCCCGCTGTTCCGTCGTTTTGGGTTTCGGCCTCCTTCTGACTCTCACGTTGGTCTTTCCTCTTCTGTCCATTCCTCTTTAGCTCTCCCCTCTCTTGCTCCAACTCTTAGCACCTTCTACCGTTCTCTCCCCATCCATCCTTCTTCTCTCCCCCTCGTTCTTGCTTTTGTTTCACTCTCTCTGCCTCTGCTTCTTATTCAATGTGTTCTCCCAACCTCTCTGCTCTCTCCGTCTTTGTACTTTCATTACTACTTTCTTTAATCAGTTTGCCCTCACTCTCTCCTTTACCCTGCACTCTCCATTTCAATCTCAGTCTCTTACTTTCTCTCTCTCTCTCATGCACTCCTATTACACCCTCACACACACACACACACACACACACACACACACACACACACACACACACACACACACACACACACACACACACACACACACACACACACACACACACACACACACACACACACACACACACACACCGGTTTCCTTCTCTGTTGAGCCGAAGGCATGGGACAAACAAGACAAAGTACCGTATACACAGAAGTTGTCATTACGTAATGTGCTATCCTGCCTGATTCTGATTGGTTCATTGGAGATGATTTTTAGAGGGAGGGGAATAAAAAATACTTCACCGGCGGAATGCCAAGAGAACGAGGTGGCTGGCTGCCTCCGTTTATGTTGTGCGCCATTCATTTCAGTTTAGAGAGAGAGAGAGAGAGAGGGGAGACTGCATGTTTCAGTTTGCAACATGCAAGTCCTAGACTTCTCTATCATCATCATGAGCATAAAAACTGACCCTTTCAGGTGCCCTTTGCCATGTTTAGAGTTTAATGGACACTCTGTAGTATATACTGTGTATTTTATCTGTGCATTTCCAACCTTGTTGTGTGTGTTCTTGTCCCTGATGCAGCATCCAAACTCATATAGCAGGTAGATAGACTTCAGTGCTAATAATGCAATATGTATAAAATGTGTATTACAAATCAGTTTATTACAAACACACAAACAAATAAGAGTGCTTAAAGGACCATAATGTCATAAATGCATGACATTGTCTTTTCACTGTGTTGGCCATGTATCTTATAAGACCATTTCCCAGTTAATGGCTTTATTTTTAGATTTTGCGTTTGTTTACATTTTCTTCAAAGTCATAAAAATGTTACAGAACTTGAATAATTTAGTCAATGTTGGATAAACATCTTTGCAGCATTAATAAGTCATAGACGTTTGAATTTCATTTGTAGGTAAATCTAAATTTGAATTGAATCCAAT